>NC_090950.1:5545428-5881785 GCF_040807025.1 Struthio camelus | reverse complement strand
GTTTTGTGGGGGGGGGGAGTTGCGGGAGGCTGTGTGGGGTTGTTGCGTGTGGGTGTTGGTGGGTGTTGTGTAGGGGGAGTGTGGCGGAGGTGGGTGGGGAGGGTGGCTGGTGTGCGGGGCGGGTGTTGGGCGAGGGGGCGTGAGATGTGCGGGAGGTGGGGGGTGTTGTGAAGGGGGTGTGCGTGGGGGAGGGTGTTGCCTACGGCCATACCACCCTGAGAACGCCCGATCTCGTCTGATCTCGGAAGCTAAGCAGGGTCGGGCCCGGTTAGTACTTGGATGGGAGACCGCCTGGGAATACCGGGTGCTGTAGGCTTTTGCGGGTGGGGAGCAGCGGGGCGTGGCTCGGGGGCGTGTGTTTTGTGGGGGGGGGAGTTGCGGGAGGCTGTGTGGGGTGTTGTTGCGTTTGGGTGTGGTGGGTGTTGTGTAGGGGGGAGTGTGGCGGAGGTGGGTGGGGTGGGTGGTGGCTGGTGTGCGGGGCGGGTGTTGGGCGAGGGGGTGTGAGATGTGCGGGAGGTGGGGGTGTTGTGAAGGGGGTGTGCGTGGGGGAGGGTGTTGCCTACGGCCATACCACCCTGAGAACGCCCGATCTCGTCTGATCTCGGAAGCTAAGCAGGGTCGGGCCCGGTTAGTACTTGGATGGGAGACCGCCTGGGAATACCGGGTGCTGTAGGCTTTTGCGGGTGGGGAGCAGCGGGGCGTGGCTCGGGGGCGTGTGTTTTGTGGGGGGGGGAGTTGCGGAGGCTGTGTGGGGTGTTGTTGCGTGTGGGTGTTGGTGGGTGTTGTGTAGGGGGGAGTGTGGCGGAGGTGGGTGGGGAGGGTGGCTGGTGTGCGGGGCGGGTGTTGGGCGAGGGGGCGTGAGATGTGCGGGAGGTGGGGGGTGTTGTGAAGGGGGTGTGCGTGGGGGAGGGTGTTGCCTATGGCCATACCACCCTGAGAACGCCCGATCTCGTCTGATCTCGGAAGCTAAGCAGGGTCGGGCCCGGTTAGTACTTGGATGGGAGACCGCCTGGGAATACCGGGTGCTGTAGGCTTTTGCGGGTGGGGAGCAGCGGGGCGTGGCTCGGGGGCGTGTGTTTTGTGGGGGGGGAGTTGCGGGAGGCTGTGTGGGGTGTTGTTGCGTTTGGGTGTTGGTGGGTGTTGTGTAGGGGGGAGTGTGGCGGAGGTGGGTGGGGAGGGTGGCTGGTGTGCGGGGCGGGTGTTGGGCGAGGGGGCGTGAGATGTGCGGGAGGTGGGGGGTGTTGTGAAGGGGGTGTGCGTGGGGGAGGGTGTTGCCTACGGCCATACCACCCTGAGAACGCCCGATCTCATCTGATCTCGGAAGCTAAGCAGGGTCGGGCCCGGTTAGTACTTGGATGGGAGACCACCTGGGAATACCGGGTGCTGTAGGCTTTTGCGGGTGGGGAGCAGCGGGGCGTGGCTCGGGGGCGTGTGTTTTGGGGGGGTGGGAGTTGCGGGAGGCTGTGTGGGGTGTTGTTGCGTGTGGGTGTTGGTGGGTGTTGTGTAGGGGGGAGTGTGGCGGAGGTGGGTGGGGAGGGTGGCTGGTGTGCGGGGCGGGTGTTGGGCGAGGGGGCGTGATATGTGCGGGAGGTGGGGGGTGTTGTGAAGGGGGTGTGCGTGGGGGAGGGTGTTGCCTACGGCCATACCACCCTGAGAACGCCCGATCTCGTCTGATCTCGGAAGCTAAGCAGGGTCGGGCCCGGTTAGTACTTGGATGGGAGACCGCCTGGGAATACCGGGTGCTGTAGGCTTTTGCGGGTGGGGAGCAGCGGGGCGTGGCTCGGGGGCGTGTGTTTTGTGGGGGGGGGAGTTGCGGGAGGCTGTGTGGGGTGTTGTTGCGTGTGGGTGTTGGTGGGTGTTGTGTAGGGGGGAGTGTGGCGGAGGTGGGTGGGGAGGGTGGCTGGTGTGCGGGGCGGGTGTTGGGCGAGGGGGCGTGAGATGTGCGGGAGGTGGGGGGTGTTGTGAAGGGGGTGTGCGTGGGGGAGGGTGTTGCCTACGGCCATACCACCCTGAGAACGCCCGATCTCGTCTGATCTCGGAAGCTAAGCAGGGTCGGGCCCGGTTAGTACTTGGATGGGAGACCGCCTGGGAATACCGGGTGCTGTAGGCTTTTGCGGGTGGGGAGGAGTGGGGCGTGGCTCGGGGGCGTGTGTTTTGTGGGGGGGGGGAGTTGCGGGAGGCTGTGTGGGGTGTTGTTGCGTTTGGGTGTTGGTGGGTGTTGTGTAGGGGGGAGTGTGGCGGAGGTGGGTGGGGAGGGTGGCTGGTGTGCGGGGCGGGTGTTGGGCGAGGGGGCGTGAGATGTGCGGGAGGTGGGGGGTGTTGTGAAGGGGGTGTGCGTGGGGGAGGGTGTTGCCTACGGCCATACCACCCTGAGAACGCCCGATCTCGTCTGATCTCGGAAGCTAAGCAGGGTCGGGCCCGGTTAGTACTTGGATGGGAGACCGCCTGGGAATACCGGGTGCTGTAGGCTTTTGCGGGTGGGGAGCAGCGGGGCGTGGCTCGGGGGCGTGTGTTTTGTGGGGGGGGGAGTTGCGGGAGGCTGTGTGGGGTGTTGTTGCGTGTGGGTGTTGGTGGGTGTTGTGTAGGGGGGAGTGTGGCGGAGGTGGGTGGGGAGGGTGGCTGGTGTGCGGGGCGGGTGTTGGGCGAGGGGGCGTGAGATGTGCGGGAGGTGGGGGGTGTTGTGAAGGGGGTGTGCGTGGGGGAGGGTGTTGCCTACGGCCATACCACCCTGAGAACGCCCGATCTCGTCTGATCTCGGAAGCTAAGCAGGGTCGGGCCCGGTTAGTACTTGGATGGGAGACCGCCTGGGAATACCGGGTGCTGTAGGCTTTTGCGGGTGGGGAGGAGTGGGGCGTGGCTCGGGGGCGTGTGTTTTGTGGGGGGGGGAGTTGCGGGAGGCTGTGTGGGGTGTTGTTGCGTTTGGGTGTTGGTGGGTGTTGTGTAGGGGGGAGTGTGGCGGAGGTGGGTGGGGAGGGTGGCTGGTGTGCGGGGCGGGTGTTGGGCGAGGGGGCGTGAGATGTGCGGGAGGTGGGGGGTGTTGTGAAGGGGGTGTGCGTGGGGGAGGGTGTTGCCTACGGCCATACCACCCTGAGAACGCCCGATCTCGTCTGATCTCGGAAGCTAAGCAGGGTCGGGCCCGGTTAGTACTTGGATGGGAGACCGCCTGGGAATACCGGGTGCTGTAGGCTTTTGCGGGTGGGGAGCAGCGGGGCGTGGCTCGGGGGCGTGTGTTTTGTGGGGGGGGGAGTTGCGGGAGGCTGTGTGGGGTGTTGTTGCGTGTGGGTGTTGGTGGGTGTTGTGTAGGGGGGAGTGTGGCGGAGGTGGGTGGGGAGGGTGGCTGGTGTGCGGGGCGGGTGTTGGGCGAGGGGGCGTGAGATGTGCGGGAGGTGGGGGGTGTTGTGAAGGGGGTGTGCGTGGGGGAGGGTGTTGCCTACGGCCATACCACCCTGAGAACGCCCGATCTCGTCTGATCTCGGAAGCTAAGCAGGGTCGGGCCCGGTTAGTACTTGGATGGGAGACCGCCTGGGAATACCGGGTGCTGTAGGCTTTTGCGGGTGGGGAGAAGTGGGGCGTGGCTCGGGGGCGTGTGTTTTGTGGGGGGGGGAGTTGCGGAAGGCTGTGTGGGGTGTTGTTGCGTTTGGGTGTTGGTGGGTGTTGTGTAGGGGGGAGTGTGGCGGAGGTGGGTGGGGAGGGTGGCTGGTGTGCGGGGCGGGTGTTGGGCGAGGGGGCGTGAGATGTGCGGGAGGTGGGGGGTGTTGTGAAGGGGGTGTGCGTGGGGGAGGGTGTTGCCTACGGCCATACCACCCTGAGAACGCCCGATCTCGTCTGATCTCGGAAGCTAAGCAGGGTCGGGCCCGGTTAGTACTTGGATGGGAGACCGCCTGGGAATACCGGGTGCTGTAGGCTTTTGCGGGTGGGGAGGAGTGGGGCGTGGCTCGGGGGCGTGTGTTTTGTGGGGGGGGGAGTTGCGGGAGGCTGTGTGGGGTGTTGTTGCGTGTGGGTGTTGGTGGGTGTTGTGTAGGGGGGAGTGTGGCGGAGGTGGGTGGGGAGGGTGGCTGGTGTGCGGGGCGGGTGTTGGGCGAGGGGGCGTGAGATGTGCGGGAGGTGGGGGGTGTTGTGAAGGGGGTGTGCGTGGGGGAGGGTGTTGCCTACGGCCATACCACCCTGAGAACGCCCGATCTCGTCTGATCTCGGAAGCTAAGCAGGGTCGGGCCCGGTTAGTACTTGGATGGGAGACCGCCTGGGAATACCGGGTGCTGTAGGCTTTTGCGGGTGGGGAGGAGTGGGGCGTGGCTCGGGGGCGTGTGTTTTGTGGGGGGGGGGAGTTGCGGGAGGCTGTGTGGGGTGTTGTTGCGTTTGGGTGTTGGTGGGTGTTGTGTAGGGGGGAGTGTGGCGGAGGTGGGTGGGGAGGGTGGCTGGTGTGCGGGGCGGGTGTTGGGCGAGGGGGTGTGAGATGTGCGGGAGGTGGGGGGTGTTGTGAAGGGGGTGTGCGTGGGGGAGGGTGTTGCCTACGGCCATACCACCCTGAGAACGCCCGATCTCGTCTGATCTCGGAAGCTAAGCAGGGTCGGGCCCGGTTAGTACTTGGATGGGAGACCGCCTGGGAATACCGGGTGCTGTAGGCTTTTGCGGGTGGGGAGCAGCGGGGCGTGGCTCGGGGGCGTGTGTTTTGTGGGGGGGGGAGTTGCGGGAGGCTGTGTGGGGTGTTGTTGCGTGTGGGTGTTGGTGGGTGTTGTGTAGGGGGGAGTGTGGCAGAGGTGGGTGGGGAGGGTGGCTGGTGTGCGGGGCGGGTGTTGGGCGAGGGGGTGTGAGATGTGCGGGAGGTGGGGGGTGTTGTGAAGGGGGTGTGCGTGGGGGAGGGTGTTGCCTACGGCCATACCACCCTGAGAACGCCCGATCTCGTCTGATCTCGGAAGCTAAGCAGGGTCGGGCCCGGTTAGTACTTGGATGGGAGACCGCCTGGGAATACCGGGTGCTGTAGGCTTTTGCGGGTGGGGAGCAGCGGGGCGTGGCTCGGGGGCGTGTGTTTTGTGGGGGGGGGAGTTGCGGGAGGCTGTGTGGGGTGTTGTTGCGTGTGGGTGTTGGTGGGTGTTGTGTAGGGGGGAGTGTGGCGGAGGTGGGTGGGGAGGGTGGCTGGTGTGCGGGGCGGGTGTTGGGCGAGGGGGCGTGAGATGTGCGGGAGGTGGGGGGTGTTGTGAAGGGGGTGTGCGTGGGGGAGGGTGTTGCCTACGGCCATACCACCCTGAGAACGCCCGATCTCGTCTGATCTCGGAAGCTAAGCAGGGTCGGGCCCGGTTAGTACTTGGATGGGAGACCGCCTGGGAATACCGGGTGCTGTAGGCTTTTGCGGGTGGGGAGAAGTGGGGCGTGGCTCGGGGGCGTGTGTTTTGTGGGGGGGGGAGTTGCGGAAGGCTGTGTGGGGTGTTGTTGCGTTTGGGTGTTGGTGGGTGTTGTGTAGGGGGGAGTGTGGCGGAGGTGGGTGGGGAGGGTGGCTGGTGTGCGGGGCGGGTGTTGGGCGAGGGGGCGTGAGATGTGCGGGAGGTGGGGGGTGTTGTGAAGGGGGTGTGCGTGGGGGAGGGTGTTGCCTACGGCCATACCACCCTGAGAACGCCCGATCTCGTCTGATCTCGGAAGCTAAGCAGGGTCGGGCCCGGTTAGTACTTGGATGGGAGACCGCCTGGGAATACCGGGTGCTGTAGGCTTTTGCGGGTGGGGAGGAGTGGGGCGTGGCTCGGGGGCGTGTGTTTTGTGGGGGGGGGAGTTGCGGGAGGCTGTGTGGGGTGTTGTTGCGTGTGGGTGTTGGTGGGTGTTGTGTAGGGGGGAGTGTGGCGGAGGTGGGTGGGGAGGGTGGCTGGTGTGCGGGGCGGGTGTTGGGCGAGGGGGCGTGAGATGTGCGGGAGGTGGGGGGTGTTGTGAAGGGGGTGTGCGTGGGGGAGGGTGTTGCCTACGGCCATACCACCCTGAGAACGCCCGATCTCGTCTGATCTCGGAAGCTAAGCAGGGTCGGGCCCGGTTAGTACTTGGATGGGAGACCGCCTGGGAATACCGGGTGCTGTAGGCTTTTGCGGGTGGGGAGGAGTGGGGCGTGGCTCGGGGGCGTGTGTTTTGTGGGGGGGGGGAGTTGCGGGAGGCTGTGTGGGGTGTTGTTGCGTTTGGGTGTTGGTGGGTGTTGTGTAGGGGGGAGTGTGGCGGAGGTGGGTGGGGAGGGTGGCTGGTGTGCGGGGCGGGTGTTGGGCGAGGGGGTGTGAGATGTGCGGGAGGTGGGGGGTGTTGTGAAGGGGGTGTGCGTGGGGGAGGGTGTTGCCTACGGCCATACCACCCTGAGAACGCCCGATCTCGTCTGATCTCGGAAGCTAAGCAGGGTCGGGCCCGGTTAGTACTTGGATGGGAGACCGCCTGGGAATACCGGGTGCTGTAGGCTTTTGCGGGTGGGGAGCAGCGGGGCGTGGCTCGGGGGCGTGTGTTTTGTGGGGGGGGGAGTTGCGGGAGGCTGTGTGGGGTGTTGTTGCGTGTGGGTGTTGGTGGGTGTTGTGTAGGGGGGAGTGTGGCAGAGGTGGGTGGGGAGGGTGGCTGGTGTGCGGGGCGGGTGTTGGGCGAGGGGGTGTGAGATGTGCGGGAGGTGGGGGGTGTTGTGAAGGGGGTGTGCGTGGGGGAGGGTGTTGCCTACGGCCATACCACCCTGAGAACGCCCGATCTCGTCTGATCTCGGAAGCTAAGCAGGGTCGGGCCCGGTTAGTACTTGGATGGGAGACCGCCTGGGAATACCGGGTGCTGTAGGCTTTTGCGGGTGGGGAGCAGCGGGGCGTGGCTCGGGGGCGTGTGTTTTGTGGGGGGTGGGAGTTGCGGGAGGCTGTGTGGGGTGTTGTTGCGTGTGGGTGTTGGTGGGTGTTGTGTAGGGGGGAGTGTGGCGGAGGTGGGTGGGGAGGGTGGCTGGTGTGCGGGGCGGGTGTTGGGCGAGGGGGCGTGAGATGTGCGGGAGGTGGGGGGTGTTGTGAAGGGGGTGTGCGTGGGGGAGGGTGTTGCCTACGGCCATACCACCCTGAGAACGCCCGATCTCGTCTGATCTCGGAAGCTAAGCAGGGTCGGGCCCGGTTAGTACTTGGATGGGAGACCGCCTGGGAATACCGGGTGCTGTAGGCTTTTGCGGGTGGGGAGCAGCGGGGCGTGGCTCGGGGGCGTGTGTTTTGTGGGGGGGGGAGTTGCGGGAGGCTGTGTGGGGTGTTGTTGCGTGTGGGTGTTGGTGGGTGTTGTGTAGGGGGGAGTGTGGCGGAGGTGGGTGGGTGGGGAGGGTGGCTGGTGTGCGGGGCGGGTGTTGGGCGAGGGGGCGTGAGATGTGCGGGAGGTGGGGGGTGTTGTGAAGGGGGTGTGCGTGGGGGAGGGTGTTGCCTACGGCCATACCACCCTGAGAACGCCCGATCTCGTCTGATCTCGGAAGCTAAGCAGGGTCGGGCCCGGTTAGTACTTGGATGGGAGACCGCCTGGGAATACCGGGTGCTGTAGGCTTTAGCGGGTGGGGAGCAGCGGGGCGTGGCTCGGGGGCGTGTGTTTTGTGGGGGGGGGAGTTGCGGGAGGCTGTGTGGGGTGTTGTTGCGTGTGGGTGTTGGTGGGTGTTGTGTAGGGGGGAGTGTGGCAGAGGTGGGTGGGGAGGGTGGCTGGTGTGCGGGGCGGGTGTTGGGCGAGGGGGTGTGAGATGTGCGGGAGGTGGGGGGTGTTGTGAAGGGGGTGTGCGTGGGGGAGGGTGTTGCCTATGGCCATACCACCCTGAGAACGCCCGATCTCGTCTGATCTCGGAAGCTAAGCAGGGTCGGGCCCGGTTAGTACTTGGATGGGAGACCGCCTGGGAATACCGGGTGCTGTAGGCTTTTGCGGGTGGGGAGCAGCGGGGCGTGGCTCGGGGGCGTGTGTTTTGTGGGGGGGGGAGTTGCGGGAGGCTGTGTGGGGTGTTGTTGCGTGTGGGTGTTGGTGGGTGTTGTGTAGGGGGGAGTGTGGCGGAGGTGGGTGGGGAGGGTGGCTGGTGTGCGGGGCGGGTGTTGGGCGAGGGGGCGTGAGATGTGCGGGAGGTGGGGGGTGTTGTGAAGGGGGTGTGCGTGGGGGAGGGTGTTGCCTACGGCCATACCACCCTGAGAACGCCCGATCTCGTCTGATCTCGGAAGCTAAGCAGGGTCGGGCCCGGTTAGTACTTGGATGGGAGACCGCCTGGGAATACCGGGTGCTGTAGGCTTTTGCGGGTGGGGAGCAGCGGGGCGTGGCTCGGGGGCGTGTGTTTTGTGGGGGGGGGAGTTGCGGGAGGCTGTGTGGGGTGTTGTTGCGTGTGGGTGTTGGTGGGTGTTGTGTAGGGGGGAGTGTGGCAGAGGTGGGTGGGGAGGGTGGCTGGTGTGCGGGGCGGGTGTTGGGCGAGGGGGTGTGAGATGTGCGGGAGGTGGGGGGTGTTGTGAAGGGGGTGTGCGTGGGGGAGGGTGTTGCCTACGGCCATACCACCCTGAGAACGCCCGATCTCGTCTGATCTCGGAAGCTAAGCAGGGTCGGGCCCGGTTAGTACTTGGATGGGAGACCGCCTGGGAATACCGGGTGCTGTAGGCTTTTGCGGGTGGGGAGCAGCGGGGCGTGGCTCGGGGGCGTGTGTTTTGTGGGGGGGGGAGTTGCGGGAGGCTGTGTGGGGTGTTGTTGCGTGTGGGTGTTGGTGGGTGTTGTGTAGGGGGGAGTGTGGCGGAGGTGGGTGGGGAGGGTGGCTGGTGTGCGGGGCGGGTGTTGGGCGAGGGGGCGTGAGATGTGCGGGAGGTGGGGGGTGTTGTGAAGGGGGTGTGCGTGGGGGAGGGTGTTGCCTACGGCCATACCACCCTGAGAACGCCCGATCTCGTCTGATCTCGGAAGCTAAGCAGGGTCGGGCCCGGTTAGTACTTGGATGGGAGACCGCCTGGGAATACCGGGTGCTGTAGGCTTTTGCGGGTGGGGAGCAGCGGGGCGTGGCTCGGGGGCGTGTGTTTTGTGGGGGGGGGAGTTGCGGAAGGCTGTGTGGGGTGTTGTTGCGTGTGGGTGTTGGTGGGTGTTGTGTAGGGGGGAGTGTGGCGGAGGTGGGTGGGGAGGGTGGCTGGTGTGCGGGGCGGGTGTTGGGCGAGGGGGCGTGATATGTGCGGGAGGTGGGGGGTGTTGTGAAGGGGGTGTGCGTGGGGGAGGGTGTTGCCTACGGCCATACCACCCTGAGAACGCCCGATCTCGTCTGATCTCGGAAGCTAAGCAGGGTCGGGCCCGGTTAGTACTTGGATGGGAGACCGCCTGGGAATACCGGGTGCTGTAGGCTTTTGCGGGTGGGGAGGAGTGGGGCGTGGCTCAGGGGCGTGTGTTTTGTGGGGGGGGGAGTTGCGGGAGGCTGTGTGGGGTGTTGTTGCGTGTGGGTGTTGGTGGGTGTTGTGTAGGGGGGAGTGTGGCGGAGGTGGGTGGGGAGGGTGGCTGGTGTGCGGGGCGGGTGTTGGGCGAGGGGGCGTGAGATGTGCGGGAGGTGGGGGGTGTTGTGAAGGGGGTGTGCGTGGGGGAGGGTGTTGCCTACGGCCATACCACCCTGAGAACGCCCGATCTCGTCTGATCTCGGAAGCTAAGCAGGGTCGGGCCCGGTTAGTACTTGGATGGGAGACCGCCTGGGAATACCGGGTGCTGTAGGCTTTAGCGGGTGGGGAGCAGCGGGGCGTGGCTCGGGGGCGTGTGTTTTGTGGGGGGGGGAGTTGCGGGAGGCTGTGTGGGGTGTTGTTGCGTGTGGGTGTTGGTGGGTGTTGTGTAGGGGGGAGTGTGGCGGAGGTGGGTGGGGAGGGTGGCTGGTGTGCGGGGCGGGTGTTGGGCGAGGGGGCGTGAGATGTGCGGGAGGTGGGGGGTGTTGTGAAGGGGGTGTGCGTGGGGGAGGGTGTTGCCTACGGCCATACCACCCTGAGAACGCCCGATCTCGTCTGATCTCGGAAGCTAAGCAGGGTCGGGCCCGGTTAGTACTTGGATGGGAGACCGCCTGGGAATACCGGGTGCTGTAGGCTTTTGCGGGTGGGGAGCAGCGGGGCGTGGCTCGGGGGCGTGTGTTTTGTGGGGGGGGGAGTTGCGGGAGGCTGTGTGGGGTGTTGTTGCGTGTGGGTGTTGGTGGGTGTTGTGTAGGGGGGAGTGTGGCAGAGGTGGGTGGGGAGGGTGGCTGGTGTGCGGGGCGGGTGTTGGGCGAGGGGGTGTGAGATGTGCGGGAGGTGGGGGGTGTTGTGAAGGGGGTGTGCGTGGGGGAGGGTGTTGCCTACGGCCATACCACCCTGAGAACGCCCGATCTCGTCTGATCTCGGAAGCTAAGCAGGGTCGGGCCCGGTTAGTACTTGGATGGGAGACCGCCTGGGAATACCGGGTGCTGTAGGCTTTTGCGGGTGGGGAGCAGCGGGGCGTGGCTCGGGGGCGTGTGTTTTGTGGGGGGGGGAGTTGCGGGAGGCTGTGTGGGGTGTTGTTGCGTGTGGGTGTTGGTGGGTGTTGTGTAGGGGGGAGTGTGGCGGAGGTGGGTGGGGAGGGTGGCTGGTGTGCGGGGCGGGTGTTGGGCGAGGGGGCGTGAGATGTGCGGGAGGTGGGGGGTGTTGTGAAGGGGGTGTGCGTGGGGGAGGGTGTTGCCTACGGCCATACCACCCTGAGAACGCCCGATCTCGTCTGATCTCGGAAGCTAAGCAGGGTCGGGCCCGGTTAGTACTTGGATGGGAGACCGCCTGGGAATACCGGGTGCTGTAGGCTTTTGCGGGTGGGGAGCAGCGGGGCGTGGCTCGGGGGCGTGTGTTTTGTGGGGGGGGGGAGTTGCGGAAGGCTGTGTGGGGTGTTGTTGCGTGTGGGTGTTGGTGGGTGTTGTGTAGGGGGGAGTGTGGCGGAGGTGGGTGGGGAGGGTGGCTGGTGTGCGGGGCGGGTGTTGGGCGAGGGGGCGTGAGATGTGCGGGAGGTGGGGGGTGTTGTGAAGGGGGTGTGCGTGGGGGAGGGTGTTGCCTACGGCCATACCACCCTGAGAACGCCCGATCTCGTCTGATCTCGGAAGCTAAGCAGGGTCGGGCCCGGTTAGTACTTGGATGGGAGACCGCCTGGGAATACCGGGTGCTGTAGGCTTTTGCGGGTGGGGAGGAGTGGGGCGTGGCTCGGGGGCGTGTGTTTTGTGGGGGGGGGAGTTGCGGGAGGCTGTGTGGGGTGTTGTTGCGTGTGGGTGTTGGTGGGTGTTGTGTAGGGGGGAGTGTGGCGGAGGTGGGTGGGGAGGGTGGCTGGTGTGCGGGGCGGGTGTTGGGCGAGGGGGCGTGAGATGTGCGGGAGGTGGGGGGTGTTGTGAAGGGGGTGTGCGTGGGGGAGGGTGTTGCCTACGGCCATACCACCCTGAGAACGCCCGATCTCGTCTGATCTCGGAAGCTAAGCAGGGTCGGGCCCGGTTAGTACTTGGATGGGAGACCGCCTGGGAATACCGGGTGCTGTAGGCTTTTGCGGGTGGGGAGGAGTGGGGCGTGGCTCGGGGGCGTGTGTTTTGTGGGGGGGGGAGTTGCGGGAGGCTGTGTGGGGTGTTGTTGCGTGTGGGTGTTGGTGGGTGTTGTGTAGGGGGGAGTGTGGCGGAGGTGGGTGGGGAGGGTGGCTGGTGTGCGGGGCGGGTGTTGGGCGAGGGGGCGTGAGATGTGCGGGAGGTGGGGGGTGTTGTGAAGGGGGTGTGCGTGGGGGAGGGTGTTGCCTACGGCCATACCACCCTGAGAACGCCCGATCTCGTCTGATCTCGGAAGCTAAGCAGGGTCGGGCCCGGTTAGTACTTGGATGGGAGACCGCCTGGGAATACCGGGTGCTGTAGGCTTTAGCGGGTGGGGAGCAGCGGGGCGTGGCTCGGGGGCGTGTGTTTTGTGGGGGGGGGAGTTGCGGGAGGCTGTGTGGGGTGTTGTTGCGTGTGGGTGTTGGTGGGTGTTGTGTAGGGGGGAGTGTGGCAGAGGTGGGTGGGGAGGGTGGCTGGTGTGCGGGGCGGGTGTTGGGCGAGGGGGCGTGAGATGTGCGGGAGGTGGGGGGTGTTGTGAAGGGGGTGTGCGTGGGGGAGGGTGTTGCCTACGGCCATACCACCCTGAGAACGCCCGATCTCGTCTGATCTCGGAAGCTAAGCAGGGTCGGGCCCGGTTAGTACTTGGATGGGAGACCGCCTGGGAATACCGGGTGCTGTAGGCTTTTGCGGGTGGGGAGCAGCGGGGCGTGGCTCGGGGGCGTGTGTTTTGTGGGGGGGGGAGTTGCGGGAGGCTGTGTGGGGTGTTGTTGCGTGTGGGTGTTGGTGGGTGTTGTGTAGGGGGGAGTGTGGCGGAGGTGGGTGGGGAGGGTGGCTGGTGTGCGGGGCGGGTGTTGGGCGAGGGGGCGTGAGATGTGCGGGAGGTGGGGGGTGTTGTGAAGGGGGTGTGCGTGGGGGAGGGTGTTGCCTACGGCCATACCACCCTGAGAACGCCCGATCTCGTCTGATCTCGGAAGCTAAGCAGGGTCGGGCCCGGTTAGTACTTGGATGGGAGACCGCCTGGGAATACCGGGTGCTGTAGGCTTTTGCGGGTGGGGAGCAGCGGGGCGTGGCTCGGGGGCGTGTGTTTTGTGGGGGGGGGAGTTGCGGGAGGCTGTGTGGGGTGTTGTTGCGTGTGGGTGTTGGTGGGTGTTGTGTAGGGGGGAGTGTGGCAGAGGTGGGTGGGGAGGGTGGCTGGTGTGCGGGGCGGGTGTTGGGCGAGGGGGTGTGAGATGTGCGGGAGGTGGGGGGTGTTGTGAAGGGGGTGTGCGTGGGGGAGGGTGTTGCCTACGGCCATACCACCCTGAGAACGCCCGATCTCGTCTGATCTCGGAAGCTAAGCAGGGTCGGGCCCGGTTAGTACTTGGATGGGAGACCGCCTGGGAATACCGGGTGCTGTAGGCTTTTGCGGGTGGGGAGCAGCGGGGCGTGGCTCGGGGGCGTGTGTTTTGTGGGGGGGGGAGTTGCGGGAGGCTGTGTGGGGTGTTGTTGCGTGTGGGTGTTGGTGGGTGTTGTGTAGGGGGGAGTGTGGCGGAGGTGGGTGGGGAGGGTGGCTGGTGTGCGGGGCGGGTGTTGGGCGAGGGGGCGTGAGATGTGCGGGAGGTGGGGGGTGTTGTGAAGGGGGTGTGCGTGGGGGAGGGTGTTGCCTACGGCCATACCACCCTGAGAACGCCCGATCTCGTCTGATCTCGGAAGCTAAGCAGGGTCGGGCCCGGTTAGTACTTGGATGGGAGACCGCCTGGGAATACCGGGTGCTGTAGGCTTTTGTGGGTGGGGAGCAGCGGGGCGTGGCTCGGGGGCGTGTGTTTTGTGGGGGGGGGGAGTTGCGGAAGGCTGTGTGGGGTGTTGTTGCGTGTGGGTGTTGGTGGGTGTTGTGTAGGGGGGAGTGTGGCGGAGGTGGGTGGGGAGGGTGGCTGGTGTGCGGGGCGGGTGTTGGGCGAGGGGGCGTGAGATGTGCGGGAGGTGGGGGGTGTTGTGAAGGGGGTGTGCGTGGGGGAGGGTGTTGCCTACGGCCATACCACCCTGAGAACGCCCGATCTCGTCTGATCTCGGAAGCTAAGCAGGGTCGGGCCCGGTTAGTACTTGGATGGGAGACCGCCTGGGAATACCGGGTGCTGTAGGCTTTTGCGGGTGGGGAGCAGCGGGGCGTGGCTCGGGGGCGTGTGTTTTGTGGGGGGGGGAGTTGCGGGAGGCTGTGTGGGGTGTTGTTGCGTGTGGGTGTTGGTGGGTGTTGTGTAGGGGGGAGTGTGGCGGAGGTGGGTGGGGAGGGTGGCTGGTGTGCGGGGCGGGTGTTGGGCGAGGGGGCGTGAGATGTGCGGGAGGTGGGGGGTGTTGTGAAGGGGGTGTGCGTGGGGGAGGGTGTTGCCTACGGCCATACCACCCTGAGAACGCCCGATCTCGTCTGATCTCGGAAGCTAAGCAGGGTCGGGCCCGGTTAGTACTTGGATGGGAGACCGCCTGGGAATACCGGGTGCTGTAGGCTTTAGCGGGTGGGGAGCAGCGGGGCGTGGCTCGGGGGCATGTGTTTTGGGGGGGGGGGGAGTTGCGGGAGGCTGTGTGGGGTGTTGTTGCGTGTGGGTGTTGGTGGGTGTTGTGTAGGGGGGAGTGTGGCGGAGGTGGGTGGGGAGGGTGGCTGGTGTGCGGGGCGGGTGTTGGGCGAGGGGGCGTGAGATGTGCGGGAGGTGGGGGGTGTTGTGAAGGGGGTGTGCGTGGGGGAGGGTGTTGCCTACGGCCATACCACCCTGAGAACGCCCGATCTCGTCTGATCTCGGAAGCTAAGCAGGGTCGGGCCCAGTTAGTACTTGGATGGGAGACCGCCTGGGAATACCGGGTGCTGTAGGCTTTTGCGGGTGGGGAGCAGCGGGGCGTGGCTCGGGGCGTGTGTTTTGTGGGGGGGGGGAGTTGCGGGAGGCTGTGTGGGGTGTTGTTGCGTTTGGGTGTTGGTGGGTGTTGTGTAGGGGGGAGTGTGGCGGAGGTGGGTGGGGAGGGTGGCTGGTGTGCGGGGCGGGTGTTGGGCGAGGGGGCGTGAGATGTGCGGGAGGTGGGGGGTGTTGTGAAGGGGGTGTGCGTGGGGGAGGGTGTTGCCTACGGCCATACCACCCTGAGAACGCCCGATCTCGTCTGATCTCGGAAGCTAAGCAGGGTCGGGCCCGGTTAGTACTTGGATGGGAGACCGCCTGGGAATACCGGGTGCTGTAGGCTTTAGCGGGTGGGGAGCAGCGGGGCGTGGCTCGGGGGCATGTGTTTTGGGGGGGGGGGGAGTTGCGGGAGGCTGTGTGGGGTGTTGTTGCGTGTGGGTGTTGGTGGGTGTTGTGTAGGGGGGAGTGTGGCGGAGGTGGGTGGGGAGGGTGGCTGGTGTGCGGGGCAGGTGTTGGGCGAGGGGGCGTGATATGTGCGGGAGGTGGGGGGTGTTGTGAAGGGGGTGTGCGTGGGGGAGGGTGTTGCCTACGGCCATACCACCCTGAGAACGCCCGATCTCGTCTGATCTCGGAAGCTAAGCAGGGTCGGGCCCAGTTAGTACTTGGATGGGAGACCGCCTGGGAATACCGGGTGCTGTAGGCTTTTGCGGGTGGGGAGCAGCGGGGCGTGGCTCGGGGGCGTGTGTTTTGTGGGGGGGGGAGTTGCGGGAGGCTGTGTGGGGTGTTGTTGCGTGTGGGTGTTGGTGGGTGTTGTGTAGGGGGGAGTGTGGCGGAGGTGGGTGGGGAGGGTGGCTGGTGTGCGGGGCGGGTGTTGGGCGAGGGGGCGTGAGATGTGCGGGAGGTGGGGGGTGTTGTGAAGGGGGTGTGCGTGGGGGAGGGTGTTGCCTACGGCCATACCACCCTGAGAACGCCCGATCTCGTCTGATCTCGGAAGCTAAGCAGGGTCGGGCCCGGTTAGTACTTGGATGGGAGACTGCCTGGGAATACCGGGTGCTGTAGGCTTTTGCGGGTGGGGAGGAGCGGGGCGTTGCTCGGGGGCGTGTGTTTTGTGGGGGGGGGGGAGTTGCGGGAGGCTGTGTGGGGTGTTGTTGCGTGTGGGTGTTGGTGGGTGTTGTGTAGGGGGGAGTGTGGCGGAGGTGGGTGGGGAGGGTGGCTGGTGTGCGGGGCGGGTGTTGGGCGAGGGGGCGTGAGATGTGCGGGAGGTGGGGGGTGTTGTGAAGGGGGTGTGCGTGGGGGAGGGTGTTGCCTACGGCCATACCACCCTGAGAACGCCCGATCTCGTCTGATCTCGGAAGCTAAGCAGGGTCGGGCCCGGTTAGTACTTGGATGGGAGACCGCCTGGGAATACCGGGTGCTGTAGGCTTTTGCGGGTGGGGAGCAGCGGGGCGTGGCTCGGGGCGTGTGTTTTGTGGGGGGGGGAGTTGCGGGAGGCTGTGTGGGGTGTTGTTGCGTGTGGGTGTTGGTGGGTGTTGTGTAGGGGGGAGTGTGGCGGAGGTGGGTGGGGAGGGTGGCTGGTGTGCGGGGCGGGTGTTGGGCGAGGGGGCGTAAGATGTGTGGGAGGTGGGGGGTGTTGTGAAGGGGGTGTGCGTGGGGGAGGGTGTTGCCTACGGCCATACCACCCTGAGAACGCCCGATCTCGTCTGATCTCGGAAGCTAAGCAGGGTCGGGCCCGGTTAGTACTTGGATGGGAGACCGCCTGGGAATACCGGGTGCTGTAGGCTTTTGCGGGTGGGGAGCAGCGGGGCGTGGCTCGGGGCGTGTGTTTTGTGGGGGGGGGAGTTGCGGGAGGCTGTGTGGGGTGTTGTTGCGTGTGGGTGTTGGTGGGTGTTGTGTAGGGGGGAGTGTGGCGGAGGTGGGTGGGGAGGGTGGCTGGTGTGCGGGGCGGGTGTTGGGCGAGAGGGCGTGAGATGTGCGGGAGGTGGGGGGTGTTGTGAAGGGGGTGTGCGTGGGGGAGGGTGTTGCCTACGGCCATACCACCCTGAGAACGCCCGATCTCGTCTGATCTCGGAAGCTAAGCAGGGTCGGGCCCGGTTAGTACTTGGATGGGAGACCGCCTGGGAATACCGGGTGCTGTAGGCTTTTGCGGGTGGGGAGCAGCGGGGCGTGGCTCGGGGGCGTGTGTTTTGTGGGGGGGGGGAGTTGCAGGAGGCTGTGTGGGGTGTTGTTGCGTGTGGGTGTTGGTGGGTGTTGTGTAGGGGGGAGTGTGGCGGAGGTGGGTGGGGAGGGTGGCTGGTGTGCGGGGCGGGTGTTGGGCGAGGGGGCGTGAGATGTGCGGGAGGTGGGGGGTGTTGTGAAGGGGGTGTGCGTGGGGGAGAGTGTTGCCTACGGCCATACCACCCTGAGAACGCCCGATCTCGTCTGATCTCGGAAGCTAAGCAGGGTCGGGCCCGGTTAGTACTTGGATGGGAGACCGCCTGGGAATACCGGGTGCTGTAGGCTTTTGCGGGTGGGGAGCAGCGGGGCGTGGCTCGGGGGCGTGTGTTTTGTGGGGGGGGGAGTTGCGGGAGGCTGTGTGGGGTGTTGTTGCGTGTGGGTGTTGGTGGGTGTTGTGTAGGGGGGAGTGTGGCGGAGGTGGGTGGGGAGGGTGGCTGGTGTGCGGGGCGGGTGTTGGGCGAGGGGGCGTGAGATGTGCGGGAGGTGGGGGGTGTTGTGAAGGGGGTGTGCGTGGGGGAGGGTGTTGCCTACGGCCATACCACCCTGAGAACGCCCGATCTCGTCTGATCTCGGAAGCTAAGCAGGGTCGGGCCCGGTTAGTACTTGGATGGGAGACCGCCTGGGAATACCGGGTGCTGTAGGCTTTTGCGGGTGGGGAGGAGTGGGGCGTTGCTCGGGGGCGTGTGTTTTGTGGGGGGGGGAGTTGCGGGAGGCTGTGTGGGGTGTTGTTGCGTGTGGGTGTTGGTGGGTGTTGTGTAGGGGGGAGTGTGGCGGAGGTGGGTGGGGAGGGTGGCTGGTGTGCGGGGCGGGTGTTGGGCGAGGGGACGTGAGATGTGCGGGAGGTGGGGGGTGTTGTGAAGGGGGTGTGCGTGGGGGAGGGTGTTGCCTACGGCCATACCACCCTGAGAACGCCCGATCTCGTCTGATCTCGGAAGCTAAGCAGGGTCGGGCCCAGTTAGTACTTGGATGGGAGACCGCCTGGGAATACCGGGTGCTGTAGGCTTTTGCGGGTGGGGAGCAGCGGGGCGTGGCTCGGGGCGTGTGTTTTGTGGGGGGGGGGAGTTGCGGGAGGCTGTGTGGGGTGTTGTTGCGTTTGGGTGTTGGTGGGTGTTGTGTAGGGGGGAGTGTGGCGGAGGTGGGTGGGGAGGGTGGCTGGTGTGCGGGGCGGGTGTTGGGCGAGGGGGCGTGAGATGTGCGGGAGGTGGGGGGTGTTGTGAAGGGGGTGTGCGTGGGGGAGGGTGTTGCCTACGGCCATACCACCCTGAGAACGCCCGATCTCGTCTGATCTCGGAAGCTAAGCAGGGTCGGGCCCGGTTAGTACTTGGATGGGAGACCGCCTGGGAATACCGGGTGCTGTAGGCTTTTGCGGGTGGGGAGCAGCGGGGCGTTGCTCGGGGGCGTGTGTTTTGTGGGGGGGGGAGTTGCGGGAGGCTGTGTGGGGTGTTGTTGCGTGTGGGTGTTGGTGGGTGTTGTGTAGGGGGGAGTGTGGCGGAGGTGGGTGGGGAGGGTGGCTGGTGTGCGGGGCGGGTGTTGGGCGAGGGGGCGTGAGATGTGCGGGAGGTGGGGGGTGTTGTGAAGGGGGTGTGCGTGGGGGAGGGTGTTGCCTACGGCCATACCACCCTGAGAACGCCCGATCTCGTCTGATCTCGGAAGCTAAGCAGGGTCGGGCCCGGTTAGTACTTGGATGGGAGACCGCCTGGGAATACCGGGTGCTGTAGGCTTTTGCGGGTGGGGAGCAGCGGGGCGTGGCTCGGGGGCGTGTGTTTTGTGGGGGGGGGAGTTGCGGGAGGCTGTGTGGGGTGTTGTTGCGTGTGGGTGTTGGTGGGTGTTGTGTAGGGGGGAGTGTGGCGGAGGTGGGTGGGGAGGGTGGCTGGTGTGCGGGGCGGGTGTTGGGCGAGAGGGCGTGAGATGTGCGGGAGGTGGGGGGTGTTGTGAAGGGGGTGTGCGTGGGGGAGGGTGTTGCCTACGGCCATACCACCCTGAGAACGCCCGATCTCGTCTGATCTCGGAAGCTAAGCAGGGTCGGGCCCGGTTAGTACTTGGATGGGAGACCGCCTGGGAATACCGGGTGCTGTAGGCTTTTGCGGGTGGGGAGCAGCGGGGCGTGGCTCGGGGGCGTGTGTTTTGTGGGGGGGGGAGTTGCGGGAGGCTGTGTGGGGTGTTGTTGCGTGTGGGTGTTGGTGGGTGTTGTGTAGGGGGGAGTGTGGCGGAGGTGGGTGGGGAGGGTGGCTGGTGTGCGGGGCGGGTGTTGGGCGAGGGGGCGTAAGATGTGTGGGAGGTGGGGGGTGTTGTGAAGGGGGTGTGCGTGGGGGAGGGTGTTGCCTACGGCCATACCACCCTGAGAACGCCCGATCTCGTCTGATCTCGGAAGCTAAGCAGGGTCGGGCCCGGTTAGTACTTGGATGGGAGACCGCCTGGGAATACCGGGTGCTGTAGGCTTTTGCGGGTGGGGAGCAGCGGGGCGTGGCTCGGGGGCGTGTGTTTTGTGGGGGGGGGAGTTGCGGGAGGCTGTGTGGGGTGTTGTTGCGTGTGGGTGTTGGTGGGTGTTGTGTAGGGGGGAGTGTGGCGGAGGTGGGTGGGGAGGGTGGCTGGTGTGCGGGGCGGGTGTTGGGCGAGAGGGCGTGAGATGTGCGGGAGGTGGGGGGTGTTGTGAAGGGGGTGTGCGTGGGGGAGGGTGTTGCCTACGGCCATACCACCCTGAGAACGCCCGATCTCGTCTGATCTCGGAAGCTAAGCAGGGTCGGGCCCGGTTAGTACTTGGATGGGAGACCGCCTGGGAATACCGGGTGCTGTAGGCTTTTGCGGGTGGGGAGCAGCGGGGCGTGGCTCGGGGGCGTGTGTTTTGTGGGGGGGGGGAGTTGCAGGAGGCTGTGTGGGGTGTTGTTGCGTGTGGGTGTTGGTGGGTGTTGTGTAGGGGGGAGTGTGGCGGAGGTGGGTGGGGAGGGTGGCTGGTGTGCGGGGCGGGTGTTGGGCGAGGGGGCGTGAGATGTGCGGGAGGTGGGGGGTGTTGTGAAGGGGGTGTGCGTGGGGGAGAGTGTTGCCTACGGCCATACCACCCTGAGAACGCCCGATCTCGTCTGATCTCGGAAGCTAAGCAGGGTCGGGCCCGGTTAGTACTTGGATGGGAGACCGCCTGGGAATACCGGGTGCTGTAGGCTTTTGCGGGTGGGGAGCAGCGGGGCGTGGCTCGGGGGCGTGTGTTTTGTGGGGGGGGGAGTTGCGGGAGGCTGTGTGGGGTGTTGTTGCGTGTGGGTGTTGGTGGGTGTTGTGTAGGGGGGAGTGTGGCGGAGGTGGGTGGGGAGGGTGGCTGGTGTGCGGGGCGGGTGTTGGGCGAGGGGGCGTGAGATGTGCGGGAGGTGGGGGGTGTTGTGAAGGGGGTGTGCGTGGGGGAGGGTGTTGCCTACGGCCATACCACCCTGAGAACGCCCGATCTCGTCTGATCTCGGAAGCTAAGCAGGGTCGGGCCCGGTTAGTACTTGGATGGGAGACCGCCTGGGAATACCGGGTGCTGTAGGCTTTTGCGGGTGGGGAGCAGCGGGGCGTGGCTCGGGGGCGTGTGTTTTGTGGGGGGGGGGAGTTGCGGGAGGCTGTGTGGGGTGTTGTTGCGTGTGGGTGTTGGTGGGTGTTGTGTAGGGGGGAGTGTGGCGGAGGTGGGTGGGGAGGGTGGCTGGTGTGCGGGGCGGGTGTTGGGCGAGAGGGCGTGAGATGTGCGGGAGGTGGGGGGTGTTGTGAAGGGGGTGTGCGTGGGGGAGGGTGTTGCCTACGGCCATACCACCCTGAGAACGCCCGATCTCGTCTGATCTCGGAAGCTAAGCAGGGTCGGGCCCGGTTAGTACTTGGATGGGAGACCGCCTGGGAATACCGGGTGCTGTAGGCTTTTGCGGGTGGGGAGGAGTGGGGCGTTGCTCGGGGGCGTGTGTTTTGTGGGGGGGGGAGTTGCGGGAGGCTGTGTGGGGTGTTGTTGCGTGTGGGTGTTGGTGGGTGTTGTGTAGGGGGGAGTGTGGCGGAGGTGGGTGGGGAGGGTGGCTGGTGTGCGGGGCGGGTGTTGGGCGAGGGGGCGTGAGATGTGCGGGAGGTGGGGGGTGTTGTGAAGGGGGTGTGCGTGGGGGAGGGTGTTGCCTACGGCCATACCACCCTGAGAACGCCCGATCTCGTCTGATCTCGGAAGCTAAGCAGGGTCGGGCCCAGTTAGTACTTGGATGGGAGACCGCCTGGGAATACCGGGTGCTGTAGGCTTTTGCGGGTGGGGAGCAGCGGGGCGTGGCTCGGGGCGTGTGTTTTGTGGGGGGGGGAGTTGCGGGAGGCTGTGTGGGGTGTTGTTGCGTGTGGGTGTTGGTGGGTGTTGTGTAGGGGGGAGTGTGGCGGAGGTGGGTGGGGAGGGTGGCTGGTGTGCGGGGCGGGTGTTGGGCGAGGGGGCGTGAGATGTGCGGGAGGTGGGGGGTGTTGTGAAGGGGGTGTGCGTGGGGGAGAGTGTTGCCTACGGCCATACCACCCTGAGAACGCCCGATCTCGTCTGATCTCGGAAGCTAAGCAGGGTCGGGCCCGGTTAGTACTTGGATGGGAGACCGCCTGGGAATACCGGGTGCTGTAGGCTTTTGCGGGTGGGGAGCAGCGGGGCGTTGCTCGGGGGCGTGTGTTTTGTGGGGGGGGGAGTTGCGGGAGGCTGTGTGGGGTGTTGTTGCGTGTGGGTGTTGGTGGGTGTTGTGTAGGGGGGAGTGTGGCGGAGGTGGGTGGGGAGGGTGGCTGGTGTGCGGGGCGGGTGTTGGGCGAGGGGGCGTGAGATGTGCGGGAGGTGGGGGGTGTTGTGAAGGGGGTGTGCGTGGGGGAGGGTGTTGCCTACGGCCATACCACCCTGAGAACGCCCGATCTCGTCTGATCTCGGAAGCTAAGCAGGGTCGGGCCCGGTTAGTACTTGGATGGGAGACCGCCTGGGAATACCGGGTGCTGTAGGCTTTTGCGGGTGGGGAGCAGCGGGGCGTGGCTCGGGGGCGTGTGTTTTGTGGGGGGGGGGAGTTGCGGGAGGCTGTGTGGGGTGTTGTTGCGTGTGGGTGTTGGTGGGTGTTGTGTAGGGGGGAGTGTGGCGGAGGTGGGTGGGGAGGGTGGCTGGTGTGCGGGGCGGGTGTTGGGCGAGGGGGCGTGAGATGTGCGGGAGGTGGGGGGTGTTGTGAAGGGGGTGTGCGTGGGGGAGGGTGTTGCCTACGGCCATACCACCCTGAGAACGCCCGATCTCGTCTGATCTCGGAAGCTAAGCAGGGTCGGGCCCGGTTAGTACTTGGATGGGAGACCGCCTGGGAATACCGGGTGCTGTAGGCTTTTGCGGGTGGGGAGCAGCGGGGCGTGGCTCGGGGGCATGTGTTTTGGGGGGGGGGGGAGTTGCGGGAGGCTGTGTGGGGTGTTGTTGCGTGTGGGTGTTGGTGGGTGTTGTGTAGGGGGGAGTGTGGCGGAGGTGGGTGGGGAGGGTGGCTGGTGTGCGGGGCGGGTGTTGGGCGAGGGGGCGTGAGATGTGCGGGAGGTGGGGGGTGTTGTGAAGGGGGTGTGCGTGGGGGAGGGTGTTGCCTACGGCCATACCACCCTGAGAACGCCCGATCTCGTCTGATCTCGGAAGCTAAGCAGGGTCGGGCCCGGTTAGTACTTGGATGGGAGACCGCCTGGGAATACCGGGTGCTGTAGGCTTTTGCGGGTGGGGAGCAGCGGGGCGTGGCTCGGGGCGTGTGTTTTGTGGGGGGGGGGAGTTGCGGGAGGCTGTGTGGGGTGTTGTTGCGTGTGGGTGTTGGTGGGTGTTGTGTAGGGGGGAGTGTGGCGGAGGTGGGTGGGGAGGGTGGCTGGTGTGCGGGGCGGGTGTTGGGCGAGGGGGCGTGAGATGTGCGGGAGGTGGGGGGTGTTGTGAAGGGGGTGTGCGTGGGGGAGGGTGTTGCCTACGGCCATACCACCCTGAGAACGCCCGATCTCGTCTGATCTCGGAAGCTAAGCAGGGTCGGGCCCGGTTAGTACTTGGATGGGAGACCACCTGGGAATACCGGGTGCTGTAGGCTTTTGCGGGTGGGGAGCAGCGGGGCGTTGCTCGGGGGCGTGTGTTTTGTGGGGGGGGGGAGTTGCGGGAGGCTGTGTGGGGTGTTGTTGCGTGTGGGTGTTGGTGGGTGTTGTGTAGGGGGGAGTGTGGCGGAGGTGGGTGGGGAGGGTGGCTGGTGTGCGGGGCGGGTGTTGGGCGAGGGGGCGTGAGATGTGCGGGAGGTGGGGGGTGTTGTGAAGGGGGTGTGCGTGGGGGAGGGTGTTGCCTACGGCCATACCACCCTGAGAACGCCCGATCTCGTCTGATCTCGGAAGCTAAGCAGGGTCGGGCCCGGTTAGTACTTGGATGGGAGACCGCCTGGGAATACCGGGTGCTGTAGGCTTTTGCGGGTGGGGAGCAGCGGGGCGTGGCTCGGGGGCGTGTGTTTTGTGGGGGGTGGGAGTTGCGGGAGGCTGTGTGGGGTGTTGTTGCGTGTGGGTGTTGGTGGGTGTTGTGTAGGGGGGAGTGTGGCGGAGGTGGGTGGGGAGGGTGGCTGGTGTGCGGGGCGGGTGTTGGGCGAGGGGGCGTGAGATGTGCGGGAGGTGGGGGGTGTTGTGAAGGGGGTGTGTGTGGGGGAGGGTGTTGCCTACGGCCATACCACCCTGAGAACGCCCGATCTCGTCTGATCTCGGAAGCTAAGCAGGGTCGGGCCCGGTTAGTACTTGGATGGGAGACCGCCTGGGAATACCGGGTGCTGTAGGCTTTTGCGGGTGGGGAGCAGCGGGGCGTGGCTCGGGGCGTGTGTTTTGTGGGGGGGGGAGTTGCGGGAGGCTGTGTGGGGTGTTGTTGCGTGTGGGTGTTGGTGGGTGTTGTGTAGGGGGGAGTGTGGCGGAGGTGGGTGGGGAGGGTGGCTGGTGTGCGGGGCGGGTGTTGGGCGAGGGGGCGTGATATGTGCGGGAGGTGGGGGGTGTTGTGAAGGGGGTGTGCGTGGGGGAGGGTGTTGCCTACGGCCATACCACCCTGAGAACACCCGATCTCGTCTGATCTCGGAAGCTAAGCAGGGTCGGGCCCGGTTAGTACTTGGATGGGAGACCACCTGGGAATACCGGGTGCTGTAGGCTTTTGCGGGTGGGGAGCAGCGGGGCGTTGCTCGGGGGCGTGTGTTTTGTGGGGGGGGGGAGTTGCGGGAGGCTGTGTGGGGTGTTGTTGCGTGTGGGTGTTGGTGGGTGTTGTGTAGGGGGGAGTGTGGCGGAGGTGGGTGGGGAGGGTGGCTGGTGTGCGGGGCGGGTGTTGGGCGAGGGGGCGTGAGATGTGCGGGAGGTGGGGGGTGTTGTGAAGGGGGTGTGCGTGGGGGAGGGTGTTGCCTACGGCCATACCACCCTGAGAACGCCCGATCTCGTCTGATCTCGGAAGCTAAGCAGGGTCGGGCCCGGTTAGTACTTGGATGGGAGACCGCCCGGGAATACCGGGTGCTGTAGGCTTTTGCGGGTGGGGAGCAGCGGGGCGTGGCTCGGGGCGTGTGTTTTGTGGGGGGGGGAGTTGCGGGAGGCTGTGTGGGGTGTTGTTGCGTGTGGGTGTTGGTGGGTGTTGTGTAGGGGGGAGTGTGGCGGAGGTGGGTGGGTGGGGAGGGTGGCTGGTGTGCGGGGCGGGTGTTGGGCGAGGGGGCGTGAGATGTGCGGGAGGTGGGGGGTGTTGTGAAGGGGGTGTGCGTGGGGGAGGGTGTTGCCTACGGCCATACCACCCTGAGAACGCCCGATCTCGTCTGATCTCGGAAGCTAAGCAGGGTCGGGCCCGGTTAGTACTTGGATGGGAGACCGCCTGGGAATACCGGGTGCTGTAGGCTTTTGCGGGTGGGGAGCAGCGGGGCGTGGCTCGGGGCGTGTGTTTT
Source organism: Struthio camelus (assembly GCF_040807025.1). Taxonomy (NCBI): domain Eukaryota; kingdom Metazoa; phylum Chordata; class Aves; order Struthioniformes; family Struthionidae; genus Struthio; species Struthio camelus. Next base: position 5,857,351 of record NC_090950.1, on the reverse strand, counting down.
GTGGGGGGGGGGGAGTTGCGGGAGGCTGTGTGGGGTGTTGTTGCGTGTGGGTGTTGGTGGGTGTTGTGTAGGGGGGAGTGTGGCGGAGGTGGGTGGGGAGGGTGGCTGGTGTGCGGGGCGGGTGTTGGGCGAGGGGGCGTGAGATGTGCGGGAGGTGGGGGGTGTTGTGAAGGGGGTGTGCGTGGGGGAGGGTGTTGCCTACGGCCATACCACCCTGAGAACGCCCGATCTCGTCTGATCTCGGAAGCTAAGCAGGGTCGGGCCCGGTTAGTACTTGGATGGGAGACCACCTGGGAATACCGGGTGCTGTAGGCTTTTGCGGGTGGGGAGCAGCGGGGCGTGGCTCGGGGGCGTGTGTTTTGTGGGGGGGGGGAGTTGCGGGAGGCTGTGTGGGGTGTTGTTGCGTGTGGGTGTTGGTGGGTGTTGTGTAGGGGGGAGTGTGGCGGAGGTGGGTGGGGAGGGTGGCTGGTGTGCGGGGCGGGTGTTGGGCGAGGGGGCGTGAGATGTGCGGGAGGTGGGGGGTGTTGTGAAGGGGGTGTGCGTGGGGGAGGGTGTTGCCTACGGCCATACCACCCTGAGAACGCCCGATCTCATCTGATCTCGGAAGCTAAGCAGGGTCGGGCCCGGTTAGTACTTGGATGGGAGACCGCCTGGGAATACCGGGTGCTGTAGGCTTTTGCGGGTGGGGAGCAGCAGGGCATATGTTTTTGTCGGATTGACATGGTTCATTTGGCTGTGATGTTTTTACGTAGTATAAATCTTATTTTTTGGCCCAGTGTTGTCTTCCAGGAAGTTTTTTTTTTGGTTTGCTTCTTTTTCTTTTTGTTTTGATATCATTTTTCGACAGTGACTGATCATGCTGTATTCTGTCTTGGTTTTTGTTTATTTTTTTTCATAACTGTTTTCACCATACAGCGTGTCTGTGCTCTCTTTTAGGCCTTTTCAGGACCTCCCCTCCTGCACGCTGTGTTGTGTCATTGCAGAGTGCTGTACTGTTCCCTTTTTCATTTTTCCTAGGGCTGAGGTGAGCGTGGGGCACAGACCCTGTCCTTTTCCTGCCGCCGTCCTGGGTGTTGCTAAGCGAAGAGCCCATGGGCATCTGTACGGGGCCGTGTCATGGTCTGCAGTGCCCACTGCAGGATCCCGTCCCAGGAGCTCTGTGGGTAGCACCCAAGCATCGCTGTTTTGCCTCTCTTCATGGCCAGCACCCTTCCGCCGCGCTGGGGTTGCTTGTCCCACGTGGGCTGTGCGCCGGTGCCTGTTTTGGTCAGGCACAGCCCCCCTCGGTGATTTACCTCGCCCAGTAGCGAGTCCAGCTCCTCCCTGCTCAGGACTGGGTCGACACCAGCGTCATCGCTCGCCTGGGGAGAGAGGGCAGTGGGTACCGCCGCTTTGGGACCGGCAGCCGGGGTCCTGCCCCTTTCGCGGGCTGTCTTTTCTAGCCTTCTGGCCATGCTCCTGCGACTGTCCTTGGCGCTTGTACGTGCAGGGCACAACCCCCAACCCAGGCACAGCCCAAACGTGCGGCTCGTGCCCCGCGTCTCCCCGTCCCTGGGGGCCATGTCTTTCCAGCGTGGCACAACTTTGGTGACTGCTTTGTGGCCACCAGGGGCTCATCCCCCACCACCACCCTGCCGGTTGTTCCTTGTCTCGATCGTTGGGCTGTTGGTTGCCTCGAATCGCTTGTACTCCGGCTAAGCTCGTCTGTACATCTGTCGGGGCACTGCGCCTCGCTGCCTGCGTGCCCTCCGCCATCCCCACCCCGCCCTGGGCAATGCTGTGGCCGTGGTGGTGGTACTCACCTTCGCCGCCTGTAGCGGGTGGTCTCCAATGACTGTGACTCCCTCCAGGTTGGCCGTTTCCGGGCTGGCCGCGCAGGACTTGCATAGCAAGAGCCCCCTGCGACAGCATAGCAGAAAGCGTCAGGGTGTAGTGCGGAGCCGGGTGTGCGTGTGTGTGTGTGCGTGTGTGTGTGCGTGTGTCCTGGCAGCAGAGTCGGCCCCGCGGCAGAGGTGGTGGCGGTGGTGGGGGACCCAAGGGGCTTACCCTGGGGGGCCGCCGCTGCCACCGCCGAGCCCGGGGAAGCGGCAGGGCGCGGGGAAGGCCGCCAGGCACCGGCCGCAGTAGCTCACGTCTCCTCCGTGGCCGCGCGTGTCGCCCGCCGCCATCTTCTGCCCGGGGCGGGGGGAGAGGAACCGGCTCAGCCCCGGCCTGGCCCGGCCCGGCCCGCGTTGCCGGCCCCGGCGGGGGACAGCGGGCCGCGGCGGCGGGGATTTGGGGCCGAGGTGGTGGGGAAAACTACCTGGATTTCGGCGTGTATCTCCCGGCGCGGGTCCGGGTGCCCGTCCGGCTGGGGCGTCCTCGGCGCGCAGGAGACGCACCGCCACGTCCCGCTGCGCGCGGCGGAGGCGGTGTGAGGGACGTTTTGGGGTTGGGGAGGCGGCGGGGGAGGTGGAAGGTTTTTGGGGAGGGTCGTTTGGGTGGGGGGGAGCAGAGCCGTGGCGCACCTGGGGATCTCCGTCAGCGGGGGCGCCAGGCAGGCCAGGTGGAAAGCCTTGGGGCAGCCGTCGCAGCAGATGAGCTCGCCGCCGTCGCTGCACACGGCGCATTCGTCCTCGTTCTGCTGGTGGAGGGAGGTCGGCGGCGGCGGCGGCGGCCCCCGGCCCGGCGCAAGGGGCGGTGGGGGGGCCGCCCTCACCTGGTGGGGCACCGGGTCCAGGCCACACCGGGTGGGTTTCGGGCTACGGCTTTCACCCCGTCCGCCGGGCTCCTGGCGCTTTTTGGCGTCGCCTGGAAGAGAGGGCGGCAGGGCGCCCGCCGGGGACCGCCGAGGGGGGGTGGGGGGGGGTTTTGGCGGGGGGGGGAGAGGCCTACCTGCTTTGGAGGCTTGCTGGGCCCGGACGCCTCGGACGGGCGGCACCGCGCCGGCCCCCCGCGCCGAGGCGGCCGCGGCCTGAACGCCTGCGGGTCCAGGGGTGGGGGGCGGCTGAGGCCGCGGGGGCGGCCGGGCGAGGGGCTCTGCCCCACGGCGGCGGTGTGGGCAAGGACGGCACTCACCGCCAGCGCGGGGCGAGCGGTGGCTTTCGGCGCTCTCCGGCCTCTTGGCGGCCCTCGCCTTTGCCGGGGGTCCTGCGGGGTTATGGGGTGGTGGGGGGCGTTGGGGTGGTGGGGGTGGGGGACAACGTTTCGGTGCCCCCCCCCCCAAATCTCCGGTCTCCGTACCGGGGCTGGCGAGACGGCGAGGCGAAAGCCGGGTGACCCGGGAGCCGTCTCGCTCTTCGGGCGCTTTCCTCTTGCCGTGGGGCTGGTGCGGGGTCGGCGCCGTGGGGCTGAGGGGCGGCCGCCCGGCCCGGCGTTGCTGCCCGGGGTCCACCTCTGCCGAAGGGGTGACGGGTGGTGGTTTTGGGGCCGGGAGGGGGGCGGGGAGGGGGGGAGGCGAGGGCACAACCGGCGATCGGGGCGGCCGGGCTCGCGCGCCTACCCGGAGGGAAGCCGCCGCGGATGGGCTGGAGGCCGGCGTAGCGCTCCAGGTTGTAGTCCTTGAAGAGGACGCCCCAAAAGTCGCGGATGGCGCCGGCGTCGCGGCCCAGGAGCCAGGTGAGCAAGGCGTGGAAAGCCCGGTGGCAGCCCTCCCGCTCCGTCCGGCTCAGCGTCTCCTGCCGGCGCCGGCAGCCAGCCGTCAACGGTGCCCAAAATGATGCTCTCCCCCCCCCCGCCCAACGCCGCCATCTCCAGCCCGTCTCCGCGCCCTCACCTTGAACATGTGCTCGGGCACCACGTCGTGGTCGGCCAAGCCGTGCAGCAGCGGGAAGACGTCGTCCACGGCCATGGCGATCTCGGTGCGGTGCAGCTTCAGCAGGCGCCGCAGGTCGCCCTCGCCCGCCCCGCCGGCCATGCCCGCCTCGGCCGCGAGACGGACCCCCTCCAACCCCGGCCGGTCGGCCGGCGGCGACCTCTCGCCTCGAGCGGGAGCTTTAATAGTCGCCGGGCCGGGCGCCCGCCCGCCGACCCCCGAAACCAGGAACCTCGTCACGCTCCCTGCGTCACCCGAAATCCATCCTCCCGCTGCCGCGACGGCCCTGCCCCGATACAGCCGCTTGCCGCTAATCCATCCACCCCCCCCGCATCACCCCAGGCGGAGCGGCCCAGCCCCGGCGTCCCCGCGAGCCCCTAAAAATTTGTGGACTTTCCAGCTCGCCCGCTTCGCTCATCCAGAAACTCGGCCGCGGCGCCCAGCCGGGGAAAACGGCCATCTCTGCCGCCGCGGTTTTTGCAGCTGCCTGACAACCGGGCAGCGGCGCGCCGCTTCTTTTGGAGCTGGAAAAGGGAAAAAAAAAAAAAAAAAAGTCACCCGTTTTAAAAACGAGAGTTGGAAAGCGAAGGAAAGCGGATCGCTCACCCCCGGCTGAAGCGCAGTGGGTTGGCGGCCTTCGGCGAGACACCCCGCACACGCCCCTCTTAAAACAGGGCGCGACAGCTCCGGCGTGACCTTGGGGCGGGGGGGAAAACTAGGGGAAGAGGCAAAATACCTGCTGCAACGTCTCAAAGCCCCGTAACTCCCGCCCGGGGCCAAGGCTGGGAGGTGACGCAGGCAGGCAGCAGGAACGGGAAGGAGGACACGGGTTTTGGCGCTGCCGACAGCCACGATTTGGCAGCCGCCCCAACGCTGCAACACTTTCCGGCAGGGTTCGCCCAGACTCGCTCCGGCACGACACCTTTTTCCCCCCCCCCCCGTTCTCTCCAAGCATGTCTTACCGGAGGCTTGCGAGCGACCGAAGCTGAGCTTGGCGGTCAGCCACGGCCCTCGGGCGACCAGGGAGGTTGGTCTCCCTTCGAGCCCAGCCACGGGCTCCGAGCACAAGCGCGTCCGTGACACAGCTCGGCAGGCCGGCTTCACCCTCCCAGCGCAGACCGCTTTCCTCCCGCCCCAGCCCCGACCCGCGGGCCGTAAACCGGGCAGGTTCCTCGTTCCTGCCCGGCGCCGAGGAACGGCCGCGAGCCGCGCTCCCGTGGCGCTTTGCTCCTTGGGCTTGATGGGACTTGTCTTAACGTCCAGCTGGGCGAGCGCTTCTGTGCTTTGAGTGGCGGACGGCGAGCGCTCTCCACATCCGGCCCAGCCAGCAGAGCAATAATTTGCTTGTGTCGGTCCTTCCCTTTTATGCAACGCCAGGCGCGAGGCCGAGCAGTGGCTGCCGGGCGCTATTTGAAGAGCGTGTACAGACTTGGACGATCGGATGCGCGTCTGCGTTAACACCTCGCTTAAGAGGAGAGCGCGGTGTCTGCAAGGTATTGGTAACGGCCTTGAAGAGTCAGCTGTGCCTTGCAGGAAGAGCGTAAAACGCAGCCCCCGGCTGGCGTGAGCCCTGCCTGGCCGCGAGAGGGCCAAGGGGAGCCGAGGCCCCGCTCAGCTTTCCGGGTGCCCTCTGTTTCCATGCTTCTAGCTCTGCTGCACACGTTCAGCTTTGGTAACTTCTTACGGGCTAGATAAAACACACACACAAAAAAATCAGAAAATAAGAACATCAATATTTAAATTGATTCAGATCCCTTCTTTTAATTCTTTCCCCCTCAAAACGCAACCGCCCCAGCGCTTCCCTGAATCAGAGTCAGGAAAGAGCAGCAAAAGGAGGGGGAACCGGCCAGCCGGGCAGGATGACAGCAACGCTGCCAGAAAGGAACGGCTCTCTGTCCGCCGTCGTTAGATCCCCGACGCCGAGCTCGCCGTGCCTGACGCACAGAGGCAGCCGAGCTGAAACGCTGCCACCAGACACCGCGGTTTCAGCCCTCTCTCCTTACCTTTGGCTGCTCCAGGCTCCAGCCTTTCTTGTAAAAGGGCTCCGTGGGGGGGGGGGGGGGGAAGGGGGGAGGCCTAAATTCTAGACTTTCGCTCCAGTTTCTAGACGTTTTCCTCCCACTGCCCCGCACAGTCCAGACGAACGCACGTCCACCCGCACGCTTCACAGCTGCTCCTGTAAGAGCACAGGAGCAAGAGCTGAAGTAGGGAAGATTTAGTTTAGCTTCAGTTTCCTCTTTCCTCCCCCATTAGAAAGAAAAGAAGAAACAAAAGCCTGGAGGTATGTTATATTAATTTATTTGGGACACACCGAAAAAGGAAAGTCAACAACTGTTAACGTACAAAAGTACAGAGTCCTGGGACAAGTTTTACTGTCCTGATTAAAAAGGCACCATGGTCCCAAAGAAGAGCAATCAGAATACATCATTTAGAAATTTTCCCCCTGTTGCAGCAGAAACGGAGCCAGGCTGTGGCTCTATCCACAGTCATCAAACCCGGTTAAAAAATAAAACAAAAAAACAAAACATGATTTAAACGCAACAAACACTGCTCAGCCTGTACAGGATGGCATAAAAAGAACCACAGCCTGAAAGATGGTCACAATTTCTCTTAAAACAACAAAGGTGACAAACCATTAAGTGCTTAACTGAGGAAGACAGCAGACTGCCCGGCTTCTGACATCTTCAGCTCAAGACTTTCTGTAAGATGCACGTCTGCTAAAATGAAACTACTAGGCTGAGCATGGGGCTGCTGAATGAAATGTAATTGCCTGCGGTGCACAGGAAGTCAGATCTGACAACCTTAAATTCCCTGAATCCCTGAATATCATAAAGCACGGCACAGCTGTGTTCCATATTCTAGTCAATCCTGCCGGATTTACTTTGCACACTAGCATTTATATCGTCAGCTATATTTGCAATACAAAGGGGATTTTACAGCAGTTATTAAAAAATTCTACTTCTGCGAGGTCGGAGCTTGGCTATATTCCCTGCGGAAACAGAGCTGCTGGTGTAAAAGCCCAGTGAGAGGCTCAAGTCCAGCATCTCAGGGCTGGAAGGCAAATAGTTTAAACGTGACATAATTTGCAAGGGGAAGTCAGTGAAGCGTGTCAGAGAGAGGAGGAGAGAAGAGGGCTGTGAACTCTCAAGCAGAGGAGGTTGAAGGGTGTTGCAGAACGGGGGTGCGTCTTATTAAACCTGAAACGACACTAAGTAAGAGTGATGCAGAACACACTAAATATTTTGGAGCAACTTACCATGAAGAACTTCTCAGTGACACAGAACAAGGATCCCAGCAATTACTTATGAGCAAGTTCGCTGGGAGGCCGATGTTTCGCTCAGGGCCGGACAGATCAGTCCTTAGGCGGAGGGACAGCAGGGAGATACGCTGGAGCCTGACTAAGCAGCGAGGCCGGGGCTGCTGCCTCCTGTGCTTGCTAGCTCTGTTTCATCTGAATTTGAACAGCAGCTACTTTGCGTTTCATTCCTCCTTTGGCATAGGACTTCAAAGCGGTCCAAGAACTGATTCATTAAAGTTACAGGAGCTGTCAAAATTATTTGTACATGCATTTATTGTTAAAGGGAGCAAAAGCCAAAGAATGAAACAGCACAAGTTAATGTCAGTAAAATGATATGCAGGATGTGTAGAGGTAAGAAACAGGGAGGAGCTGAGATACTGGAGTGGGGAAACCAATGTTCACACTGAAAGGTAAATTGGAAAACTAGGCAAGTTTGAGCTCTTTCTACCAGAGTACCTCTAGGGACAACTAGAGACTTGCTTTATTTATTTCTAGTGTACTCTGGCAAGGTTTGGGAAGCTCACCAGAGAGATCTCCAGCACTGGCTTTCACAGAAAGTTCAAGTCTCTCATCTTTAAAGACCAGTAAAGCAACTCTAACTAAACATGGCAGATACCCTTGTGCTGCACGGATCTAAAGTCACAGACATGCCACTGGTTAAGTACATACAAGGGCAAGAGGGTTACACTCTGCTCAAACAAACTCCTGCTGGAAAACTACCTGCTGTCTGAATGGACCTACACGGGGTGGAAAGGCAAGCCCAGATTTAGAAGCCTCTTGCTGCAAACACCTCAGCTACTCATTCTTGGGAAGGCTTTTTCTTCCCTATATCCTAAGAAGGCAGGATAATGGCTTATAAAGTTCTTCCCATTCCAGACTAAACAACGCCATTTGCATCCCTCCATCCACCTTACCCCCATGGCAAATAAAACATGACCACTTCATTTAGGGTTCACACCTCTCAGTTCCTAGATTACAGATTTCACGTTAAGAATCATCAGGTTATGGGAGGGTTTATCCTGATCAAGGAAACGTCACTGCGCAAAATAAAACATTCGGAATCAGCAACACTTTTACAGCCAAAGCACTCAAACATCTCATCTCATCTCATCTCTCTCTCTCTCTCTCTCTCTCCCATTTCTCCCTCCGCAAGCAAGAGAGCAATCCATTAACAAAAATCACAGAATGCATCTCCAAGACTGGGTAATGCAAGCTAAAAAACTAGCTTTCTTCCTCACAGAAACAGCAAATTCTGAAAGGGGCTGAACACCTTTCACTCCCAGTGAAATTAGCTGGAGTTAATGGCTCTTCAGTACATGAATTTTACATTAGCAACAAGTCCAAGTTATTTCCCTGCAGTAAAAGAGAGTCCTGTTTTATAGTATTAGGCCACCACTGGCTCAGAAATGGTGAGAGACTTCTGAAAACACACTCGCGTAGACAGAACCTTGGGTGAAGAGGCTTACACGCTACATAACCTTAGATCATCGGCTGTGTTTGAGCCTTCAAATCATTAGCTGATGACCACTTAGCCTTCTGAGTTCGTGTGTTTTAGTCCTTGCCACCGCTGCTGTCATCCCAGCGCTCTTCCCCGGAGGCAGGACGTTCCTGAGCTCTGGCTGGGGATCTACAGCAATCACTTCCAATCGATTGTGGGGTTTCAAACTTGCCTAAAGTGTGTATCGCCACCTCGTACTCCAGCAGCTCTGCTTGCCGACGACGGCATGCGCTAGCAGTTTTTGACCTTGTCCACAGTTTCGTAGAACCCAGGCCTAACTCTCCTTATGCTCATCCGTATATGCTGGCACTCCAGGGGCATGGCATCGCTAGCAGGAGTCGCTGGACTGGAGGACCACGCGGTGCACCGGCGCTTTCTTCTGCTCCTCAGCGAAAAGCCTGGAGCCCCTCCGTTCTCTTCCTCCGCAGGATAGGATTCGTCCACACTCGTGCCTTCGTCGGACTGCTCATCGCATTTATACGTCGTTTCCTTTGCTTTGTTTCCTTCCTTTTCCTCCTTGGCGAGTTTTCTGAAGTGCTCTAAGCATTGTATCTTCCGTCTTCTTTCCATCATCTGCAATTCTTGCTTGTCTGTGCAATCTTCATAGTACATTTTTCTTTCACTTCTTTGATCTTCAAGAAATTTCCACTCAGTGCCAGTCATTTTTATCCCACTGTACTCCTCCAGTTTATTTCTTGTCGGTGTGTCTGTACAAAATATGTCAAAGAGCTTATCCGAACTCTCGTTGAATCTGTCTGCTCTCTCTGTAAAAGCCTCGTTTTGTCTCTGCTTTCTGGTCTGATACAATTTGGTGAACTCCTCATACATTTTGAGGATAATTTTCTTTATGTTTTTTGTTGCAATGGTATGCAAGTTGCAAAACAACCAGTGCTCTTGCAGGTGTTCGGCGAGCAACTGGGCCGCATCCTCTTTGGACCGCTGGGCTTGGCCAGCTCTTTTGGGCTGTAGCAAATACAGCATGTTCTGAACCACATCCTTCTTCGTGGGCAGCATTCCCTGGGCAAAACCAGAGGACTCTACATACTCAACAGTCCCTAGAGTCTTCCTTACTTTCACCTCGGTGTCCAGTGATTCCATCACTGCTCGTTTATCTCGTAGTTATGCCATAATCTGAAAGACAGAAAAAAAAAAAAAATATATATATATATATATATATATGAGTGTGTGAAGCAAAGTGCGTTGCTTTTCTTTTCCCGCAGCGAAGATGCACAGAGGGCAGAGACGAAACGCGCCCAGGCCGGTAAGACCGGGGAAGGGGGGAGGGTTACAAGGCACCGGGCCCCCTCCGCCAGGGGCACCGGGGGGCAGCGGGGCCGAGCGGGGCCGCGGCGCCGGCGGACGGGGGGGGGGGGGGAGCCCCGGGAGCCCCGGGCACCGCCCGCCCCCCCCCGTCCCTCCCTCAATCCGGCCCGAGGCCTGCTGCGAGCCGCGGGCGGGGGTCGGCGGGGCCTAGCGCGCCCTGCCCCCGGCCCGGCCCCTCCCCTCCCCTCCCCGGGGCTCACCGCCATCTTGGAGGGGGGTCTGCGGAGCCTGCGCAGGAAGGAGCGGGGGGGACAGGACGAGGTTGCCGCCGCCATCTTGGAGAGGGGCAGCAGCACCGCCGCCGCGGCTCCCGCCCGCCTGCCCTTCCCCGGAAGGCCGCCTCCCCCCCCCAACCCCGCGCGCGCCCCTCTAGCCGCTCGCCTCTCTATGGTAGGAAGCGGAACTCCGCCGGCGCCGCTCCCCCGTCTCTTTCCGATTGGCCCGCGCCCAAAGCAGGAAGCGGCGCGTGAGGGCGGCGGCGCGAGGAGGTGTCGCCGTCGCCGTCGCCGTCCTCGGCCCACAGCGCCCCGCGGCGGGCGGGCGGCGCAGGCGCAGGTGGGCGGGGGCCGCCTGCGCGAGACACCGAGGCGGGAGCCGATTGGCCGCGGCGCGGGCGCGGCCCGCCGGGGGCCAATGGCAGCCCCCGAGGTGGGGGGCGGGGCTGGAGCCCTTGGGCCAATCGCCAGGCGCAGCGAGGGGGAGGGAGGGAGTGGAGAGGAAGCGAGGCTGGCGGGAGCTGATTGGGCGCCGCCCGCCTGTTCCCCGCGGGGGAGGCCAATGGCAGTGGGGGGGGGGGAATGGGGGGCGGCCAGGCAGCAGGGAGCTGATTGGCGGGTGCCCGGGTGCTGCGGTTGAGGCGGGGAGGGCGCTGATTGGGCAGCACCCGGGGTGCATCCAGCGGCTTCTCTTGCCGCCGCGGGCTGGGCTTGGCCGGGCCGAGAAGCGGCGAAGCGACGCGGCCAGTGTCGCCCCGGGGAGCCCCCCCCCCCCCGCCCCCAGCCCTCCATAAATACCCGCCCTCGAGGGAGGTGGGTGAAGGGTCCCTCTGAGCCTCTGCTGGCCTCTCCTGTGGTGCTTGGGCCTTGTCTAACGGCTGGGCCCGTGGCCAGGAGAGCCGGGCAGCCGCGGGGTGTGGGGAAGGGCCGCGGGGAGATGGAGAATGGCTCGGCGGAGAGGTGAGTGTTGGCTGCCCCTTTTCGAGCGGTGCGGTGGGGAGAGATGGGAGCCCCCCGCCTCGCCTGCTGCTGTGGGGCTGCTGCAGGAGCCCTGCTTAAAACCTCTGAGCGGTTGGTGGGCCTGGGCCTGGCAGCGCCTGCCAAGACAGCACAGGTGAGTGGGGCTCTCCTCCCCTCCGGCTCACTGCTGCTTCCCCCCCCAGCAGGAAGGTGTATATGGACTACAATGCCACTACGCCCCTGGCCCTGGAGGTGATCGAGGCTGTGTCGGAGGCCATGCGGGATGCCTGGGGCAATCCCAGCAGTTCCTATATAGCAGGTAGTGGGGAAGCCGGGGGCTGGGGAGGACAATGCAGAACGGGGCTCGCAGCTCTGGCCGGGCTGAACGCAGCACCCCTGTGGCTGGAAACCTCGGGGGTGATTTGGGACAAGCGGTTCCTGGGTTTGAGGTTGGCTCTTGCGGTCAGTGTGCGAATGCTGGGTTGGAGTAACGCTTCTGGGCCTGGATTTCCTGCCTGCTCTTTGGTGGCAACTTTTCGCTGTGCATCTGTGCACTGTCTGTGGCAGTTGAGGCTGTGTGTCACCTGCAAGTGGCTGTGGCTGCCTGCTGCTGTGGTCACCTGATTCCACTCTTCTCCCCATGCTGCAACCTAGACTCATGCAGAGGACTGTGGGAAACATAGAGGAAAACCCCACCTCACATGCAAAATCCCAGGCTGCCTGCTGGAAGTCTGTTTGGGTCCAGATTCCCAAGGGCCTTAAGGACTCTAAATACCCCTAATAAAGGCCCTACGGCCTTCTCTGGTTCAGGACCAAACTCCTGCAGCACAACTGCCTTTTAGCTCCTCTCCATCAGACACATAACAGAACTCGTTGCACCTTGTCTCACAGGTAGGAAGGCCAAGGAGATCATCACCAATGCCCGGGAGAGCTTGGCGAGGATGGTGGGAGGAAGGCCGGAGGATATCGTCTTTACTTCAGGGGGCACAGAGGTGAGAGCACCCGGGAAGGTGACTGGCCATCTTTTCTGTAAAGAGAGGGGCACGCAGCCTCCCTGCTGTCCCCAAGAGTGGGGGCAGTGCCTCAGCTTTCCACCCTGGCTGAAGGTGTGGGTGGCAGCAGGTGCTGGGCATCTGGCTGTGATCAGCTCATTGGTGCCCTTTGTTTCCTTTCAAGCAAGCGAGCAATGGAGAGGAAGGGTGCTGTGTTGGCTCTGTGCCTTGATGTTCCTTCTGCCTTTGTCTCCCCCAGGCCAACAACCTGGTGATCCACACTGCCTTGGGGCACTTCCGAGAGAGCTGGGAGCAGAGCCAAGACGGGCCTGGGGACAGTGGCCCGCGAGCAGCAGGGACCGCTCCGCACATCATCACGTCAAGCGTGGAGCACGACTCTGTGCGCCTGCCACTGGAGCACCTGGTGAAAGAGGGCCTGGCAGGTGAGCGTGGGTGCCCAGGAGAGGGCTGGAGGGAGGTCACTGGCAGCAGGGTAGAGAGGTGGTGGTATCTGGCCGCAGGCTCAAGTTTGCGGTTGTAGAAGAGGGGGATTTTGCCTATTAGCATTTTTGCTGTGCTAGATGTGAAAGGCACAAGAGGACGGGGACCTACTTGCTCCATGATGTTCCCCTTTTTAACTCTGAAGGGTACTAACACCCTGTGCGGCGCTCCCATTCCCACAAGCTGGGTACATCATCCCATTGGCATCCGATGCTGGTGCCCCAAGAGCCAGAGTGCTCTCTTCGTGCATGCTCGCTGGCCTGTCCTGGGCTCTGTCAGGCTTTCTATTAATCCTTGGGGCTCTTCTCTTGGCTTGCAGAGGCTACCTTCGTGCCTGTGTCCGTGCGAAGCGGGCAGGCTGAAGTGGACGACATCCTTGCTGCGGTCCGGCCAACCACCTGCCTAGTTTCCATCATGTTGGCCAATAACGAGACTGGCGTCATCATGGTGAGTTGGTGACCTACGGAGCAGCAAGTGGGATGAGACAAGGTCATGCACCGTGCAGGAAGGTGTCTGGGAGACATCCTTGCAAAAGGGTGTGATAAGGGGGAACAAATGGTCGCTCAGATGCAGACCCTCTTCCTTCCTGCCAGCCCATCTCAGAGCTGAGCCAGCGCATCCGTGCCCTCAACCGGAAGAGAACACCTGCGCTGTTGCCCAGGATCCTGGTGCACACAGACGCGGCGCAGATGATCGGCAAGGGGCGTGTGGACGTGCAGGAGCTGGGGGTGGATTACCTCACCATCGTGGGACACAAGGTACAGCCCTCCTCGTGTGGCCCGGCGAGCCGTTCTCCCTGCAGGACATCCCCTCTGCTGGGGCACCCCTGGGTTATGTTGCAGTGAGGCTATATCGGGGCAGCTGTGGGAAATGCAGTGGCAAAGGGCGAGAGCGGAGAAGACCAGCTGTCTCTGGACAAGAAGCACGTGGGCTAGAGCACATCCCTCCACCGGCTTCGTTCAGGGCACTGGGATCCTGGCCTGGCCCTGCTCTGGCTGTGGAGCAGGAGTCTCTTACCTGTGAGAGATGGGAGCAAGGGATTTGGGTCCATCTCCCTGTGAATGGCACCCACAAGGGAAGGGGTGGCTCTCACCCCGACCCTCATCTGATCACTGCTCTCTGAGGCGGGGCCTGACCCTTACTTCCTCTCGGGGATCATTTTCCCCAGCACCTCCTGCTCCTCTCTTGCCCACTGCCCTCAGACCCACTGATCCCAGCTCTGCCCCAGCACTTTGGTGGGACTTTGGGAGGTGCCACCACTCAGCTCTTCCTTTTTCCAGTGCTGGGGCTGAGGTGCTCTGCATGCAGCACTGCCCCAGCTCTGGAGGGAGGATGTGGAGATGAGAGCAGAGCTGGGCCATGGCAGCCACAGGCATGTCAAGGTGACACTTGGGGTGTTTGGAATAGCCACGCGCTTATGGTGTCCGTCACGAGAGTATGGTGGGGTGCAAGCATGGAGCTGTGAGTCCTCTGGACCCTGAGGCTGCTCCTGGGCAAAGATGGGTGAGATGGCTCCTGCAGGTCGGGGGAGATCTGTTTGGCAGCACCGGGCAAGAAGCTGGGGCTGCCTGGGCGGGAGGCAAGACTTCCATCATGGAGCATGCAGAGGAGGCCGAGACAGCCGTGGAGCTTGTGCTAGTGAGACGGGCTGGGGTCAGCGCTGGAGGGCCCTTGGATTTGGGTATGCTCACAGCAAAGGGGCACCGAGACTCCAGGCCCTGGTTCAGGGTGGCTGTTTGTCCCCGTAGTTCTATGCTCCACGGATTGGCGCGCTGTATGTGCGTGGCCCCGGCACCACCGTCCCACTGCACCCCATGCTCTTTGGAGGGGGACAGGAGAGGAATTTCCGTCCAGGGTAAGGTGGCTGCTTGGTGGGCCAGAGGGGTGGGCTGTGCTGTCTGTGGGTCCAGAGAAATGACAAGTCACTGCTCCCTCTTCCCTTCCAGCACCGAGAACACCCCGATGATCGCTGGCCTTGGCAAAGTGAGTTGGTGACGGTGAAGGGTGAGCAGGGGGACGTGAGCGTTTCCCTCGGGCTGCTGCCTGGTGGAACCAGCATGTTACGCTCTAGAAGTGACAGACCATGGGTGCAGGAGGACACACAAACTCCAAGGAAAGGAGACAGGAGTTTCCAGCATCAAAGGAAGTGCTTTGAAGCACTGAGCGCAGGCTGTGCCACGTATCCTCCCTGCAGCAGGGCACCTACAGCCTGCCAGGGGCCTTGTGGGTGACCTGGCGATTGCAGAGGCTCTTCCTGGGCTGGACTGGCATGCCAGGAGGCTGCGCACAGAGGGAGTTGGCTGATGGAGCCTGTCTGGGTTTTCTCTCCTCAGGCTGCAGAGCTGGTGAGCAGAAACTGGGAGGCCTATGAGGCACACATGCAGGATGTTCGGGATTACCTGGAGGCCAGGCTGGAGGTGAGCACACCTGATTCCCATTCGTTTCTCCCCTCCCTGGATCTCAGCTTGCAGAGTGGCAGGCAAATGAGAGGGGCAAGAGAGACACAGGTGGTAGCGAAGGATGAGAGAGGAGAAAACTGGCTAAAGGTGCTCGAGTCCAGGCCAGGTAAGAGCTGGGGAACCAGGTAAGGGAGACGTTTAGACCTATCTTCCTTCTGCCATCCCTCGTCCACTCCAGCATTAGGGTGGGAAGAAGTCACAGCCTGTCCCTCCTTCAGCCTGGTGCTACGAGCCCAGCTCTGTGGCTCCCATCTCCTCTGTATGTGGTCCTGGCAGCTGCTCACCCCATCTCCTTGCTGGGGCTGGGGGACTATGGCAGACTTTAGTCTCTCCCTTGGGCTGTTGCCTGTCTCGCCTGGGACTCTAGGGGTAGTCAGCAGGGCAACACAGATGTCCGCAAGGCGAGAACCAGGTGTGTTTTCCCTAGGGCCTTGAATCAGGGTGAGCATGACCCTCTGGCCCAGCTGCCTCCTCACAGAAATGGAGCTGCTCGCATTCCCAGAGTGGTTCACAGCCCTCTGATCTCTCCAGGCCTCCTTCAGGAAGCAGAGGATCCACCTCAACAGCCAGTTTACAGGCTCCAAGCGTCTCTGTAACACCTGTAACTTCTCCATCCTGGGCCCAGGCCTTCAAGGTAGTTCTGCTCATGCATCTCCCGCATGCCCTCACCCTACCACTGCCCCATGGTGATCCCCATGGAGCCAAGCGCCTGCCTCA
Source organism: Struthio camelus (assembly GCF_040807025.1). Lineage (NCBI taxonomy): Eukaryota > Metazoa > Chordata > Aves > Struthioniformes > Struthionidae > Struthio > Struthio camelus. The sequence goes on along the minus strand of NC_090950.1, from coordinate 5,841,595 downwards.
CACCGTCTGCTGCAGGCCTGAGACAATGCAGGCACCCGGCTGCAGCTTGGGCATGGAGATAGAGGCAGGCAGCGCACCACGGGCTGCCCTTGGAGCTAGCCTGGGCGCTGGGAGACCTGTGCTTGTGTGTGCTGCAGGGCGAAGGGTGCTGTCGCACTGTAAGACGCTTCTCGCCAGCGTTGGGGCTGCCTGCCACTCTGAGAAGGGGGAGCGGTAAGCAGCCAGCTTTGCCAGGCCCAGGTCCTTTCCCAAGAGGAGAGCCGTGGGGAGGGGGGAACAGCAAAGGGAAAGGGACCCTGGGTGGCCATGGGCAGTGTTGTATGGAGCAAGGGAGGTGTAAAGCTTTTCAGAGGGGCTGAAGGGCAGCAAAGGAAGGGAGGGTTACTGCAGGGAAGACAGCTGAAATGCCTGACCACAGCTATCCTGCTGGGAAGGAAGCCCTTCTGGCTCTGGTGAGCCAGATAAGCTTGGAGGTGCTCCTCAACTCCTGGTACTGCTAGAAGAGAGCCTGCCTTAGGTTTGTGTAGGCTTAGCTCACCCACTGACGCCCACATGGGGTCTCTTCAGAGAGCTCCTTTCGGAGTGTGTGTGGGGACAGCAGGTGCTTTTGAGCTGGTCTAGAGCAAATGCCACACAGACATGGCAGAGCTGCCAACCCATGGACACTGAGGAGATCCCTACCTGAGGGGAAGGGGCCAGACCCACTGACGGGCAATGAGCCCAGCAGGAGCAGGTGCCTTCAGAAAGCAGGCAGGTTGCTGTGTGGGAGACAGGTTTGGTCTGGAGTGCGTCTGGACAGATGTGCTCCATTTTATGCCTTCCGTGAAGCTTTCAGGTGATGCGTATGCTTCCTCAACCCTTGAGTTAAACCCTGCTCACCTCTGTGTCTGTGTTTCAGGCCCTCCTCGATTTTGCTCAGCTGTGGGATCCCCTACGACGTGGCGCAAAACGCCTTGCGGCTGAGCGTGGGGCGAGACACCACCCGGGCAGACGTGGATCTGGTTGTGCAGGACCTCGTGCAGGCCGTGGCGCAGCTGGACCAGGACAACGCCCCTTAAACCTAGGGAATCGCTCCCCGGCTGTCAGCCAGGTTCTTGAGACGGGATTGTGCCCCTGGGTGCTGGCTGCCTCCATGCAAAACAGAGACCAAAACAACCCGGTTAGAGCAGCTGTCCACTTCATGCTGGCTGCAGGGGGGCAAGACAGGAGCCAAGCTAACAGCAAGCCACTGCCAACAGGACAGGCCCCTCGAACCCTACCTCCGATGTAGGAACCATGTGGCGGCAGACTGAGTTGATTCTGGCTGAATATTTTTGGCAGGATTCAATTTCTGCCTGATCACCCAGCTGAATTGACCCAGTCTGCAGTTTGTGATCCTGGACCGGACGTCAGGGAAGCGGTGGCTGGTGGTGGCAGGAGGAGGAAGCAGCATCACCCGTTTCAGCAGCAACGTGCTGTTAGGCCAGCTTAGCTATGTTTCAGCTTGCCCTCGCAGGGATCGTAGAGGGGGCTGGCATGTCTCCACAGCCTGTGCCGCTCCAGCAGAGAAGCTATTTCAGGCGCAGGGTGATGGGGTGCTGTGCCAAGGAGGCAGCTGTGCTGTTTTGGTGATGGGGCAGTGCATCACGGGCTTGCTGAGGACTCTTATCCCCACTGCATGGCGTAGGCATTTGGGGAACCTTGCTGCCAGGCTGCTCCCTGTTTCTTCGCACATAACGCAGCTGCCGCACGTGGGCGTGTTTGCGTGTGTGTGTGTGTGGACACAACAGGGTCTCAATGTTTGACTCTCTCCAGAGGATAACAGGCCTTCCAGGCTGTGGGAGATGGAGCTTTTTGCCCTGATTGTTTTCCACAAAGCAAGTTTGCCTGCTGTCTTGTCACTCCGAGGAAGAAAGATGATCTCTCCCAGTGGCAAATGAGTTTATAGTAGTATAGTAAGGAGCTGGGCTGGGAACTGCCCTCCCCCTGACAAGGCCCTAAGCTACCACGGATTTGTTGGCTGGAAAGGTACTGGGCATGGTTTTCCCAGCGCTGTGTTGCCTTACCTGCTCCTCTTCCTCCTGTCCTTCCTATAGTGAGCGGAGCTCCTGTCGCAAACTGCAGGTGTCCCTAAAGAAAAGAGTTGGCACACTGTTAGGACTGCCCCCACAACATCTGAGGAAACGTGTTGCACCTGCGTGGCCAAGGCAGTCGCTCTGATCACTGACATAGGAGAATTCAAGCGCTACGTGCGTTAGGAGCGTTGCTGGCTGGGCTGACGTTGGGGAACCTGGTCTCCCTGGGTATTCATAGGAATAAAAGAGATTGCTGCTGCTGTGGCTTTTTCCAAAGTAAAATGCCTTTCACATGCTCTTTTGGGGGAAGCAGGACTGGTTGGGATCATTTGAAGGATGCTTTTTCCCTCAGAAAATGCTCATGCCTCAGAATAGAGGCTCTCTGCAGGCTTCAAGTCCGCTGGAGCGGGGAGATGTCCATAGCGCCTGGCTGGCATGTGGGATAGAGCCAAACCCAGCTTGTGGGCCCCATTATATCTGCAATCTGGAGCCTTTCCTCCTAGCTCCAGTGGCACCTCTGTTAGAGACGGTCCAGGTGGTTTTGTAAGGCAAAAGCAGGCAGCTGGTGCCTTTGCTGGCAGGATTTCTGTCTTTGACTCTCCATCTGTTCTGCTGATGTGGTGCAGGGGGCTCACTTATAGTGCAGAGCAAGGGTTTGTGTGATTTGGGTTTACATGCAATGCCAGACTGAAAGCAAAAAGCAAGTGGAGAAGGGAGAGGGGAAAAGTAGCCCAGTAGATTTGAAAAGGTCCTGCTCATCTGTGAGGACTGATGTGCAAACTCTGGTTGCTCCCTTGCCCTCAGGCCCTGGTGTTCCTCACACCTTCTTGGCAGTGAGGGCCAGAGAAGGTCTGTCCTGCACAGCTGGCCAGAGGCTCTGCAAGAGGGATGCTCCCCAGTGTGAGGCAGCAGCTGCAGGATTGCACCTCTGTGACACCCACCACCACCACTACCACTAGTTTTGCTGTGTGCTCAGCATTGCTTGGAATGAAATGACAGAATTAGAGCGCGTACTGCTCGTCCCAAGCAGCGGAGGGGCTCTTCTAGTGCTATGACGTTGCTGAGCCACACACTCCAACCACGGCCAGGGTGAGCACCGTTTTCTAAAGCAGCACGGTCACCCCATATTGGTGACGCTGAACAGCAGTACCCCTAGGGCTCCCCCTCTGCTGTATGTGGCCACGGCTGTCAGCCAGTGGGGGTCACAATGGGATGTTCCCTTGCCATGGTGATGGCCCCCTGGTCTGCAGTGCCCCCAGCCCTCTCCGCGTGTCCCACGAGGCCTGGGCGAGCGCAGCTCCACCCTACGGCACGCTGGAGGGGCTGCAGGCCAGGAGCAGGGCAGCGGGACTGGGGCCTGCTGGGGGTGGTTGGGGCAGGAGGAGAGGGGAGTCCTTGGTCACTCCCAGCTGCAGGCACCACTCCTGAGCAAGGGAGCGTGGAGCAGCGATGGCAATGCACTGGGATGCTCTCTTCAGGCGGTACCAGCTGCACCAGTACCCGGTGCTCATGGAGCTCCAGCAGGAGGGTAAGGCCCCTGCCTTGCTGCGGCACCACCCAGAAGGGGGCTCTGGGTGCCCGGGACTCATGCTTGCCTCGAGGAGAGGTTTTGCCCACGCTGAGCTCCAGGCTGGAAGGAGCTGGAGGTGCTCACCTGGCAGTGTCCAGGCTGTGTGCAAAGGCCAAACAAAACATGGGGAGATGTGGGCATCTCGAGCCTGTTTCCAGAAGGCCAAGGTGTCCTGCAACTCCTGGGCTGCAGAGAGACTGCCTGGGAGCCCAATGATAGGAATGAAGCCTTTGAATGTTCATCTACTGCAGTTTCCATCTCTGCCGGCAGCCCAGCCACTGTCTCTAGGCTCTTCCGGCTGCGACTTCTTGCACCTCCCAACTGTCAGCATAGCTCTGAACTCTAAATACCTTCCTGTTTTGGATATCAGCCACAGGATCCCCTTGGCCAAAACACATCTCACATCCCTGTTTCAGCTCCAGACCGCGACTGGGCTCTCAATAATAACTGACAGTTGGAAGTCCAAGACTCAGCACTGCACCTCAATTCAGGGGGCTGGGGAGGTGATTACCCTTGCATCTGCCACCTCCCCAGTCAGGGGTGTGAGCTCGCTGATGCACAGCATGACCTGCCTCTCGCTTGCTTTCCAGATATTATCAGTATTTGGAGCGGTGTGGCTGAGTACATTCAACGACAACTACTGCTGAACAGGGTAAGGCTTGCACCACGTTCCTCCCAACCACCCCAATGACTTCAGCAGTCCCTTGGCCACTGAGTGCGATGGATCAGGTTTTCCATCTGAAAAAGCACTGTGATTTTTTTTTTCTTTTTGTTGTTCTATTTTTAGGGGGTGAAAATCAATGGACTCGGGACATTCTTTGTTGTTAGACAATATTTACCAACAAGGAACAATGACCTTCTTCCTGTTCAGAAACCTGTATTTAATCTATCTGTGACTGTTGCAGCGGTTCACCAGATCAAATACACTAATAGAGAAATTCCTGGTAAGGAGTGATGAAAACCCTGGCTTCCCCTTGGGCCACCTCAGGGCTGGGTGCTAGGAGCTGCTCCTAGGTGATGGTTACAAGCACAGATTTCCTTCCTGACATCTGTGACCAATTTCAGCTCATCCGAATCAAGCAGCCCACCAAGTAGCAGTGTCCAAAAAGGACCCTTTCAGAATAAATTTTTAATAACGCTCTGTAAGATTAAACTCCCTCTCTCTGAAAGGCTTCTAATGAGCAGCTCTGTGCCACTCAGGCCTGGTCAGTGTTGTGCTGATTGCCGGCTAATGGAAATTTAAAGCTGATCCATGTTTATGCCACACCAGACCATGTGCAGGCAAACATCGGAGATCAGGCTGGCTTTTACTGACTCAGTCTAGTTCAAAAGGGGTTGCCATCAGTTGGAGACAGCCTCAGAACAGAGCTGGAGGTGAGAGCTGGTACAAAACACCACCGTTGATCAAGTTAGCTCTGGTTTCTGGTCAAAGCTGCCAATCCCGCAGCTGTAGTGTGGCACCAATGATGCCAGCAGTGCAGCAACACGTTACCTGGGGGCCTGGAGCTGCCAAAACTTCCTGTTAGTCTGCTCTGTGGTGGGGTACGTGACTCTTGCTCTCTTGGGGTGCCCCAGGGGACGTGATGATTCTGCCAGTGTACCACCACAAGATGCGCTTGGAGCCTTTCTTTCGCAAGAGGACAGTGGAGCGGTGCATGGAGGAGACCCTGATCTGTCTGTCTCGCCTTCTTGAATACGCATGCGATGTGGACTTTGTTTTCAGAGACATTGGTGTTCTCGTTATCCGAGAAATGAGAGTGCGGATGAGATTTTACAGAGAGTTCCTTGAAACTCTAGATCAAACCGGGACCCTGGTAGAAGCTCTTCTCTCTGTAAGTTTTTTGATTTTTTTCTGCTACTTCTCTGCATTTGAAATCCGTAGAAATGCTATTGCATTTCTGGTGAACTGGTCTCTCTTGGCCAGCTGTGACCTGCGCAATCACGTGGGCTAAAACACTGCAAAGTCTCCATAGCGCTCTTCCCACTGCTCGGTGTCCCAGTGACGCTGAGAAGAGTCAAACCTGGCTAATCCACCACCTCCCCTGCGTTGGCTTCTGAGGGTTTCTCCATTAGTGAAGAACTGCTCTCCTGGCTGAGCGTTTTGATTCTTGCCTTGGCAGAAAGCCTGGCAGTTTATTACCCACTATCAACTCCTTTGCTGTGCAGCATCTCCTCGTCAGAACTCCCTCTCTTTTCAGTTGATGGAAAAGTCCTGAGTTAGAGGGGCCACCCTCTGGGGGCTAGTCTCATCTCTGAATAGTGGAAAGGCTGCCTGCCTCTGTGAGCAGAAGGATCGCGTCCTTGGCACCATCTCACATGTCACTGTCACCACTGCAGGATCCAGTGACAAAGGATTCGGTCATAACGGACAGGGAAGCCCTTGTTCCTCAAAGTGATGACAGCGATGCAGGTATCTTCGTGTTTCCAAGGTGAGTATGTTCGCTTTTGTCACCTGCGGCTGACCCGTCGAACAGTGTTTTAGTCCCTTTGTGGTGGCGATGGAGATGTTCCCTGTGTGCTGAGGTTGGAGGATGTATGGATGAAGGATGGAGAGCGTCTCTCAGAAGGTGGATCAAAGACCAGATCCATACAAGTCATGCATTTGTGACATTTCCCTGTCTTCTGTGAGACCTGAGTAAATTATGGGAGTGACTTCTCAAAGTGGAAGCCTGCGTCCATGAGGGTCTGCAGAGCTCTGTCAAAATGATCTTGGAAAAGTAGAGGGGGAAAAAACACAAGAGTCTGTTCCCCACTCTTACTAAAAGACAACAGATGAACCCCAAGGAGGATTTGTGTTAGGGTAAACTTTCTCCCCAAAAGGCTGGCAATGCGCTGGAACAGACTGATGGAGACTCCTTGGCCCTGAGGATGCTGCCTGTGCTGTGGCCTTTTGAGAAGCCCCAGCACACCTCTGTCTCCTGATGATTAGCGCAAGCTGCAAAGGGAATGTGGTGCCCTTTATTCCAAATGGTGCCGCCTTCTCCTTTCCAGGTTGGAGATAAAGAGGGTATGTAGACCACCATTCTGGAAAACTCACAGAAAAAGAATTGTGAAGCTCACCCAGGGAAAGAAGGCGGAGAAAGAAATGGTTGATGAGAGGATTGCCAGGAAAGGTAAAGTAAGAGCTGACTGCTGACAGAGCGGTAGGTTTTCCTTTCATCTGTTCTGCTGGGGGATGAGAGCTGAGGTTGCAGTGCAGTGCAGGGTACAGTGGCATGTGCCTCTTGTAACTCTGTTTACCCATGATGGTCAACCTGCAGTGATTCCTTAGGCAGCAAGATCTCAGGACAGCCCAGCACTCCACAGGCAGTTGGTACCTCTGAGTTACACTTACTGAGCTCCAGTGTCACAGGCGCAGAAAGTCGCTCCGCAGACCGCATAGCAAATTCTACCTTGAGCTGTAAGAAACAGAGGAGTTGGCATAGTTCACGGAACCGATTTCTTTTAATCGGATGAGAAAAATCATCTAGATCTAAACTGCACCAAAGCTTAATTTCATTTTGGAAGTCAGAATTCCAACTCTTCTCTTTTAACGATTCATCAGCTTCACCAAAAGCATGTCTTTGGGAGCAATGTGCCAAAGGACATTTGTGGATATGCTATCAGGGCAAGGATCTAAGAAACCATTCTCCTCCTGTGAAATTACTGGTCCAAAAGAGACTCTCTTGGGTCACCAACATCTCCTAGCTAGCTCCCCACTTCAGAATAAGGGTGAGGAAAGCAGTCAAGAAATAACGCTGCAGGGAAGAAGTTTGCGCTGCAGAAATGAAGGACTGAATGAGAGCCAACGTCAGAAAGGGTCCAGGGCCCCCTAGGAGACAGGGCCACCAGAGAAGCCGAGTTGGCCTGGGCATTTTCAGAAGAGGCCTGAGCAGTTCTGCATGTCCTTCTTGTCTGAATCATCACAAATGTGCTGCTCTGCTGAGGCTGCCCAGTTTCTGCTTACAGGGAGCCTTATTGGAAAGCACCTCCTTGGCCAGGAGAGGATTTCTTCAATCAAGCTGACGGAGGAAAAAAGGGAGGAGAGAAAAGAGCCTCCTGTCAGGTGAGTCTCTTGGTGAAACAGTGGAGGGGGATGCTGTGCTCTTGGGTTTGTGGGTGAGTCCTTGTGGACTTCTGGCTCTCTGGATGGATTAACATGGATTAATTTTTATTTGAGCTCAGCAATCGGACTCAACGTGGCTCTCCAGCAGAGTCGCCTCTGCTGCGCAAACAGGCACATGGCTGATGAGGACGGGATACAGAACTAACCCATCACGTGCTCAGACAAACTCATCCTGGTGTGTCTCTTTAGCCAGCCGCCAGCAATGATGGAGAGCTCCCAGAAGGACGAGAAAGTTGAGAGCGAACACACTCCTGATGACCAACCTCAAACTGTTAGTGAAGGTCACACTAGAGCAGGAAAGGTAGGGATTGCACGATAGGGATTGGTGCAATCACTGTGTTGCAGTTAATTGCAGAAAAGCACAGTCATGGACATTGGTTCTTAAAAGACCCTTTGGTATGCGTTCACGTGAACATTAAATTGCTCCTTTTGGGTGTTACTTGAAAAGATGAAAGTTACTCTCTCTTTTTTGCAGTATAGGATGCGCTTCTGTGGCCTCGTGAAACAGATGTATTGGGCACCGTTTATCACAGAAACGTTACCTGTTAGGCTTTTGTGAGATTGAAAATGGAGTTTCTTTTCAGGTCATGGATTATTTAGATGATTGCTCAGCAGAGGATGGTCCTTCTCTTGGGCTTGTAACAGCCTGGGAGCTAAACGTTGCTGACAGAAAGGCTCGAGGCAAGGGGCGGGAGAGGGTGAGAGAGAAACCAAGTCCCAGCAGAGGAGCTGATTCTGCATGCTGGTGTGTCTCTGTGGCCCTCCAGGAGGTACAATACCTGCCTACCCCATGGGACCAAAGAAATCGCTGGGCAACCTGGGACGAAGACAGGCGCAAGAAAGAAAGGGCAGACCTGGCAGCTGTACTAGCTAGGAGAGAAAAAGAAGAGCAGTGGATGGCCAAGGTACTAGCAGCATTTTAAAGTACACAGAAAAATAGCTTTTCTCTCAGCTGAGGGCTGTGATTTGAAAGTATCTCAACTCCCCAAGCCACAGTAGCGCTACTTCCGCAAGGCAGCAGGGTGCTGACAGCTGTCTGCCACGTGTGCCACAGGACAAAACTCACGGTCTGCTGGGGAGAGGACATGGGGGATTGTCCCTGCCTTCAACTGAGGCAGTTTCTGCCTGTGGTGCCCACACTGGAGGCTGGACACAAGCTTTCCCAGCCAAGTGGCTTGAGCCAGCCATATCCCGACTGCCTGCAGGGACACAGCTCCCGCTGATCTTCCTCTTTACTAGCTATATATTGACATGACCAGGAATACTGTTTGTAATCATAAACCCTGGAGGGTTTTGTCAATCTAATTTTTAACTAAAGGGCTAGGACCCAAGCACACAGACTTAAAAAAACTGTTGCCTCCAGAGGACAGGAGACTACGCCTTCAGTGTTTCCATTGGAAGAAAGAAGAATTTAGGGCTGACTGTCCTGAGAATGGCTTTACAGTCACTAGATGCCTGTTAGGCTGTTTGGTGATTTCTTCACTGCTCACACCTCAGTCTCAAATGCAATCTATTTTTTTTTTTTTTTATCTTGCATAATAGTTGAAACCTCTTTTAGAAGAAGTGGTTCCAGAGGGAGAATATGGCTATACTCCAGGGCTGGCTGACATCAAAAGATGGAGGAAGCTTTTACAGAGCACAGAACATTTGGTAAGAAAGCTTTTCTGAGAGGAAAAATGAATTCCCACCCTGGTCACTTCCTTGTCAAAGCTGGAGACATGATGTCCAGAAGTATACAGGGCAGGCAAAGCAACATCTAAAACTGGGTCTCCTCATGATCGAAAGACATGTATAGGGTGTCAGTTGTTGGAGAAGCAAGTGGTGGATTTGAACACTAATGCTAATGTTGCACCTGGAGGCCAGAAGGGATCGTTAGGATCAGTTGGTCTGGCTTGCCAAACCCCACTAGAGGATTCCTCTTAGCTCCTACAAATGGCAGTTGCCTCCTCTTGTACAGGATGGCAGGCTGAGGTAGAGGGGCTGGCTGGGAATTGCAGTGAAACTGTGGCCAGACCACCCCACCCCACCAGGGGCGGTGGTGAGGTGACACTTTTGGTTGTCCAGCTGCTACTGCGGTGTCCCTTGCCAGAGTCACCTGTGGGGTCTGCACTGGAGAAAGCAGCACTGTCGAGCTGCGGTGCTGTGCATAAGAGTCTCTCTGCCCTGCAGAAACCCTACTCTCTTGGGGAGAGTACACCCACCCTCATCAGGAGAAAGGCATATGACCAAGGGCTGAAGGAGAAGATTAAGCAGAAGTGGGGAAAAGATGAGAACCCTAAGTCAGCAGAGAAGCAGAAAGAACTAAACCAGCTGAAGTTACTGCCAGAGGAGTAAGTGCCTGCCAGCTCCAGCCAACACCTGGGATGCCTGTGTGGCAGCCACTTGTTGTCCTGTCAGGGATCCCAACCCCAGAGCTAGACAGTGCTTAATTTCTTATGGCAGGAGAATGAGCTGGGTTAGACCCATACTTTCAGTGCCTCTCAGCAGCTCCAAGCAAATGCCTAAGACTCATCTTGGCGAAGGCTGTGGGTACAAACAGGGCCGTGGCTGGGGAGGGAGAGGCTGACAGGGTCACAGCCACGGTGCCGGAAGGTCTTTCTCACTGCTGTTACAGCTGCATTTCCCCACCAGCTCAACGAGCTGTGCGAGAGGCAGCACTGTGTATGGGTGCGCGGGAAGCGCAGGGGCAAGGGGGGAGAGAAGGGGACGGCAGGATGGGGAGGACTTGGCCCTAGGGACACTGGCTGCATGGATGCCCCTGCGGGGCACAAAGGATGTGGATCACATAGCACATCACATCACAGAGACCCCTGAAGCTTTGTCACAAGGACACCCAAAGCTGTACAGCCTGACAGAGGTCTGCGCTATTCCTCTGCCCCTCTCCCTGTCTGTAAAACTGAACAGCTTTCTTTTAACTCTGTAGCCTTTTGGAGATGATCCAGCTACGAGACTGGGTGGTGAAAGGTATCGGGATGGCAAGCTCTGCAAATGAGATATGAACAACCCTGGAGCATCCAATGCCCTTTCAGACACTACATGCGCCTCCAGATCCTGGCACAGTCTGGATAAACTTCCACCTTTTTTTTTTTTTTTTCCTTTGCAAGGCCGTTCATTCTTTTGACTCTCTCACTGCAATCACGTGCCTGCAAATCTCTTGATCATCATCCAATGACAATTAATCTTTGCAATAGAGTTCCATAATTCTCTTGAATTCGATCACATTCCCAAATTGGCGTGAATCTTTCCTCCAGAGGGTGAAAGTTCTGCAGTGAGCGAGCTGTGGAGGGGCAGGGAAAGGACAGCCGGCAGATGGGCTTATGCTTTGATCTCTGCTCCTAGGGCAGCTCTCTCCCAAGATATGCAGCACACATGATCTGTCTGCCCACCCACCTATCGACCTACCTACCCATTTGCCCTATCACCCCCTCATCTGCCTACTCCCCAGGTATCTGCCTATCCATCCACTTCTTTATATACCCACTCGCCTATCTACCTAAGTCTCTACCTGCCTACATACCTGTCTCCCTCTACATGCCTAACTGCCTATCTGTCTCTCTCTCCCTACAGACAGGCAGCTCTCTGGATAAGCTTTATTTATCTGTAGAGCTGGAATTTCCTCTCCCTATAGATCTATGTCTATATCATGGCATATCTGAGCTCCCTGGTACCCCACCTCCAACCCACTCTGGCTGAGGGTACTGTACTGAGATCAGATAGCTGAAACAACATCTTTGATGTTGTAAAGCCCCCACCTCTGGCTATCCTTTTCCAGGTGGAGAGAGGCACTCTTTATCCCCAAAGAAAGTTGGAGGAGCTGCTGCTTTCCCTGTTCTCTCCTTGAAAAACAACCTACTGGAAACGGAGCCTGCCTTACTTCTCTCTGCCTTCTGGGAATAGGGTTGGGTCTGTAACCCTGCTGTGGGGTAAAGCAGGGCTGCTCTTTGCCAACACCCCAGTAAATCCCCTTGGGCTGTTCTGTAGGCACATGTCTCTAGAGCTAACAGCCTGTGCCCTCTACGTGCACAGCTCTCCTGGGCGTGGGCTTAGCGTTTCCTGGGCTGATATAAACAGGGTACTTTCCCCTTTTTCTCTTATGAAGTGCTGGTAGGGCTCAAGCTTGAGGGAGTCTGTATTTCATTTTTATTGGATGAAAAGCAGTTAAGAGAAATATTCTGGGACTCTTCTTCCACTTTGCAACTGCTGTCGTGGGCCAAATCAAGGTTGCAGATGAGTATTTTGGAGCACTACAGAGTCTTCAGCGAGAGGTAAGATACATTCTTGACAATGGAGAGTGGAGACACTTAATCCTATTTCTTTTAGCTGTCTCCTTCCTCTAATTAAGATGACAGGTCTAATGTGGAGGAGATAAACTAGTCTCATGCTTATTCCTATCCAGAGGTTTGTTACAGCAAATTATTTTAAGCATCTGGTTGATGGTGTTTTTTTAGAGAGTTTTATAGGAAACTACTATTTTCTACATTGGAAAGAATCTTTAGGGAAAGTCATCTCAAGTCTGTTTTGACAATCCTGTCAGCCTTTCTCAAATTCTGGGCGGCTTTAAACCTTTCTGTGATCCTACTCTGAATTGAAAACGAAACATCTCCATCAAGGCCAGGTGGGGACTTTTCAAACCATTCTGGGGAAAGTGGTTGAAGTTAGCGTCCTTGCAATCTATTATTAGAAGGGATCTTTGCTTCTGTTTTGTACAAGTTCCTCCTACCTAGTGCTCCACACAACACGACGCAGCCTCTGGGTGATTGCTGGCAGTACGGTCCTCCTACGGTCTGCAGAGCTGACGGCTGCCTGCCTGCTAGATCTTCTAGTTCTCAGGGACCTTTCTCCCAGCTGTGGTGAACTGTCCTTCAGCCACCATTCCACTTTTTGGAGCTTTTCCCCTTGCAGGCGATCTAGGTTCAGATAGAAATTTAACTATAGCGCACAAAAAGCTTTACTGATTTATTCTTTTCTTTGTATACACACAGGAAATGCAAGTTAAAACCACAGAAATACTAGCATTACTTCATTTAAAATATTGCAGTCAATGCATAGGAAGTGTTACATGGGATCTGAAAACTCTGGTTCATTGTTTTAATGCTTTTACTGTTCATTTTCCTACTATCACAGTACATGGGAATGAGAGTCACTAGTGAATCCCTCTGTCTCTGTATTGTCTAATCCAGGGAAGGTGAGGAGGAAAACGCCTATGACCTGGCCTGCACTTCTGTAGGCTAGCCTACGCTTTTGCTCACATACCCTATATGCTGGAGACATATATACTTCACTCATATGTCAAAAAATGTCAGGGATTTTACACACTAGAACAAATTCACCTGTCATGCAACTCTGGAAATACCAACATTGCTACATCAGCTGTGAATTTAAACAGTAGAGACAGAACCTGACGACTACACTAGGACAGAGTTGAAATAATACTCTCACGTGGCCACACAGCCAGGATCGGACAGCAAAACTGGAATTCATTTAATGGAAGAATCCAGAATCTCCTGATAATCTTCTCTTCCTAAATTCTTCCAGGACAATTTATAACACGCCAGGAAAAAAACACTAACCAAAATAACTGCTCCACCGACAAGATCATAAGCACCTGGAAAGATTCGCAGCACGACAAGCTGCAGCACCATAGCGATGACTATCTCCAGGTGTTGCACAGTGCTGACCAGAGCGGGGTGGAACTTGCTTAGGGCATAGTAGACCCCCAGGAAGGCTGCTGTGGAGCACAGGCAGATGGCAAGGAGATAGCTCCAGGTTTCTCCATCCAGTGGGACGATTGGCTCTTGAAGGAAAAACATGGTGGATGCCCCCCACACTGTTCCCGTCCAACTAAAGGTGAACAGGGCTGTCCACATGCTGATATTATCTTTGATTGACCTGTAGACTATCATGGAGAGGGCAGTGGTCAAACCTGCCATCACGGTCATGGTATAGCCAAAAGCTTCCTTCCAGGTGCTCAGCAAGGAGTTTTCCTCACTCACGATGTTGGGGATCATGACCAGACAAACACCAAACACGCTGCCAACTACAGTAATTATGTCAATGTAAGCCATTCCTTCATCTAGCAATAAAAAAGCCAAAATGGCACTGAACACTGTAGTGGTAGCCCTCCACATAATGGTCCCGTTACTGGGGGGAACTATAGAGAAGGCGGTATAAGCGCAGGTAATGGAGATAACATTGCAGACACCATAGAAGAAGAGCCGCAGTCTGTACCCTTTGGGGCCAAAGGGAGGCTCATGGTAATAACACACAACTGTAACAGACAGCACCTGTAAGACTGAACGGATGAAAATTAACTCTAGGGATGGCACTTTGGAACGATCGGAAATTAATCGTGTTATTAGAGCCACACATCCGTGAGCCACAGCAGATCCAAAAAGGACTACCCAAGTTTTCCTCGACTGCAGGATACTTCCTTCAGGAAAATTCTGGAATCGCCCAGTCTCATTGCGTTTTGGCAGTTGTGCTGGCTGAAGCTGGGTGTCTATTGTACCAAAAAAGGTCCTTTCTCTCTTTTTCCCATCATGCAGTAATCTTTTCTTAGGATTCTCCTCCATAAATACTCCAGTATCTTCATTACCATCCTCATATCCCTCTTCTCCTGGCTGGGGATAATGAGAAGTATATTTCACTGTTACTGTGTTGGGATGGATTTTCACTCGTTTTTTGACTGGGTATTTTTGAGAAGACATATCCATTTCCTCAGAGAAACGTCCTGATCTTAAGAAAACAAAAAGAAAGGATGCACTGTTATTTTTTATTTAATCAATAGTGAGAGATTCATTAGTATTTAAATGCTGTGAGTGTTTACGAGCTATTTTCATGAGCCAGGCTACTAGATTTTTTTCTTGGTTTCTTGGTTTTGCTTGATTTGATTTTAATTTTCCCGTGAGATATTGCTAAACACCTTTGATAGTCAGGCCATTTGGATCTGCTTAAAAAGACAGCTAGGTAACTTAACTTTAGTGACTAATTTTTGAAAATGACATATGTTCTTACTATGTGTAGTGTAGAATATACAATATATTCTATTATATTCATATTCTAGTGAGAAGGGTCTCTTGCTGAAGCTTTTTGGACAGTAAATACTCTGTCGTTATTAATTATGCTTATTTGTACTTGTTTGCTTATGTTACAAGATTACAGCAGAAATTTGGCAGGCAGAGATGATAATCTTGTTTGTAAACTGACAGGCAGCAACATAGGAAAATACAGAGTATCCCTGAGTAAGTCAGCACAGTTAGTATATGATTAAGGAACACGTTTTTGAACAATATTTTGATGGTGTCAAAAATTCCCTCTTCTTTTTTGCATCTTTTTATTTGCAGTGATTGACATTGCAACAGATTGGTTTTTCAAACCAAATTCAAAATTGTTTTAAAAAGAAAAAAATTCAGAAGGGTTTGTCCAAACTACTAACCTGGCCTTCTAATGGCAGGCAACGCAGACACGGGAAGGGGGGATTTAACCCCCCCCCTTTCTGCCTCCTACTGAGGGTCCATTTCACCCTGCGTGAACAGCGCGAGCTCTGCCCTCAGCGCCTGTGATCTGTGCACACCGATGAGACGTGCATGGCAGCACACGGGGAGCTGCGCGTGTCAGAACGGCAGCAGCTGCCTCCCAAGGCAAGCCAGTGATCTCCTCCTGGGACACAGCGGCGCTCAGGGCGCCGGCCTTCACCGGCACAAATGCTGCTTAGCGTTTGCTGTCAGACGCGTGATGCCCTGTCTGAGGACCACAGGGCCCCCAGGGAGCCCACGTGTGTCCTTACTTCCCTCCAGCCCTGCAGCGAGTGTGCCATCATTGTCTCAAGGCCCAATATTGCAGCACTGGGTCAATTTAATACAAGGCATAGGGGCATCGTCAGGATTACTTCGCTGTCTGCAGTGCCCTCCACCATCTGTGCAAAGAGGCCTTCCAAATAAAAGTCGCAGCAGGGGAAATGCAACCTTTCCTGTCCTCTACAGGTATCACTGTGCCCCAGCAAATAAATATGTTCACACTTTACATGCTATTAAGGGCTTTAATCACAAGCTAGAGCGGGAAAACACCTCTCTCTCTGTCACCTACATCTTTGTCAAGATGTCTAAACAGAAAGACTAAGCAGGTATCAAATAGAAAAGGTTACAACGATCTCAGCACAGAAAGCCATACGCAAAGTTGGCGGGAAACGTTCTACTTGTTGTTCACAAGGTGGACGTTTGAGATGTATTAGCAAGCCTGTGAAGCCACACTCCTCGGGAACTGGCAACTTTAGGTGCCTCATTCTGAAAACAAACCCCCAAAACTATAGAGGGAGAAAAAGCAACCAGTGTAATCTTGCTAAGACAAGTCCTTAGCCATGTCAGAATTATTGACTGAACAAGCCTAGTCCAAAGAATGAACCGGCTCCATTGCTGCAGTGGCTCTGGGAAGACAGGTGCGGAGGGCACCGCTCCATCTCCGTGGTGGCTGTAGGGGTGAGCATGGGGGGCACTGCTCCATCTCTGCAGTGGCTGTAGGGGACAGGCATGGAGGGCATTGCTACAGCTCTGCGGTGGCTGTAGGAGACGAGTGTGGAGGGCGTTGCGGCAGCTCTGCAGTGTCTATAGGGAACAGGCGTGGAGGGCATTGCTACACCTCTTGCCTGTCGTAGGGGACAGACGTGGACAGCACTGAAGTGCTTGTCCATATGGACTACCAAAGCACAAGACCAGGTAGGTCCTGCAGGTGCAAGATCACAACTGAGTGGACAATCAGGGAGAAGGGCACAATGGCAATTTGTCAGGGAGACGCACAGGCAGAACTACAGGCCAAAAGGCAATGGAAGAGCAGGTGCAATAGCTCTTCACAGAAATATTTCAAAAAAAACCATGGCCAGGTACACCCTTTGCATTTTCTCCATCAATAATTCGTGACAGCCAAGTATTGCCTGCATCTCGCTGGCAAAAATAATTTACCTAAGAATGGGACATTCTTCTTTTTTCCTCAGAGGTTTAGGGGTTACTGAACCCGTTACTATACCAGGCTATAGCAGGCAGAGTGACTCCCCTGGTAGCGACTGCAGTGAACGGGAACGGGGAGAGGGGCTGGCACTGGTCCCAGCTCTGGAAGGATATGAGGCAGGAGGATGGTAGCAGCGCCAGTTTGGACTTGTACACATAAGCGAGGTATCCTGGGGCACTGCCTTCCTCGCGCTTTGGCAGTCTACACTCTTGGCCTCAAGATAACTCACTGAAGCAGAGATCAGTATAAGTCAGAGGGTTTGAGGACAAGAAATGCCTCTGTCTATGCAGGAGACTCTGTGTTAGCGCTCCTCCTGTCCACATATCTGGTGCCAACCCATTTTCAGCACAGCTCAGCACAACTCAGCCCCCCCCCCTCCCCCAAAAGAAAAAAAAAAAAAAAAAAATCAAAGCATACCCAGCACACTGCTAAATAGTTGAGGAGTACTCAAGAGTTGTCATTAACGTACAGCGTTAATGCAAGAAACTAGAGGAGAAACAGCTGAAATGCCACATATAGTATTACAAAGAGAGTAAGAGCTGGGTATCAGCTGCACTAGGTGGGCAGTCTGAACAATCCATCAAGCGTCTAAAAAACACCCCATTAGAAAGCTACCGCAGTCTCACTGTCTGCTACTTGCTCATTTTCTTCAGATAACATGTTAATTTCAGATTCTTTTAACATGAAAATGCAAAACTAACCAAATAAGTCAAAGGTAGTGCTTCTAATAAGCACATCTTCTCCTACTTAGCATTTTCATTGTGTTTTAAATCCACAATTCTGCCTTGCCCTCCCCACATCTTTAAAAATAATGATCTTCTGAATTTAAAACACAATATATGGATGGGGAACAAAGTAAGTGGGAAGAAAAGACGACGAATGGTGCATATAGCAGGCAATTATTACAACTAAGGGAGATCTAGCCTATATAACCTCAGTCATCTCATTAGGGAACAGCTGACTACATGCTGCAACCATTGATACATGAAAACAAAAACAAAATAACTAATTTCTTATCATTAGCATGTAATTGTATCTTTTTCCTTCTGAGTTTAAATTACATTTTCTTCCAGCAAATATAGGAAAAGGTAGAGAAAAAGAGACAAAATGCTTTTGCAAATTTAGTATTGGACCTACGTAATGTATTCAAAGATTTCTCTGGAGGAAAACAACAGATCAAGAGCGTGTAACTCAAAATGGCTGTCCTATAGAGACTCGGTATTTCCTTCAGTAGTCTATAGCACTAAGAGTTTTAACCGTTGGAAGGTCTGGAAACTGGAAGAGGAAATGGATGAGAAATGAGAAAGGTAAGAAATGAGAAACAACAAAGAATAAAAATAACCGGAGTACTTCAATCAAAATTTATTTACTCAGCTAAATATTGTGCTTATGACAAACAAATATTATGCCAACTCTAACATAGCACATTTATTTTTACTCTTTGGTGAGCTTGCTTTGCTTAACCAGAAAGAATTTCAATAGAGACTTGAAATTACTGTATATCCCAAATCCATTATCTTTGTCCCAGACACAAATTTAAAACAAATGGAAATCGGCAGAGCCTATGCTGAAAACTTGCTACTTTGCTTTCTCTGCAAAAGGCATTTGCAGAGATCACTGGAAGTCATTATTTTCCTTCGTATCTGGAAATAGAAGACAGTTTATTTTCACTTTCTATGAACAATACAATTTGCTTTTGAATCAAGTTTAACACAAGGCTGAAGATTAAGTACCATGCAAAATACTAATGTCATATAACAAAACAAACATTCCTAATTCAGATGACGATCTGGGACGCCCATTCAAATTACTAACTTTCGGAAGTCACTGACGTGATCACATGTGAACCCTATATTCCCAGTAGTAAACAATTAATCCCAATGGATTCAATAATGCTATCATAGCTCATCAATAAGATATGCACTGTGATTTTTTTTAAAGCTCTGCATACTCTGATTAGCAAGCTGGAAATGCGTGAATATATGCCACTTCACTACTGCCCTCCTCTTCCCCCCGCTGCCCCACCCCAATAAAGGCTGAGCTCTCATTCCTGCCTTGCTTGAAGGAATTAAGCCATTCCAGGCTTAATTCCAGGTCTGACTGGTGATTCTACCCACCAATTTTCACTAAACGCACAGAAAAATATTCTGTCTTCTGCCCGATTTGGTCAAAATCAGTCAGCCAACTGAAATGTTACTATTATGAAAGATTTGCAGACGCGGTAATTGCAATTCCTTAGGAAGTGAAAGAGCACGAAGTTGTACGTCCCCATCCTTTGAAACGTCAGCTTAGGAGTGATGTTCCTTTGCCACTTCTGTGAAAACCCCAAAACCTGACCAAATGGAACTGAGTTTATTAGAGGATTGTAACAAACTTTATAGGATAATTACAGGCTAGTAATATTCCCTGAATATTACATGTACAATAGACACACTCCATCCTTCCACAGCTCCCTTTAATTAACTGAACATGTGCCATCTTCACAAAGGACCTCTGCGTGAAGACAGCGCACTGACTTCTTTCAGTTCCTTAGGTGGCACAGGAAAATCTTCTAAGTTCTGGCTTCAGCATCCTCTCTGTTAAACTACCTTAGCCTGCAGATTATTCAAGATGTGGGAATGCTGGTGATTCTTTGGTGCTTGACAGTTCAGGCAACTGCACATGCCAAGGGATCTACGCTCATCCGACGTGTGACTAGTGTAATATAACATGAACAAAGTAAGTGGGAGGAAGAGAAGACAGAAGGTGCGCAGCAGGCAATTAAATATTGGCACGACTGAAACGGCCTACGTTTCTGCTATGCTTTTAAACTACTTGATAAGGTGCACGCTAGAAAGTCAGAGCGCATTGATTTTTTTACCCGGATGGTCCGACTATATCAATCACAATTTTTTTTAAAATCAGATATATGCAAAGAAAAAAACTTAAGCCCTTCTTAAAACCAAGTGAATGATAAAAAATATTTAAGAAAATGGAAACAGCAATTATGTCAAAGGAGTTTTTAGTACTTACGCGCAACAACGTTTATTATGTACAAACCAACAGACCGGTATGCCATGACTTCATACGGCTCAAGTCACGTCCAATGGCTTTGACTGAAGTGAGGTAGAGCCAATACGCCCTTCACAGAGTTCAAACATAAACCCAACGCTTGAAAACCCTATGAATTACCAGTACATTCCCCATGGTATTTTGCTGGCCACAGAGCATTATTTGCATTAGCTCATTAAGGTTGCCACATGCGACTTCAATAGGATTATATATATGTGACATCTTTCATTTCCTTCACTTCCACTGACCTATTCTCTTGCTGCAGAGGGATCCCAAGCGTGTCCAGGCTCCACGTAAAAATACTCTTCTCTAATTTCTGCATTCAGCGTTGCCTGCTGCACCCACCGTCTCCACAGTAGCAATAACAGCGTTAAGTGACTTTGAAGGAAGAACCCGCTTTGCCTGCGGACTTCGCAGTCCAAAAAAGCCCTAACGCGGACAAACGCCTTTAGACTGGAACTGCAGGAACGGGGCGGGGGGGAAGCAACAGAGAGCACATCAGACCTTAAATATATTCGTCAAAGAGATAAGAAAACCGCTCAGCGGGCCGGAAGCGAGACCTTAGGCAGTACGTTACACAGGGCTGAAAGAGAGCCCGAGAAGGCACGTGGGGATATACCAGCGCAGGTTAAGGTTGAGGGCACCATGTTTTGCTTGCTGCTTTCGGCGTCCCCCACGTAACTCGCACCGGAGCCGGCGGCGGGGCGGGGGGGGGGGGGGCCGGGAGCCGCGGGGGCAACGCACGCTCGCCAAGGGGGCACCTCACAGAGGGCGGTGAATACAGACAACGCGGTCGGTAAGGTTTTAAAAAAAAAAAAAAAAAAGACAAAAATCCCTGAAAGCAGCAGCAGCAGCCCAGCGCGGCTGGCGGCGCCCCGAAGCACTTACCGCCGCCGCCACAGCAGCAACCGCCGCGTCGCTCCCGCGCAGCCGCCGCCGCCGCCCCCCTCAGCCCGCCGGCCGCATCGCCGCCACAGCCGCGCAAGGGGGTGGAGAGGGAGGGAGGGATGGAAGACGCTACCGCCACCGCCGTCCGTCCCCCCCCGCGCTTTGTCGCGACAGGCGCCGCGCCGCCCCCCGCCCACAGCCGGGCGCCGCTGGTTTCCTGTCTCCCCGGGCGACGCCCCGCCCCGCGGCGCTAACGGCCGCCTTCCGCCTGGCGGGCGGGCGGGCGCGCGCGCATGCGCGGCGTTTTTCGCGCGAAAGACGTTTGCGGCGCCCGCGTGCTGCGCGGCGCGCGCCGGGCGGGGCCGCCGCGGCGTCCCCCCCGCCCCCCCGCCCCGCTCCCCCCTCCCCCCTCCCCCCTCCCCCCTCCCCCCCCGCGGCGGCGGTGAGGCAGCGCGGTGGCGGCGCGCGGGCGCCAGGGGGCGCTGGGGGTCCGGCGCGCGGCGGCGGCTGCGCCATTGGCGGGTCGGAAATGCCGCCAGATGGCGGTTTAGGATTGCGGCTCCGGTGAGCGCGGCCCCCGCCAGCGCCGCCGCCGCCCCGGCCCCGGCCCGCACCCGCCCGGACCCCGCGCGCCAGCCGCTCCGCAGGCTCCCGGGGTGCGGCCCGGCCCGGCCCGGCCCGGCCCGGCCCGAGGTGAGCGGGGCGCGGGGGAGGGACGGCGCTGAGGCGCCGATCCAAGATGGAGGCGCGAGGGGCGGGGGCAGCCGGCCGGGGCCGCTCGCTCGCTCTCTCGCTCGCTCGCTCTCTCGCTGCCTCGCTCGGTCTCCGCGGCGGCCGGGCCGGGAGCGGGCGCTGCCCGTGCGAGGAGAGAGGAGAAGGGGAGGGGAGGGAAGAGGAGGCGGCGCGGGGCGGGGCGGCTCCTGCCGGAGCAACGGGTCCCCCGGGCGCGGCGCTCTTCGCCGCCATCTCATTGTCCCCGCCGGGGCTGCCGGGGGCGGCGGGCCGGGCCGGGCTCGGCTCGGCGGCCTCCCCCGCGGCTGGGCCTGCGCCCCGCTCCCGCTGCGCGGCCCGGCCCGGCCCGGCCCGGCGGGGAGGCTCCGCGGCCCGGGCGGCGGCGGGGATGCTCGGGCGGAGCGGGGGTGGCGCTTCCGCCGCGCGGGCCACGGCGGCCCCGGTCCCGGTTCGGGCGGCGGCGGCGGTGGCGGGGGGAAGTTGCGGGAGGCTCTGCCCGCCGTCAGCCGGCCCCGGTTCGGCCCGGCACGGCGCGGCCTGGCCCGCCGCCTGGGCCCGGTCGGCGGGAGCCGCGGCCCCCGCCGGGTGCAGGGTTGGGGCCCGGCGCTGGGGCTCTCGGGCCGCCCCCGCCGCTCCTGTTGCTCCTCAGCAACTTGTTACTGCCGTGGCACCGGGGTGGTGGTGGTGGTGGTGGCGGCGGCGGCGGCGGCCCTGGGGCCGGCGGTGGCTTTCGGGCTTGCGCGGGAGGCGTTAACGCGGTTGTGGTGTTTCCTTGACCTTTGGGGCCAACGGGTTGGGAAAGCAGCGGGATCCAGCGGCGCGTTAGGCTGGCTGGCACGTTAGGTGGACCGACTGGTGGTACCGGAGCTGGGAACCGTGGCTCCTCGGCAGAGGAGCGTGGTGAAGCCGATGCCCCGTGGCCAGTGCCACGGAGACCAGACAGAGGCGGAAACGCCGGGCCGAGGTCCTGCGATGTCGGACGGCCGAAATAACGAGGGCTTTGCTTGGCAGGCAGAGAGACTTCTGTGATGGGTGCTGGTGACTTGGTGACCGGCCCACGTTGAGAAGCGCCGGGCAGCCACTCTTTGCTTTCTGTATGCTCTGGGGGCAGAGCAGAGAGCGTGAGCAATAGTTGGGATGAGGTGTGACTTGGGGGGAAGGAAGGCGGTAGTCTCGATGGCGCAAACTAAGGAGACGTGCCTGCCAGCACCAAAGAACTTAGTTTCTGGTAAGAGAGCGTGGATTTAATTGCAATACGTTGAGCTGTTTTATAAGCATTCATGATTTCAGTTGTGTTCTACAAGTGAATTTAATGGTACTTCTTGTTCTTGTGTTGACCTAGTAGTAGCATTTACTAAGTTACAGAGGGAGGAAAAGTCCCTCTCCAGACCACAGCGCTAACGCAAGTGTTTTTAAATTGTCATGTGTTTGGTATGATGGGTGACGTTAGTGTTTGGATTCACGCATGTCTAAGACTTGCTTCCCTTTCCCATGTTATTGCCCTGTTTATTTGTGATAGGGGTGGTAGAAGAGAAGGATTATTCCAGATTTTCTGGATCCAGAGCAAGTTTGCCTTGTCTAGTGAGGTTTTTTCATTCATCTGTAGATAGCGAGGTCATTCAACGAATGTTTCTACAGTGTAATCCATCAAGCGATACAAAGAAATCACTAGACCAGAAGTCTATACGTTGTTTATCTATAGCTGTCCTGGCTACGGATAGACATTCTTGCTTTGTGGAGCAAGAAGCAAGTTTATTCTTTCTTTCCTTCTGACCCTTCTGTCATGAGTTCTTGCTGGACAGCCCGTGCCGGTGCACTTCCTTGGTGCAAAGGTTTGTGAAATGGCAAGCCAACCAATGCCACAGTGTGGTGATGCACTGTGATTTACTGGTGAGCAGGTCGTTGGAGAGGCTAACTCAAGTATTGCGATTAATCTCATAAGAAATACTCTCTTCTGGCTGCTCAACACCAACAGCTCGCTTGAAATTCTTAGTTACTACCATAAATGAGCATGCTGGTGGGTTTATAGCAGTTAGAGGGCGTTAGTAAAAAGTGGTACTTTTCTGAAGCTGAGTGAACAGCTAACACCAGCTGTGGAAGTTCAGAGCACATCTTCGAGAACCCCTGTGTTTAAGAACCGGAGCACGTGGCAGTTGAAAGCTCATGATCGCTGGTGCTTCCTGACATCTTAGAATCGTGCTGAAGTTAATAAATCCACTATGAGAGACAGCATTTGTGGCCAAACTTGCACACAGGATGCGCTATGCAGAGAAGTTGTGAGGGCAGCTGAGATCTCAGAGGCTAGAGTGTTATGACTCTGATCTTCTCGGGAGATAAGCTGCTATCTCTATCCATAGTCTGCCCTTTGTATTGTGCAAATTCTTGTGTGACATCTGCTGAAACTGTGGTGCACCTTTTGATAGTTGAGAAAGGTTGTAATATTTAGATGCTTTGACAAAATGAATTACTTGGGATGTTTAGGAACTCAAAAGGCAAATGTTTTTGGTTTCGAAGAATCCTTTCCTAAGGAAGAACATATAACTCGAGTTTGCACTGATGACTTGGATACGCTCTTTTCTTGCTTTTTCCCTTTCTTACAAAGACTCACCCTGATACGAGATGGCCAGACGTTGGCATTTTAACTATTGTTTTAGTAGCTGAGTGAGCCTGTAGAAATGCAAGGATGCCGTGGGAGAGGAACGTTTAATCATGACTTCTTACTGAGAAAAGTCCTATTATTGGGATAAGAACATGTCTTTATTGTAACATTTGCAAATTGTTTGCTAATGAAATGTATAGAAGACTCGGATACCCCGCTGAAAATTTGAAAATGCTAGTTGTTCAGATAAGACATGCTGGAAGAAACAAATTTGCCTTCTCATCCGCTTAAATTGTGCGGGAGGCTAAAGAGTAAGTTTTGATGCAATGCTATTATTGAACAGATGGTTGGCCTCAGGAAGATTTGTCTCTCCCCATTCCGTACCTTGAAGTGCCTGAGCGTTCTTCTAAGGCTCTGACTTCTGATTCCTGGAGCTAAAACCAAAAGTCTACTCTTGCACTGAGATAAGGATGCATCGTACCCAAATTTGACCTACTGGCTTTAGGATTTGAAATGTCATCCAGAATCTGTAAATAATTTTTAAAGTTTTGAGGTTTTACTTGTTGTGGTCACCCAAATTTGTCATGTGGAACTCAGTCTCCCATTCCAAATTGCCATCTTCCCTTCACTTGCAGTGCCACGGTGCTATGTCTGTTGGCTAAAAATAGGAGAGAGTAGAGTTGATTTCCTCTCTTGGAAGGAAGAGAAGGATGTTACAAAGCTTACGTATTTTTTATAGCTAGCTCTTCTTCCTGTGACAGCTTCTGGTATCTGAACATCACCAGCAGATAATTATTTCATTATTTCTACTCGGGACATCTAGAAATATGTTTTACTTGTTGCAATATTTTGCATTTCCAAACTGATTTTACTTCCTTGCTTCGAGTGTTGAATATGTGATCAGAGTATAAAGATGTATTTCTTAGTTCCTCTAGAAAATAAGAGTTGAGGGAAAATTATTGTGACTCTGTTGCAACTTTTCAGTCTGAAATACGCTTCCAAAAACACGTTATGTTAGGAAGTTCCCTACTAATCTTTTTTTTAAGGCAGACACCATCTTCAGCTGGCTGAAAGAGCTGAAGAAAAGGGGTTTTAAAGGGAACCTTCTCTTAGTCTTCTGCATTGGCTAATACGAGTTGCAAGAGAATACCCAGTAACTTCGGTCCTTTCAGTAGAGTTAGAAGGAACTGCCCTTCTGTTTTTGATAATTTTCCCCAAACAAGGTTATTTATCACTTGCATTTCTGCAGGCATTTGAGTATTTAGGAAAATGTCTTTGAGTAATAACATTATGCTTGAGAAAACAGGATGCCTTGGACAATAGATTCATCAGGATGTCTTTACTGAGCCCAACAAGCTGTGTAAGACATAAGTTCAAAATAAAATGGATACATTTTCAACTCTACTTTCATATTAGGCAATCTCAAAGCCACCCTTATTTTGGAAGAGAATGTTCTTTTATAAATATGGGAAATACCATATTGAAATGATAGGAATATGTCTGCCCCCCCCCCCCCCCCCAAGCATTCAGGTCTCCCAGCTTTGAGATGTGAAACTCTATGTATCCAAAGATGAAGGCTAATGGCTTACCACAAACTGTATGTGTATGTATGTGTATGTATATATATGTATATGCCAAACACTAATTCCATTATTATGGTATTAATACTGCCCGGGAGGGTTCTGTATTCTCAGTCTTAAAACATGCCGAAAGGCACTGGTTGTACAGCATCATTTGGTGGCACAGGCATTTCAACCACAGTTGCCCGCAGTATTGGACTCAGGAGTTTGATGTGGAAGTGTGTTCTGAATTACAGTCACTCAATTAATAGTAGTTTCTTAGAGAATTAAGAGCAAGAGGTTGAATTCTTAAGCTGGCCCTCCCTCAACTGAAAGGCAGGTTGTTCCTGGTGGTTACTAAAAGCAATGTTTTACTAGAAAGCAGCATGAGGCAACATCCAGCCAACTGTTTCTTGCTGCGCAGTTCACCAGAATAAATGCTATTTATTCTATAAATAAATCAAATGAGTCTATATTCTTAACTCTCCACATTGCCAACGTATATTGGCAGGTTAGATGAGTGAAAATGGTCAGGAGTGACAGATTGTGCAGCTCATAGGAAAAAAAATATTTCTTCATAGAGTTACATAGGGACAGACTTGTGTGTCAGAGATGTTTCTAAATGTTGAGCATTTTTCTTCAATAAAATAATAAAAATGAGAATTCGTTTTTTTATACAAGAGAATAGCATGTGATGTTTTCTGAGAGAGAAATATCAAATAATAAGCAAAATCTGTTTGCCCTCACACCCATGAGGGTTTCTGCCTCCTTTTTAGGTCTAGAATCCCATAGAACTCCATTAAGATACCTATGTCATTGTTTATAAGCAGAAAATAAGACTTCATTTGCAAACGGGTAATGAATGCCATCTCAAATGAGTAGTTAATATGCCAGTACTTTCCTTTTGTCCTTTTTTTTTTTTCTTTTTTCATTTAGTAGTAGCTAATTTGGCTGCTGAGAGACTTTCAGCTTTCATTTGGAATAGGTTGGTTCAAGTTGCACCATACCATTGTTGATCTCAGTCTGCAAAATGATCGGGCAAGCATCACTGATCTCTCTATTGGTGGTTTCTATAGTAGCGTGAGATAAATATGCAAAGCAAAACATCAGTTTATTAGTTGACAATCTGTTATGTTGAGAAGCTGTAATGACTTATTGTGTAAGAACATAAAAACGTGCACCCTCGGTCAGCCCAAAGAGGTCTCCAGCAGTAGCCAATAATGGATACTTAGGGAAACGTAAGACAAGTGCATAGCATGCACATCCCTTGCCTCTGGCCACTCTTAGCTTAGGGAATTCCAAGCTAGAAATGCTTTCTTTGTATTTGACAATCTTTAATACCTTTCTAACTTAATTTTATCCTCTGTAACCCCTGTACACTTACATTGCCCACAACTTCACATGGAAAACGTTGTAACTTAAGTACATATACAGCAAAGAGCAGGTTCTTTGATTTTTCAACCTGTCACCTGCTAGTTTCACTGAATATCTTGTACCTTTTGTGTTGGAAGAACAATTGAACAGTGGCCTCTATCTATCTTCTGCCTACCACCCCTGATTTTATGGGACAGCATCGTAAGTTCCCTCAATACTTGTTCTTTTCCAGACTGGAGAGTCCTGGTCTTATGCAGATATATCTTACAGGAAGCAATTCCATGTCTGTGACTGACCTTTTCCCCTGTCTTTGTCTCTTTTCCAGTTCTAGTCTATCCCTTTTTTGAGTTTGGGAGCACCAGAGCCGTGCATGGTGTTCTAGGTGGGATATGTACCAGGGATGTACGGAGTGATATTCTCAAATTTGTTCCTTTACTAATAACTGTTAACCTTGATTAGCTTTTTTTCTTATCGCTATTGAGCACTCAACTGATGTTTGCTTAGATCTTTTCACTAGACCCCCAATAAGTTGTTCCTACCAGTGAAGTTGCACAAGATAGTTGAGCTGATCGGACAGTCTGCCATAACTGAAAGAGGAAATCCTTCTCCACACCTGCACAGTTCTTCCCTTCTCTTTGTGCCGGTGCTGCTGCTCGTTTGACCTTTCCCTGAGCCGGCTGAATTCACTACCTGGCTAAAACCCTCTGCGTGGGAGGGGGTATTTTTCTACCAACTGAATAAATTGAATCAGATCATCAAAGTAAACTGTCACTAGAACTGATGCAAGGTCAGTGGCAAGAATTTTTTGTGGGAAAACGGTTCTGGATTTTGAGACCCTTCCTTCTTTAGGTGGAAGATTGACTCAGCAGTGTAAGTTCAGCCCAGGCGGCAATGTCCAGCTTGGAGCCCATTTAAAACTAGGATCCCTCCAGATCCCTGTGAATAACGCTTGTATCTACACTGAACTCCAGCAGGCAGCGTTGGCCATTGTTCCACACGTGGCCTCTGTTTGTTCCGCAGTTCTGTGCGGTTGGGCCTGTCTCCGCTACCCTGAATAACTTAGTGTCAGCAGCAAATCGTCACTTCAGCGTTCACCCCTTTTTTTCCAGATGCAAGAATGTCTCGAGCAGTATGGGCTCCAGCTCATATTCCTGAGGGGCTTCACTGGTGGCCTTACACTGTTGTCAGAAGTGACCATTTGCTCTTTGTTTCCTGTCTTTTAACCAGATAACTTATCCATGCAAGGACTTTTATTGCCATGGCAGCTTAGTTTCTTTAAGAGCCTTTTGTGAAGAATCTTGTTAAATGTCTCTTGGAAATTAAAGCAGGCTTTATCAATTAGAGTCAATAGGCACGTGGTTACGGGAGATCTTTTAGAGAGTTCCTGTAGGCTCATGAAACTTGGCTTCCCTTCACAAAAGTGGGGTCGCTTCCCCCTTCCTACCCACCCCCACAGCTGTCACTTATTTAGCTGTCTACTGATGTAGTTTTTAAAATAGCTTCTGCTAACTGGCTCGTTAGGCTTGCTAGGCTGTAGCATCACTAAGTGTTAAGTGAGAGAGTAAACACAGTTGCAAGTTGTGCTGAAGAGTAAGCAACGCTCCAAGCAGCAGAATGTTTGAAGGCTGTTTTCTCTTGATTCACTCTTATATGGCTTCTTTGGTGTCCCATAATGTAATTGTGTTTTTCCTGCAGCCGCCTTTTAATAGGGACACTACTTGGGGGAGAGGAATGGAGTCTCTCCTCTAAGAAATAAATACTTTTGAAATACACAGGAATGTATATATTGTGGGATCTGTGATGTTTTGCTGAGTTCAGTGAAAATTGTTCCAGGGATGGAAAATTATTGATAGTGGGAATAAGAGAAAAGGACAGAAAGAGAGAAGGATATGCACACAGAGAATACTGTGATAGGGTGTAGGATACTGAGGATGTATAGACTCACACATAAATATATACATATATATGATCCTGAGTTTAAAACGCCCCACAAAATTATGGTGCTGTAAAACAAACAATATAGTACGAGGAGTGGAAGTCTCTGCCATAAAGATCATCCTTACTCACGGAGATGGGGTTTAACAGACTGCTTTCCTCTGACTGCTTCCAAACTGTGCTCCGAGACCCCTGACACTTGTGTTCCCGTGTATATAATGTTTTGAGAATGAAAGTGTGAGTGAAGATAGAGGATTAAAATGATAAGGATAACTGCCGAGTCTTTTGAAGCACTTTGATGAAAGATAGTGACGTTTCCAGTCCTCTGCCCTTTCAGTTACAGATCATGGTTTGCTTATTCTTCATCTCCTTTCTATTCCGTAGTTCCAGTGTTTTGCTTCAGCTCTTCAAGTTTTTTTTTATACTTTAGCTCTAGCTGATTGTTCTAATTATATTTATAGATGAGTTTTGTTTGATTTCTGTAATGCATCCTTTCTCATCTCCCTAAAATGGATCTGTATAGTGATTCAGAAGAAACTGGCATAATTTCTTTGGAGTTGTGCATTTCTCTTTCCTTCCCCAGTCACATGGGCAGTTTTTAATGTTTAATATATGGTATCCGTAAGCTTCATTTGGAACAGTTTTCTCTGCGAAAATGGTAAAACGGAGTTGAAATTTTATTTACCTCTTAATATGTTTTAGGTAATTTGAAAAATACTAATTATTGTGCTATTGTGCAAGATGGTGGACGCATTCAGAGCCTGAAGAGGAAGAGACATGCTGAATGCTGTATTATTTCATGAGATGGCCGCCCTGAATTATTGCAGTGCTGAACCTTTGCAAAGGTGGAAGAAAGGACAGTTGGTTGGATGACAGTGGGAGCTTGCAGTCAGGTCTTATCCAGTATCCAGCACGTTCAAATGTAACAAGTGGAACTGCCCGAGTGGAATGGAAAGAGGGTTGAGTCCCCGGTCTCTGCAGCCTGCCCGATACCTTGAAGATTTGCTTCCTGTGTTGCAGTATTTTAAATGACAGGAAGAACACAAGAAATGAAGTTAGCCAATTTTTCAGGTATAATCTGTTACTCGCGCTGTCAGAAAACAAACGGGAATGAAGTGCCTTACTTCTGGCATTTTTCTTAGATGTATGTTTCAGTACCATACTGTAACGTTTCTCCCTAAAAGAAACCGGAAGAGCTGTGTATGTCTTTTGCTTTCCGAAGGAAAATTTTTACTTTGCTGTGTTTCTGTTGGTGCGCTAACTTATAGAGGACTGGCATTATGAATTGAAAATACTCCTGTTTGTTATATGTAGGTTTTTATTGCCCGAGGTGACTGTTGAACTGTGAATTTCATGTCCTTGAGTCGAAATGTTTGTTAATGCCATAGCCATTAAAGTTGATGAAACAAACTCTTTTTATTGCTATGCCTTACTTTTCTGCTTTCTCATTGCTGTTTGCTGATTTAGAACATGTCTGTGTCCAGGTAGAAAGTTTAGAGGGAAAAGACAAGGGCATTAGTGAGGAGTAGGAATCAAGGGAAGGAGAATGTCACATTTACAATAAAAAAAGATTGTCAGTGGTGGCTACTATTACTTCCTAGATACTTTGTTTTCCCTGTTCAAAGGTGCTGTTATAAAGCTGCTAAAACTTGAAAATGTATTCTTTTCAAAACGTTCAGTATGATTTCTCTGAAAACCCTGCCGGGATTTCCCCAGTGAAGAAGGGCAGCCGTTTTGCAAGCATGTTGACGTTCACCAGCAGCAGCTATAGCATTCTTGGAGGATTTGGAGTCTCCCTCAGTATAATGCCAGGATATGCCACCTGTATTTTCTGTAGTAAATTCTGAAGTGTGGCTCGTCTGTGTGTCACTGATACAGTTCGTTTGATTGTGAAATAGGCAGCTAAGAATAACCCTTTCAGATCTTACTTGCTCATAACGTTTTGGCAGTCAGCTCTTCTCTGTAATGTCTTTCCCTCAAACAACTTCCTTGACCTAAAGTCGTGCTTTGATAACACCCACATCTAAAGTTTAACTCTTGTGCCTGCCTCTGTTCTGAAGGCAACGTGTTGCCCCTTTGTAAGTCACGCTTGTATCCAAGCTTACCTCAAAGTGACCTACTGTGACAGTAATCACAAAAAGCAGCCAGCATGCATTATAGACCAATACTGATTTGTAGTTCCCTGTTTCTCATCTCTTTCTCTAGAAGACTGGGAAATGGCGAGTAACGCCTTTGCCAAATGTTATGAAATAGGGTTGGTTTTATTTATATTGTTTGACTCCCGAATGTGTTTGCAGGTTCACTCTTCCTGGTGAGGTGAGCATGACACAGGGAAAAGCTTATGGGATCTCTGATGTGACAAACGCATAATTGAAGGGCATGGGATTATACAAAAATGTTGATTTAGGGCTGGCTGTATGATATAATTGTACTGTGACCTCCTCTGGACAAAACACGGGAACGAGATTGTTCCCATCACATGTTGGTGGCTGCTAATAGAGGAAATGTTGTGCAAAGTAACGAAAGCTTCTGCTACTCCCTATGTTACTTTGAAGTAGTGTGCTCTTTTAAAAAAAAAAAAATTCCTAGCCTTTTAAATCTTTCTGTTCTTTAAGTTATTGCTAATACTCCTTGCATGTCAGACTCTTTCAGAGATGATTCCAAAGAAGAATAATGTGTCTCTCAGGTTAGTTTAAGAACCGTTCCGGTCTTCCTGCGAGCTCCTGCATCTGGCGTTATTGGCAGAGCTCCCTGAAGTTGGAGGCTTATGTTGAGAAGACAAAAAGTTGTGGTGAAGAAGGGGAAGAACATATTGGTAGGTTAGAGATGGTCTTACTTTTACTGGTCTTTCCTTGTTTACAGGATCAAAGACCAAAATTTTAAGACATAAAGAGCAGCCTTGTTTGTTTGTTTGTTTTCCCTTAGGTATGAGTTCAGGCAGTCAGCAACTTAGTTGTTGGGATTTTTTTTTTTTTTTTTAAACTCTAAAGGGGAGCTTTGGGTATTAAATTGCTATAGGTGGCTCAGATGAGAATGTCTGTGGTTGAGATGGGTATTGTTAGGCAGTTATTCAGATCTTGTTTCCAGGAATATATGCCTCTGACAAACAAACCATCCAGACTGGAAAATCCTGTATTAGATTTTTAGCTGTAGAACATAGCAAAAAGAATCAGTCTAACAAAATATATTCAAATTCATCCCTGAATATGAGAATAAGGAAAAGTTTTTGGCCATGGTAAGTACGTTTTTTCTAAGGATTTTGATGGGGAGCTCCTGTTGAGTTTTTCTTATTTAGAGTAAAGACTGGAAGGAAATTGAACTGTTCTCTGGCTTTAACGTGATAGCTGTAAGTTGTTACTTTCAGAAAAATCCATGTAGATTGACCGGTTTATAAGCATCTGCAAAATAGTAAATAGCAGCTTGGTAGAGACTAGGAGGTACATTTTTCAGAGTGGATCTGCACTTAGCATATTCCGCTACTGTGCGGGTTTTACATAGGGAACAGATTGCATATGCCACACTGAGAGTAACCTACATGCGTCCTTCCAACTTTGTCGAGAAGGACAGGAGTTTGACAGACAGCAGTCTGTTACTATGTAAACACAAGTCATTCCCCAAACACCAGACTATCTTAAGCATAACTTCCCAGGGTTTGATAGCTAGGTTTCAAATCTTTTATCTATTGTCATTAAGTTGGTAAAAGGCAGATCTTGCCAGCTGTGTTTCCTTGGTGCTATATTCATATTTCCTCCAAAGCGCGCAAGTTATTGAAAACTCAAATAATGAACAAATGTGTTTTTCCTAACTTTTGCTTAGGAAGGAGCATTTGTTTTGGCTGAAATTTCCCAGAGCAACTTAAAAGATTTTTGACTCCAACATGAGGAAATTAGAATAACTAGCAGGATATAACAGCATTTCTGTGCTTGGGCAACTTATGGTGGAATGTGAAGTAAAGGAGCAATGTAAACTGCTTTTGACCTCACCAAGAGCTAACTGGAGATGCTGAGATCAGAATCATTAAGGCTTCAAAGTGCATTTAAAGGTGAACAAAAGTGTCCACATATAGAACTTCCCAATTTTGCTGTGATATGTCTGCTGCCCAAATGAAATACTACTCTTCTGGGGAGCAATTTGAAGACTTAATTTGTTGTTTTGGTATGGTGGCCAGCAGTGCTTTCACTGGTGGAACCCGGTGGCTCAAATGCCATTTCTTTTTCCTTTTCTTAGTTCTAAGCATCCTGATTTAGATGGATGAGAAAAGTGAAGACTCCCGCACGCATGTTCTTTCTCGCAGTCTTTCTTTCCTTATTTGCCGTCTCATAAGGATTTTCCTGCATTGCTAACTCAGGTTTAAGCATGCAGAATTTTTGCCTGATGACTGCTTTGTGGTTGTTTTGTGCTACCCGAAACGCTGAAGTGGTTAAAAGTTTCATGTAATGTCAGCTTTGTAGTCTTCTAGGACCTGGCTTGCGCATAGAGAAAAGCTATTGTTTTGTCTTATGCTTATTTTCCTTTAAAAACAGTAGCTTATTTTTGAACAATTGCAAAGCATTTATCATTTAGGAATGGCTCCTCATCCTCTAAGTAGGGTATGTTCTAGTGTGGAAATATATGCAATGAAGTTTTTTACTTTTGAAACTTTGTCTAATGAGAGAACTGGGATTAGGGAGACTATTAAAATGTGCATATACCTAATTATTTTACTTTTAATTTTTTCACTGATTTTTTTTTTTTTTGGTGCATTGCCAGAATTATAGCAGCATAACTCTAAAACCAAAGTCATGCTTTACAGCCACTAAGGGATATTAAAATTGTAGCATCCTGAAATCTCTCTATTCTGTCGGATGTCTCACTGTAGAAAGGAGTTGTGCTAGAATGGTTATTTATTTACATTTACTTCTGTGGCTCTGCCTGGCCTTTCTTTGTTCCTGGAAGAATACTGAAGAAAAAAAACGATGAAGAGAGACCTTGAGCTAATCCTTTTGTCTTGAGGGAAGATCAGTTACGGTATTCTTGACAGATGCTTGTCTAATCTCTTAATTGCTAACGATGGAAATTCCACGGCATTTCTTAAGCAGCTTATTCCAGTGCTTTATATTCTTACTGCTTGCTTTTTCTAATGTTTAACTGACATATTTTACAGTAAACTTCAATTGTTGTTTGGTACTATCCAGTTTTTTTTTAATATGTTTTGATGTGTTTGATTTATCGTTTTTCCCCTTGATCTCTTCTCTAACACAAACTGCATGTCTTTTTATTCCAGTTGTCCTGGTTTTTCCCCAAAGATCTTATTTTCTAGTGTTCTTATCTAACTCACTGCTTTCTGGACTTTCTCCTAACAGTTCATATCTTGAAGCCAGGAACCCCAAATTGGCCACCGTGCTTTAGCATTGAAGATTTACTAGCGCTAAATGGATTGCTCTCCTTTATTTATTTGGAAGAGCTCTTCCCAAGGCTCCGTTGCTCTATAGTTATCCTTTTGTTCATAGTAAGCCTTTGCAAGTAATTCTGATGATTGAGGTGTTCTGCATGAGCCTCTAGGACTTGGCTGCATATCTGGATTCACCGTTGCTCTCTTTTGATCAGAGAGGCACGTTCGTCGTCCTCCCAAATTGCGGAGCAAAAAGAAGGTTGGGGACCAGCACGGAAAACGATCGTCCTTGGGGAAACAAATTGATATTTGTCCTTTGGTAAAAACAGCGAGGGTAGCAAGATGTATAATATAAACATTTTACTAGTGTCTCGGCTGATATTATTTGATCAAGCAGCAGCTGGGGCTTTCTTACCTCCTCTTGTGTAGGAGAATCAGGACTTTCCTTTTTGATGTTGCTGTCTGATACAGTTGTCTGGTGTCATTTGATTAGCTGGAGTCTTCAATATTCATGAAGAGTAGTGAAGAAAGGCTGCCTTGTTTGTTCAGTGTTAAGCTGTTGAAAGCATACGTGGAACATCGTTTTCTCCGCAGCTTTTGATTTCAAATGCCGTTTTTTGTTGCTATAAAACGGTA
Source organism: Struthio camelus (assembly GCF_040807025.1). Taxonomy (NCBI): domain Eukaryota; kingdom Metazoa; phylum Chordata; class Aves; order Struthioniformes; family Struthionidae; genus Struthio; species Struthio camelus. The sequence goes on along the minus strand of NC_090950.1, from coordinate 5,806,721 downwards.
CAAATCTTCATGACTACCTCTGACAATACAGAAAGGGTTTGCTTTTTTGTGGTAAAAGTATAACAGTAACTTTCAGGAAAAAGCAGCAACGAAAAAGATGGGAAAGAAACCGAAAAAAATTATGCTAGCAAAGTGGAAAAGGGGATAAATTTGCTTTGAGTGTAGTCTCTGGTTTTTACAGTCTTCCTCTAAAATATGCTTAAGAAACAATCCCTTTTCCAGCACTGACTTTCTTCTAGACTGTAGGTTTACTTTGGTACTGAGTAGGGATTGTTTTGAGCCTTGAAACCAATCTTTTTAGTTATGACTTCATTAGCAACATTTGTTTAGTAATTATTTGGGTCCAGACTTCCTCAGATGAGCAACAGTAGTCATATTTTCTATAAATATGTAATCTTCAGTGAGTAACTTCAGACAAGTATTTGAATTGATGCTATACTATTTTTAAATACATGATAATTTGAGACTTTTTTTTTTTTTGCTTATTCTGAAGCTCTGTCTCTGAAATGTGCTCTACAAGCTAATCTGCTGTCACCTAGTCTGCTGCTCTCCTGTCATGCCCGAGCCCCTGCTTTTGGCTGATCCGCCTGTGTTGCCTGCAGCCTTGCTGCTGCTTCCTCCATGGGCGGTTTGGCCACCATTCGTGGTGCGAGGCTGTGCCCGGCAGGGCTTTGGTCAGCCCTCCGGTGGGGAACAAGCGCTTTGAGTGAAACAGAGGATTGCATATGTATCACTTGGCTGCTACGATACTGTCTGCGTTTGGCAAATGATTATTTGCCCTCTGACTTTTGTCTAGGTTTTTTTGGAAGCACAAAATGTATCTATAATTTGCTAGCAATTTGTAAGCAGATGAACAAGTCTTTCAGTGATGAAAATCTAAGGTGATGGTGATTCAACAACCTTCTTTCCCTTCCGTATGTCCTCTCTTCATTAAGCTACAGTTCCCCAACAGCGTTAGCTGTATTTTCCAGTACAATTTGTTTGGAAGTGCTTGTTAGTAAAGGCATGTTGGAAGACAGGTATCTGTACAGGTTAGCGTTTAGTTTGTGGTCTAATGTATAATAATTGTGACACTGAGGTTTGTCTGGGGTGGAAAGTACTTGCCTGTTTGAGTCTATGCTTTGGTGGCAACCGCGTTTCTTCTTGTGGCTCTCAGCTTCATGGAGCATGCTTTGTTCAGGAATTGACCGTTTTTACTGGGTGTGACAGCATATGCTACAGCAGTAAACGATTTCTTAACTAACCCAGCTAGCTTTGAGAATGTGTGTTTATTCCCCTGTCATTGCAACTGGGAGGCCATCAGTAACTTTATTCTTCTTCAAATATACCACCCAGAGAAACTCACATCCTTCACGATTGTATGACTTGTCTTGCCAGTGTATCACTCTCTTTCATAGACTAGGAAGAACCTGCAAGATCATCCATCTCCCGTTCACTTTCCCTTCCAAGAACTCTCATATCTGAGGTGCAAAAAAAAGTCACCAGATCTGTGATTTCTTGAGAGAGTGGCGCTGTGGGTGTAAGAGGTGCCTGAGCTTCGTGTGTTTACTTCAAAATCCATTCAGTCTTACTGGATCTTTTCCTCTGGTTTCAAGAGTATAGTGCACAATTCCAGTGCCCTTTTCTCTTGCAGCCTGTTCGGTTAGGGCTTTTTAATGCGTGAATCTTCTCAAGAATCCTTGTCTGTCTTGGGCAGCCTGGTAGTGTACAGGGATTTTTCATAGAGGCTGTGTAAGAGTACTCAATAGACAGACTTGGAAAGATAGTGGTTTTGGTGATTTAAAGCAAACAAATAATTTGTATTTTTGTCTCAGACTTTTAGCCCTTCCTTATCTGAAACAAAGTAAGGAATTTAGGAAGAAGAAAAGTCATAAGAGCAGAACGAGAGCCAGTTGGAAGGAGAAGCTGAAAGTCTGAAATACGGGTATTAACTGAATTGCTATTTCTCACCTTTGACAGCAAAGCACTAGAAGTTTCAGCGTTAGGGGCAGGGATCTCACCAGCTAGCTGGCAAAATGATTTGTCCTCAGGTTCGTCTGCTGTGGGTAGGAATTGTCTGATCTTAAGGACAGGATTCATTTTCCCCCATTAACGTGAGGATGGGGTTAAGCTTTGGGTGAAGACACGTAAACTCTGCTCAGAAAAGAGTTTGTAGTTTTTAAATGTTTTTTTCCATCTGAGATTGTTGCTTTTGGCTCGAAATGACAATTGATTGTTGAAGTTGGGAAACCATTTTATAGTTGCAAGCCAAAATTTAACTACCATACTCCATGTTTTATCTTCCATCTTCCTGTAACTCAGCCCAAGCTTATCTAAGTCTTCAGCCTGGGGGTTTGTCGGCAGATTAGAAATTGAAATTTGCAATAGAGAACAATCAATAACAAACATCCTTTTAAATGTTCTCGTTTAAAAAGAAATGTCAAAACCCCTTCTAGTACACATGCTACTGTAAAATATTTTCAGGTTCCCTTTTTTCCTAGTGAACTAAAAAGTCTCATATTCAATTTTCTTTCTTCCTGCTTCGACAGTTCATCTGGTATCTGGTTCTCCCATACCGTTCTCTTGGTGTTTGAGTAAGATCAAGAGCCACTCAAAACTGCAGCCTTTTTTCAGGTGTGGCTACCGTGCTGCATTTTCATATTCAAGAAGTAACTTCTGTCTTCAGGCAAAGAAAACATGGAGTTTGTTAGCTCTGTCCCTTAGCAGTGTGTTCTGAATGCTGGTGAGATGTCTTTAGCTTCATTATGGGAAATTTTGACATAGCTAATAATTGGCTCATTTTGCATTCTGTTAATCTGTCCAGTATATCTGAAATGGAAAGGCAGCCATAGTGACAGCAATTAATTTATGAATAAAACATGGTCATAAAAGTTTTGAAGAGTTCCCAAAATTCTGACTGCGAAAGAAGGGTCAAGATTTGAGATGGTGCTGAGTGTTGTTGGGCTTTACTAGCATTGTTCAAACAGTTGGCAGATTTTTCTCTGAAAGCTGCAGTGACCCTAAGTTCTATCCCGTAGGAACGAGCCTTTGAGAAAAGTAAGCTTGCATCAATTTATACTTCTCGGATGTCTTCATAAATCTTCTGCAAGCAAAGAAGTGGTTTCTATCTTATTACCATGAAATGGCAAGTTAATTACAGCAGTTAGTGTGGACTAGGGAATGTGATAGAAGAGCAGATAGAGCATGTAGTATTAGGAGCTTTAACTTTTTTCTTGACCTTATCTATTTGCTATACCTATTAAGTAGTGTTACTGTGAAGGGTTTGGGTGTTTCTGCTTAAACACAGGTAGAATAAGGGTTAGCCTGGTATGAGGGGGAAGACTGAATCTGTTCTGTATCAGTGCTGTGTGCTAGATGTGGCATCATCTTGGAGCATAAAATCTGTAAGGAAACTGTAGTTAAGAGAAACAGTTTCCTTGGCAAAAAATGCAGAGGTATGTAAATTTTTAGTTACACCACTGAAGAAAAGTGACATTGTATTACAGTTGCATATTGTGCCAGATCTGCTCATGATACTCCCGTCTACAAGGTTAAGTCGTTTTAACAATTCTGTTTCTGAATGGTACCTGCTAAAATATGAAGTTTTAGCCATAAATCAACTTCACACTTTTTTTTTTTTTTTTAACTGAAAATACGTAAAGAGGAAGAACAGGCATACAAAGTTCAAAAGCAGTAAAACCTAGCAGACTGGGTGTCTCTTAGCTAAATTTATTAAATTGGCAGTTAATTGTAAATTCTCTGAGAATTCTATATTCAAGAGCTTTTATACTTTTGCAGATTATGCTATTTTCAACATATATATTTTAAAACACTGAACACATGCTTTAAGCATACAGCAAAGTGCAGGTTTAACGCTGAAGATAAGACAGGTGCTTTCCATAGGAAAAGCAAAAGCGGTTTCTAGTGTTCCTGGAAAAGAGCAATAAACTTAAAGGAGTTGCGATGGAAAGGCATTTTGTTCCATTTTCTCTCCTTAGCAGCCTTAAGACCAGATTTATAACATTTTTGATAAGGACATCTAAAAATGGGTGGTGAAAATTGCTCCAGAGTTGCACACCCTCTCGAAGGACACGTGTCTGTCTTGTCCCTTTCAGCCAGGTATGAGAAGGCCAGTTGGCAATTCTAGCACATGTTTTTTGGTGTTGGAAGTGTCTGGAGGTTACACTGGTACATTGTTCTGCTAGAAATTTTACAAATGTGTTTTACAAATGTGCTTTAATGAAGCATACCCTTATTGAAAAGCATTATTTAGAAGGCAAGGCATGACAGATAAAGGAAGAATACAGTAATAACAATAGAGTAGACCCTGCTGAGTTAAAGAATAAAAGGTGAGATTCCTCTCATCTCTCCTCCTGGTCACACACTCAGAATTGATTGGAGCAGTATGGGACTTGAAATATGTAATTAATGATGAAAAGAGCCGCTGGTGGTTTGGACTGTGTAGCATATGAACTGTATAATGAAGTAGGGAGGTGACAGTTTTTCCCATTCAGTGCGGTGAGCTCACGTCTGTAACGTTAAAACACTGCCTTAGTATTAGAAAGCTCTGGAACGGTAGGGGAGGTTCAGTAATTTAGAATATTTGACATTAAAAATTTGAGCTCATTAAGAGTATGAAAATGACTGCAATAAAAGTTGAATGTTGAAAATTTATGAAAGCTCTGAGCAGTAATTAAAAGCATTATTTTAATGTGTGAAATTCATTAAAGCTGAACAAAGAAAAATTCTGCTGCAGTCTGTGAGGGAAAGTATTGAAGAAAAATCTGCTTTGAAATTCTTTATATTGTCTCCCTATTGAATTTAGTTAAATAACTATGAAACTTAATATACTGGACTGTTCCCATATGTATGGGTTTGGGGTATTCCCATGTCCTAGCTCAAATTGGAGAAGATAGTCCATGGCATGTTTTTCTAATTATATACTTCAGTTGATGGAGAATTAGAAACTACATTGTGAAATTTTTTTTTTTTTCTGTTTCCTCTCTAATTTTGAAGATTTTTCCATTTGCGTGGTTCTGAGATCATGGTTGAAATAAAGACTATACTTGTTTTCGCTTAATCAAGCGGCTTCCTCACTTGGTAAAAGATTTTGACACCCTGTTCTCAAGCTATCTTCACTATAGCCATCAGGCTACTACTACTTACATAACTGCAGCTCTCTAGAGAAAATTAGGAGAAGCTCTGTATTTATAGAAGGTGGCTCCAGGTGTCCCTTTTGGTGCTTCGAACTGTAGAGAAGGTCCACGCTAAGTCCCGTTTTGATGCATTTTACAAACCTTCAGTAAGCTCAAACAGTAGCCAAGACGCTACTGGGAAATGAAAGAAGGTGCTTTGCCAAATAAATTCTCCATTTCACAAACTTCTTCAAAAGCCCACCGGAACTTGTAGTGGGTTATTGTGAATACTGAGTTATACCTTGCCACCTGGAAAGATAGTACTCCGGAAGTGTCTACATACCTGTGTTTTTGAGCCATCTATCCTCTGTCATCCTGTGCAGTAAGGTAATTATTTCCGTCTTTTGTATGACAGCAAGTGAGATTAATAATAATCAGGATTTCTCCTTTATTTCTTATCAGAAAGTACCCCTTAAGCCCTAAATTTCAACTAAAGTTCTCTCATGGCATGCTGATACAGTTTATGCGCTCAAGTTAGAGACTGCCTACTGGTAAAGAGAAAGAGCTCTCGAGACACGTGCTAGCACTCCTCTAACGAAGTCCAATTTAACAAACTTTCCTGCTGAACTGGCTAAGTGGTTGAGAAGTGAGGCAGGAGAAGATATTATATTTTGGAAGATAAGTATGGAAAATGTTGAACAGTATATTGACTGATGAGAGGACTAAAAGGTACTGCTAGTTGTGTTTCTGTAGCCTTTTTAGTAGTAGATGATAGTGGAGTGGTGGCTAGCTTTTTTTCTCCAAGCGTTTTGGCAGCACTTAGTACCGCAAGAACTTATTTGTGTGGAACCTGCTCGTTCCCAAATTGTTTTTTCAGTCTTGAATGTTGTTGAAACAGAACAGCCCAAGTTTGAGGAAGAGAATCATCCAAAGGCCCACCCATGACCTGTGTACCTGTGATGAGTAATCTTTGCATCAGTATCATTGACTACTAATGACCACCTTTCTCCAAGAATGACAAATACTTGAAGCTCTGTATCAAACTGAGCTGTTCTAGCTCACTGTTAATGTAAAATGCAGTCCCTGAGTGGAGTTTGAACATGTCCGTTCACCCTTGTTGAACCTCAAAGCAAGAGAATTAATGTCTTGAGTGTCATTACTGAAAATGTTTCAATTTATTTTCAGTCACTCTTAAGTTTATACTCACTGCATCTTCATCAAGAAGTATTTCTGAAAAATAAAGCTGTTGATTTACTTGATCTTTCTCTCAGATTATAAGAGAAAGTACCCTTTTCTTGTTAAAAATAGCTGTACCCATGAATGAACGTTACCTTGACTACTCATAAGTTCTCCATGAAATAGTGTCAGTGCTACGTCAGCTCCTAGAAGCACTCTCTTTTTTAGCGCTTACATTAATGTGTTCTTTACTGTTTCTCTTAGCAGGAATGAAATCAATTGAGTACTTCGTAGTTTCTCAGGATAGACTCAGATTTAGATAGAAGGTGAATATTAAGATGTAGAAGTTATTAAAAAAATGCTTCTTCGGAAGTGTTGATGCTGTTAGTTCATTCAGGAGACAAAAACAAGTTGAAGTGGATCAGGAAGTTGCCTTGCATCCTAAATCCTTGTAGTCATTTAAGCTATCTGCATTAATTGGTGTTATCTATTCATACCAGTGCTTTTTTTATTATCAAAGAAATCATTATTAATGATTTTCTCTCCTCCAAGATTATTTTAAGGTTTCTTAAAAGCTACTTATAATTGTATTGTTTACATGAAACTTGGAGTAATTCTAAGTGTCCTGGTTAGAGAAGAGCTTGGAAAATCACTTCAAAACTCAAAACATAATTATGTTAGGGTAGATTGAGTATGATAGACTTAGGTGTTTTTTGCATGCACAGCTATCCTATGTTCTTGGCGTTTATCTGGACAGTGGTAGTCTCTTTAAACCTAGAAGGTTGAGCTATGCTTTTCTTGCGGAAAGTCTAGGCGCTGGTAGAAAGTGGTCTCCCAAATACTGGCAAATATGCCAAGCTGGGTTAAACTCTTTGGGAGGAAAAAGATACATTTATTGACAGTAATTCAACAATTATTCCTTTATTAGAAGGTACTCCTTCACATGGTGATATGTTTCATGTACTATTTTGTCACTAGTATTCTGTCGTGGCTTCCTAGATGTTTCCTATTCAGGGAGTGTAGTTTTGTGGGGTTAGATATTACCTAGGAAACTGCACTCGGAAAAAGAATATCCAAGTTCAGAGATTATATTATTGCCTATGATTGCAGAAGGTCTTTCAATTTCATCAGATGTATTTTGAATTTATATCAACTCATCTTAAAGTTAAATGTTTCTTGTTTTAAACCTTTTGAAGGGTTGCATACTCTGTTTCATGATCTGTCAGCTCGTTACATAACGCAACCTTTCTTGAGGTTGCAGAATAGTATGCTTACCAGCAAAAAAGGCTTGTCAAGTGAGAACAGTTGTCTGTAGGAGATCCTTTCCCTAACTTTTGAGCTCTCGCTTCCCCTGCTGGAAGGCAGGAAAAAAGAAAAAATGCAAACAACCCAGAAGCGTAAAATGATCAATGTTGAATCCTGTGCTATTATAGCTATGGGATATTTGAAATACTTTCTCTTAGAATTCTGTTGAATTGCGGGAGATTTTTGAAACAGGCTTTTTGAACGTCCAGCGGTTTGGAAACAGAGCAAACGAATCCCTTAAAATACGATTCTAAAATACTTCTTGAGTACACATTTAATCATCCTTATGTATTCCAAATGCTTTTAAGGTAGCAAAAGGGCCGAAAGATTTCTGGCAAATATGCTGCTTGGATGGAAAAAACAAGAACTTGAGCATTTCATGATTTGTAGTTTGGTTTTCTAAGGCAACGAGGCTTTGCAACTGACTGGTTCAGTCACTAATGTCCTTGCTGGAACAGTAAGGTGTGCAGTAGGAGACAGCAGCGGAGATGGGACGGAAGAGGGATGGGAATGCTCCTGCAGGAAGGGAGCAGAAACGGAGCAGTCTGTGACCCTTTCATTTTATTTTTTGCCCTTCAGTTATTTTTAAAGGAGGGCAGGGTGCACGTTTTTATGGTAAGACACCACAGGTTACGTAAATGCATTAGAAAGAGGATTGATATTACCCATGCATCTTTTGAACACAGTGACCAATTTTCATCAAACTTGGAGGATGGGAGAGTCTAAATGACAAATTTCTGCAGTTTTTCTGCAGGTAGGTAATTGGGTGAAGTTACTCTGTTACTATCATCCTTTTCTTTTTCTTCCTTCCCTTCCCTACGTAAAAACAGTAGCAGGATTCAAATTGTTGTTGCGTGTTAGAGAGCCACACAGTTTTAGCACGCTAGTCCATAGAGAGCCAGCCCGCGTTGTTTCCACTGCTTATGAAACTGCTGGAAAAGACAAACACAAAGAAAGGATAAGTATGCAATGGTCTCAGTCAGACATACTAAAAAGAAGACTCAAGTATATCAAGATGGCCGCACAGACTTTTATAAATCTATGATTTCTGAAAACAAAAATAACGTTCTCACTCTAGAAGGAAAGCTGGGGTACGGTTCAATACAGCACAAATAAGTTCTCAGGAAAGACATTTTTCTGTTCTTTGTGCTGTATCAATACCTTCTCAGAAATCCCTATGAAGTAGTTCTTCAGCTTGAGAAGCTTTTGATGGCTTAAGATATGCCTTCTTGCAAATTTTATTTATTTATTTAGTAGGACTGGACTTGGCTGTTCCAAAGTTCCATAATCTACTTATTGTATTCATAGAGAGAAATCCATGCGCAAGAGCAAAATACTGTTAGATTAATTTTTCCTATTGTCTGGGTGAGCAGATAGAATCACTGTTTACTCTTTTTAGTAGTTGTTACTATTGTTCCCTAACGAAAAGGGATTAATGCACTCGTCATACTCGGGCAGCAAGAGATTGCTGGATGAGAATGCACGTTGATCAGCGTAGCAGGGAATATGGTTTTTATTCTACTTTGTGCATGGTAAATTGTGTTAAATTTCACGGACGAATATATTTTACTTTTCAGTTAAGAAGTGCTTTATTTGCTTTAAGAATAACCTCTTGAAAGTAGGCGACTCATTTGCTGGGAGCAGTGATCCATTTACTGGGGAAAAACACAGCTTGTTTGAGGTTTCAGGTCAAGTTTGACACCTGCCTCTTCAGTGCAAACTGAGTTTTACGCAGTGCCAATGGCAAACAGGGAATTATTGCTGGATTACTAATAAATGTCACGTCACATAGTTTAATGTTTAAAAGAAAAAAAAGCTAAAAAAACGCAAACTCTGAATCTCTAGTAAGAGAGAATGCTTTTGAGAATGAAATGAAAAGTATGAGAATGATCTGCATGACAAAAATGTTATTGGAAAAAGCCATGAGGGATTCATTTAAATAATCAATTTTCCATCTTAGTGATAATGAATTAATTTAGTAAGAAACGATTATGTTCATGGGCTCCTGATACCAAAGCTAGTTTTAGTGTGGCCTTTTGGCCTCCATCTGAAGGAAATACAGGAGGCAAAAGGGCACATGAGTTTTCAGTGAGAGTCGTTACAATTCAGATGTTTAATTATAATGACAAACTCATGCGGAAATGAAACAGTGGAATGTTGTAAAACGCATCATCTTTACCTGAACACCAGGGCTTTATATGTCTCCTCCAAATAGTCAGACAACAGTAGATTTTTTTAAAAAATACTTGAATTTAAATATTTGGGGTCTTTGAACTAATTCTAGAAGGTTTTATGAACGGTAAGAATGCAGTTAAACAGTGTTCTTATTGAAGACTAACTGCAGGATGCTGCTGAAAATGTATCCAATTTCTTCATCTTTTTTCCCCTAATTTTCCAAACTTCTTGTTCTTTTAGGTCTACCTTGTGGTAGATCTCATTATTTCTGACTTCAGCTGTTGGAGCTCTCTAACATGTGCACGTGCACACACTTTTCAGCTGAACATGTAATCTGATCAGACACGGTTGCATGAATGTTAAGACATGAGACAGAAGAGTGGACAGGATCATGGGGGCAAGTGGGACCTACATTTTTGATTTTTTTAACACGTGTTGTCAGGTTGCGTCCTTGGAAGAGCAAGGCTATCAGTGGACTTAAAGCCAAACTCTGCACTTTTAATAGAAAATTTCTAGGGATCCACAAATAACATAAGACAGCCACTGACAGGACACTTCTTGGAAACAGCTAGTCACAATTTAATGTTTTCAGTGATAGGAGAATATTTCGTCATTGCACAAAGGTATGCAGAGGTAGATCCTGCTGTGCAAGAGGAAGATGTAATAGAAGAGACAGGTCAGTATAAGAGCCAAGGCAGATTAAGAATTCAAATCCCAAATTACTGCTAGTGAGAACAGAAGTTGCAACTCAGTCTTCCTAGCTGATGTCAGCCTAGTCTGCATCATAGGAAGGGTTGGCTTTCAGGGGAATATATTCCAAGTTTGTGAATATATCATTTCTTGACTGGAAGTGCTCCCTACTTAGAAGGGGAAGCTTAAGAAAATACATGACGTGTTTGTGACAGAAGTGGAGAAGCAGGCGTTCAGAGATGGTATTGCGGGGAGACCAGAGCGAAGAGTGCTAGAGGGAAGAGACCCTCTCTTGGCCCTGCAGGCGATGGGCACGGGGGGGGGAAGCTGGTGCCTGGCTGGGAGGTGTTGGACTTCTGACCGAATCCAAGGGAGCTGAGTCCTGGTCATTGAAAATGGAAGAGGGGAAACTACAGAAATCAGAATCTGAGCGATCGGGGTTCTTGCAGTGGGAACATGGGGAGAAATTATCCTTCTTGAAGACATGCAGGAGAAGCAGAGCGGCCTGGACATAGCCCAGATGCAAGGATGGATGGGGAGGATGCTCGTGGCAGTCAGACTGCTACGGGAAAACTTGGGCGCTCTTGGCTGTGGGTTTCAGTTGATGCCTAGAGGTCACAAGGGGATGTCAGGAAGATGAGTGGGGATTTTATACTGAATAAAAGAAAAGCCTGGGGCGGGGAGGAGGGAAGAGGTAGATTTGGAAGGCAAATGGGAGCAGCTGTAGTACAGACTGTAGCACAGCAGTGAAAGATAGCTTGGTTTGTTTATTCTAGAGGAGTGTGTAAGGGTGGAATATGGCTACCTTTTTAATAAGAATACACTTAGAAGGTAAATATTAGGCAGTGGTAAGTATTAAGTTGATGGGTAATGTTGCTACAAAATCTAGTGTGTGTAAATATGAACAGTTGGGAAGCTCTAGATTCAGAGACTATTCTGGGGGACTGTCACTGTGTGCCTGCTGTTGTCTCATGCCTTACTCTGGACTTTTGTTTTTGGTCACAGTCCAGATACTGGTCTTTACAGATCTTTCCTCCTCCCAGTGTGGTGCTTTTCTGATAGTAGATCTATTTAGATTATTTTAAAAAATCACCTTTTGAATAAATTTCAAGATTAAGATATCTTGTCTCTTTCTCAATTATTTAAAGGTTTGGTTCATGAAATTGTGATCAGCTAAATTCTGGGTTAAAAAAAAAAGATGCAGAACCTTGGGAGTTGCCTTCGCTGGTTTCACATTGAACAGGTTAAAGGAAATTTGACTGTCAAATCTAAACAAAGTTGTTTAATTAGTCATATGCCTCATGACTTCTGCCAGCTGTCTGCAGGCAGCAGGAAAACCTTTTCTCCCGTCTTGATGTCAAGGCTGGCTTTTTACTGCATTGGTTTTCTCACTCTTCTGCAGCATGTTTGATTGCCTATAGTTAGAAATGAAGCACTGGTTACTCGTGCTCCTGGACGTGCCTGCTTTGCTCGTGTTCTCGCGTGTGAGCTAACTGCCGGGCGGCAGCGGGGAAGGGTTGTCCATGAGTCCCTATCTCTCGGCCTCGACGAGCCTGGTGGGGTTGCTCGCCTGGGGTCTGGGCGCTCCTGACGGAGTCACTCGGGTGCCTGCAGGTGAGTCACAGGGCCGCCCCTGGGTGCTGGTGCTGCTTGAGGGCGCATCGAAAGGAGTGCCCTGGCTGGAGCAGAGGGTGAACATTTGCCTGTTTTTTCTGATCCCAGGTGTTGATATGCGTATGGTGTGTCATAAGAAGAAGAATTTAAAAAAAAAAAAAAAAAAGGCAGTAAGTCCTCAGTAATATAAGCATGCTTGAATTCTTCCCAAGTTTACAACTGGATTCTTTATATGTGTGTATATAGAGAAAGAGATATAATAGGATGAAACTTTCAAAGTTAGTCTTTTTTATCCAAGCTGAAAGGATTGGTTGTGCTTCTGGTGTTAGCTGGTAATTACCATGGCACCGGGCTGTAGGGGGAAGTTTCTGTAGAGAGAGCTTGCTGCCTCCATGTAACCAGCCCATCACACGAGCCTGAGCTGCCCACTGAAGTTAGGCGTGCGCTCAGGTGCTGCAGCTGCCTCTGTGGAGCTTCTTTTCTGATATCTATAGTTACCTTCCAGAAGGTTTTCAGCTAGCATTGATACTGTGCTGTTTTGAAAAACTGAGTACCGTGAGCACTTGGTGCTTATCCTGAAGCAGAAAATATAATGGGAAAGTTCGTTTTGATTTTTTTGTCATATGAGAAAATGATTTAAACTGGATTTAGAGGCTGTGAGAAAGGAAACTTGAGCACTCTCCAAGGTAACACTGGAGTTCAGAAACCACTGCAGTTTCCGTCTCATTGATGGACGTGGCACTTGATCATCCAGGGTCTTTGTACAACTCTGATTAGCATTTATGTTTTATAGAGAGAGAATATTCTCCACTTGAATCTGCACTTACCTTTCAAAAGGCCAGAAAGGATAGACCATGAACAGAAGTTAGATCATAGCTGAGATAATAAGGTAGAAACTTGGTATTTAGCACATGTACTTACGTGAAAGTGACTGGCTAGTATAAGGCAGGGCTTTGAGAGGAAACGACGCTCAGTAAGATACTATTGCTAGTGCTGCAGTGCTGTCCGGTTTTAGAATTGCGATATTGAGCTTTCCTAAAGTTTTCTTTCCCAGAATAATTAATTATTATTTTAGATGTATATTCCTTTACTGTTGTTAGGCTTTGTATATAATAGTTATCACCAAATACACTAAGAGGCATCGAGCAAAAATTGGTTGTTGTTTAGGTCCAGAGAAAGTGTTATTTGCTTGATCCGATGGCTAATTTAAATCAGCTTCCCCCAATGATTTCATAAGTCTAGTGAGATTGAAACTGTACCTAATTTGGGGGTTCCTCAAAATATTTTAAAATAAAATGTTGTATTTTTCTTATGACAGGGATTTTACCCAAAACAAATAACAGAACCTTAGAAGAAATTACTTTTCTTTGCGGTCCTATAGCTGACTTCACAAGTGGCTCAGACAATTTAATGATACATATCAGTGATTTTCCCTCTTAAAAACCATGGAGAAGTTTTTTCATACTTTATGAATTTTTTTTAATCTAATGGTGCAAGGTTTACATCTCACTGCTAAATATGCAATCAATTTTATTAGTAATGAGTCTGAAACTCTAATGGATATCCAGATATTTTGTTTTTAGGCATGAAGGCGTAATGTTTATTTTTAAAATTTCTTTTCGGTGTATCTGCTATGTTACTGTGAACCTGGGTTATTAATTGACAGATGAGTTACACTATGATGGCACTTAAAATGCACAACATGTATTTCTGAAAGCAGTCGTTGCTATAGCAACTTTCTAGTAGGTCACTGGCAGTGTTGTGTGTGAGTGTGTGTGTATGTGTATGATTTGGCTGTTAATGCAGACTAATACTGTTAGAAAAATGAGGAATGTAAGAGTCGGAAAGAAGGTAGCCCTTCCCCCTCTTCCCCTCAAAAACTAGGTAAAATAATTTTGTGGGGAAAAGGCTTTGTTAGGATATCGTACATATTGGCAAGAAATTGGCGATCATCTACTATAATTACATATTTTCTATTTATGCAGAGATTATACAAACAAGCTGCCTTAATCTCATGCTGCTTTTCCCCTGGCATCTTTGGAGTTGGTTAGGAAAGGCGTACGCGCTTCCGTCGATCAGAGGGCAGCGTGCAGTATTTGTTGAGCCTAAAGGTCATTCTTTAAGAACAAGCAGGGCTGCCTTAGGTATGGGAATCGAGAATTTTGAGAAGCCATTTCTTCTTCCTCACTTCTAAGACCTTCCTTTCAGCAAGGTGTGACATGTTTCCGAAGCAACTCAGGCCCACCTGAACGGGTGCCTCTGGCGCCCCGCTCTCGCCAGGCCATGCAGCCGCTGCTGCCCCTTCCCTGGCCCCGCTCCTGGTGCTACCTGCAAACAACTGGTGAGCCGGTTCAGGGAGCTGATCCGGACGTGAACAACTTGAAACCAAATAAAAATTGCTAGATCACTTCCCAAATGGTGTAAATGGGCGGAAAGCCAAGTGCCAGCACAGCTGCAGGAGGAGGAGGGACGTGCTGCAGCAGTGGGTCAGGTTGGTGTATACGGTAGGGACCAGCTGGGACTTTCACAGGGGCTGAAAACACACCATTTCCCACTGACTTCTGGTCGTCTTTGTTTCGAAACTTAAGTAATAGTAGTGTGCAGATGACTTCTTCCTAATTTTTTCCATTTGTATGCTTTGAAGTAGGTCTGTAACTGTTTCTTCTGTTTTTTTTTTTTTAAATAGCCAAGTACTACTGTCTACTGCTCTAATTAGAGGTTGTTCACGTATCTCTTCTAGAGAGATCGACTTAGTCAGGCCATTCTTTTCAATCTGGAGGTAACACTGCCTTAATGAATGCTAGATGTTTCATTTACGATAATAAACCAAAATATTGTCAAGTGTAGCAAGCGTTTTGTGATACTGTAGTCCAATGGTTTGTGCTTTTGTTCAAATTACACTAATGTTGGTTAAAAAGATATATATATTTTATCTGTTTTAACAATTTGAATTACCACTGTGTTCCACACTGTTCTCCCAAAGCGATGAACAAGCCATACTTCATTTATGATTGAATCAATACAGCAGAACATGTCTGCTGGGTGGGCAGAAGCAGCGAGCGACCATGGTGAGGAGCAGGAGCAGGGCAACAGGACTGAGGCTGCTTGTCCCCTTCTCTCCTTTTTCAGAGTCTCCTGTCTCTCTGTTCATCAGTCACTGAGGGTCAGACAAGTATAAAAGCTGCTGTAAAGGAGGGAGTAGGAACATGTGGCCGGGGTAGGAAAAATGAGCAGGGGTTGCCCCTTTTGGCAGTGGAGACCTATTAGATTGGTTCAGTCATCTTATGAATCCCCATCCTAAGGCTCTACTGAAAAAGTAAATATCTATTTCATGGATTTTTTTTTTCCTGCTGTGTAATAATATTCTCTGCATTTTGAGAACTAGACTTGCAGAAGTGCTCGGTATTGATTTTAACCCCTGAGAAAAATAAATCTCTCCACATTTTTGGTATTTAAATGATTGTCAAAAGTTTTACTAAATGTCCTCATTGCGTGTACTGTGTACTCTGGAAAAGCTTACTCTAACTTTGCCTCAGAGTAAAGGCAATACTTATGGATTAATATTTAAATTTATTTGCATATTCTGTAGGGAGACAGAGATAGGGCCAGTTACAAGAAAATAGGAACACCTTTATCTTCCTTGTCTTCTCTGTAAGAGTTGCTCCTAAAGGGACTTTTTGCTTATTTAACTCCTTCTGGGGTTATAGCTTTCAGTTAGATCTTGTTCTTGTCTCTTGGGAGTGGAGATTCCGTATTTGAGGAGATGCTTCAAAATATTCCCGCTCTTGCAGCCTGAGAGTTTGAAATACCAGTTCATGAAGATTTCCATTATATGTAACTGCATGAAAGATGCTGGCAGTCTGTTTTCTATCTTTCCAAAGTGTCGAAGAAAGTGCAAATTCTGCACCATTTAAAACTGTACACTATGATCCCTTCTCCACAAAAACAGAGCCTGTTGGAGAAAAAAAATCTCTTGCGAGGCTTAGCTGGTGGGATTTGCTCTCTCGCTGGAGGTCCTCAGCTTCCGGTGATGGCACTTTCTGTCTTCCAGGGCTTCTGTTAAATTTCACTGAGTTTTACCAGCAGTGCTCAGAAAACAGATTGGTTTTTTTCCACTGTAGTGTCTTGTGTTTGGTAGAAGTAGGACAGTTCTCTTCCTTTCTAGGCAAGAGCGATTTTTCTTTCCTCATCCATTAATATTTCTCCTCTCCTTAGTTTCTTCTTCACAGGGGAAGAGTCTGTCGATATCTAAGCAGAAAGTTTGATCTTAGCAGACCTAAATTACAGTCTATCAGTGTAACTAAGTAGAGAATTTTGTGAGGAGCAAGTGTTTCCCTGTTCCCGTTGTTCAGGACAGTGGGATCAATATTCTGTACGCTGACCTTAATTTTGTCATTCTTTTCTTCCCCTGATCAGAGCTGTGACCTTCCGCAGACTCTGAAACCAGCCAGAGATTCCTAGGCTCCTTAATACCTGGCTGTGCAGTGGAGAGGTGGTTGTTATTGGGGTTTTTGTTTTTTTTTTTTTTGCTGGTTATAGTTAATTTTCTATGTCCTTTCTCAGTTCACAGTCTAGGCCAATTATGTTTGGAGATCAGGGTTTGGGGAAGTTTGTTTGCCCTTTTTTTGTGGAAGGGGACAAGGTTACTGCCTGGGATGCCCTTATTCTAGCTTTCTGAGTACCACAAGATTTTCTATCTGTCTGGGTATCTCTAGCTGAGTAGATGACTCTGCCAGTTCATGCTGCAACCCTTGATTACTTTATTACCAATGCCATGAAGCAGCTTTCCTCTGTTGGTAACCTTTCCCAATGGGACAAGATCTCTTCTTTCCTCTGTTTCTTTTCAAGTGGTCCATTTTAGCTAAGCAACTCATTTCATTAAGCCCAACAATTGCATTAATGCTAGGGATTTTTGTTATAAATATTTCCCAGATCAAAAAATCTTCCTTCCCTTTTGGGTGGACCACTAGCACTAAAATATCGCTTTAATGGGAGAAAGCAAATTTGACAAGGCTTTAAAGCTCACAGATCAGTGTACAAAAATAAATGATGCTTGCTCAGACGTGGCCATGCTCTTCCCAGTTTTCATCACCTGGTTGTCAAAGTAACTGGTCAGAAATAGAGAAGATATTCCCGTATTTCTTTGAGCAATGCAAAATATAATGAAGCAGCACTGATTTTTACAACTGGAGTCTGGGTATCCAGGTAGATTAGTGATGGTTCTGCAGTTTGGGATGTGGTCCTGTTTTCAATAAAAAGGCTTTTATATTAAGTCAGGAGGAAATAACAGTCTTGAAAGGGAGAGGAAGAAGGGTAAGAAATAGAAAACAAGTTGTTCCATTGTCAGTGGAATTAGTGAAATCTACTTAAATGTGGGTTTGTGACCTGTTGTTGTACACCTTACTGCAGTAATCCCGCCGTGTACCCGTGTCCCTGAAGTCTCCCTGCACAGTGTGTAATACCCCATCTGTAGTATTGCATGCTCCTGGGCCCTCAGCTTCCTGCCGCTGTCCCTTGCCTGGGCCAAGCGGGACAGGCAGGCGCCTGGCTCTGAGCTGTGTCCTGCTTGTTGAAACACAGGACTCGCGTAGCAGCCCTGCAGACGCAGGCTCCTGCCCCATCCTCACAGGAGCACTATGCGCGGCTCGTGCTTATTTTCAAATATCATCTTTGAGACATCTGTCCTTCTGACAAACTTGTTTGAATTTGTGTCGGAGATGGAGGACAAACAGCCTGTTTGCGTATGAAGTCCTTGGGAAACCAATCTAAATCCGCTTCTGGTCATGCTTGCACCTTGGCTGCTCTAGTCTTGACTCCTCCCTTGTATTTTGGATGAAGCTTTTGTGGTCTTTTGGTTTGTCTGGTTTGGAGATGGACTCTCAACTGTTTTTGCCCAGTGCGATTATCTTCTTTTATCTGCACAGCCGTCATTCCTTCATCTGGAGCAATGAACAAGTAGCAAAAGAGATAGTATTTCCAAGCTTCATTCCCAAGAAAGTTGTCCTTGTAGTGGATTTTTTGTGGTGTGTAAGGTATTTTTAAGCAGGACAGAATAGGACAGTTTCACACCTACTGATTCTTCCTAGGGTTGCTGACCAACTGCAATTCATTTCAGCACTGAATCCTCATGTTTTGATAGAAGCTTTCCTCCAGCGTTATTCACTGAGCTAAAATGACTCTGGTCCCCATGTGCTAATTTGTCTTTATCCCCATGGATGTTAGCATTTTAGACTATTACAGAAATACTTCCAGTTTTAGGTAATACTCAATAACTTCTCTCATATGCGTTGTTACCATTTCGTGGATCTCCTGTGATTGGTTTGTCAGGGAGGTTGTTAGAGGATGCTAGTGGGTAGCCAACCCCTTTAATAGGTGATCTTTAATTTATTGAGTCCTTAGATTCCTCCCCCCCCCCACGGCCCCCCCCCCCCCCCGCGAGTGCCATAGCGTGTTGCAATCTGAATTAGGAAAGGCTTGTCATAGAGATAGTGTATTTTTTAGGTCAGCTTACGCTGCTGTGAAAAAAATAAACAAGCTTTTGGATCACACCTCTACAGTTCTGAAACAGAGTTGCAGCCTTCAAGGTCAGTACAGGTGGAAGGCAATTGCAATGAGGTCTGCTGCAGCAGGGAGAAGGATGTTAAAAATTGGTATTTCCTCTGGGGTGAAGAGACAAGTTATCTTGACTATGCAATATGGAGATCGTTACCTGGGGAGGGAGGAAACTGTAATGTGCAATAAAGCCACTTTCCCTTGTGAGTCAATTATTCAAAATGAATGTGAACTTTAAATTTCCAACCTTGTGTTTTACTGGCTCTTTACGATCAGGACTGAGAATTTAGAAGTGGAGTTATTTTGTGCGGTGAGAAATGTTCTGCTGATAAATCATAATCTCTGAGGTTACGCTGCTACTACTGCTGGTTTTCACCTGTGCAGTTTTTGGGAAGTCATCTTGGGGCTTTGGTGAATTAGGTTAGCCCAGGTTGTGCCTCTGTGAGAGCTGTGGATTGGGTTTGAATGTTAATTGCAGTATGAGGTATTTATTATGGTCACTGGGGAAACATGTTTGCAAGTTTTGTATTTTTAGGTCTAGCATGGTTACATGTATCCATGGAAAAATGTGCTTCAGCTCCCAAATTTAGTGTGATGGTCAGGTTCCTTTCAGACTGGGGGATGCGAGAGAAGTATTTCAAGGTATGCTTTTCCAGTAGAGCTTTGAACTGTATAACTGATATGAACTGTAGGCTGTGCCATTGGTAATAATCGAGGACATGTGACCAGAAGGAGTGATTGTGGGAGTATATTGGAGTGATGTTGGTTCAGCTTGTTCAAAGTGCAATACCCTTCTGTGTAGCAGTGTTTTTTGGGGAAAAGTTCTCTGTAGGGCAGTGAGACATAACACGATGAGCGTTTCCACAGCAGGTGCTCGCTCACCTTCTTGGTACTCTGGCCAGGCATTAGAGCTTGTTTGAATTGCAGGCAGTTGTTGGCTTTGTGACAGTAGGTGTGCTGGTCTGGTAGGAAACTGCTGGCACTAGGTTGTAGGGACAGTTTGGTAGAAAAGTGATAGGCTGGTATCATGCACTGGATGACTTTGAAGGCATATGAGAGTTTGGGTTAGAAAATAGATGTCACTCGTGTATTTTAGAATATGCTTGGTACATACTGTTATATACTCCCTTTCCTTAGGGAAGCTCGTGAGGATTTCGGCGTATGAGGGGGCTACTTCACCGCCTTTAGACTCGAGGCAGGTTAGGATGCGTTGAAGGTGTTTAGCAGTACTTCTTGAGTTACTATTCTTGTAGGTTCTCAAGGCAAAATGTTTTGGCATCAGCAATGAGAGACTGGAGACCTCAGTGGTGACATCTGATGGTTTTGAGGAAGAGATTGTTTAAATTGTGTAGTTTATAGATGCTGCTTGGTTTGTCTTGAAGCTAACTGCCTTATTAAGTAGCAAAGAGGGAAAATGTTAGTGTATTCTGATGGTTGTGGGCATTGTTTTGTTTTGTTTTTGATGTGTGTTCTGTCTATTGCATTTGGATTAAAGACCTACCAAGTTTCTTGCTTGTCACACTTGGGGAGCATATAAAAATGTTCCTGGGATAGGAGAACAGGGTTAAGTAGACTATTGGGAAGGATTTGAAACAAATTTTAAGGTGAGGAGGAATGAAATCAGAGTTGTCAGCTAGTTTTGCTGACTGTCAAGGTTTGGGATTATTATAGCTGCTGCTTTGATATCTGACATATCAAGATTTAAGGGTTGTGTCCCCTAAGCCCCTTATTAAATGCAGCCTCTATTCTCAGGAGCTCAAAACACGAGGGATTTAATAATCTTAAAAAAAAAAAAAAAAAAAAAAAAAAACCACGCTCCGGTGCACATGCACACACAGATTACACTTGAGCGCAAAAGAGACCTTAGTAAAGCAGATGCCAATCAGATACATGAAGCTGAGGGCTGAGCTGAACCTTCGACCTGTCAACAGGAACGTAGTAGTGCAGGCAGCTGTAGCCTCATGTCGTGGGAGCATTGCTGCGCTTCTGGCCTGGGAGAAGCTGATACCCCAGGGTGATCTGTGCCGATCCGGAAATTAGCAGAATGTTGCACTTCAGGGTGGATCTAGACTTATTTCCACTAGTTGCATGCAAGAGTCTGTATTAACCATTAAATGTTCTTTCTTTTAGCAGTTACATGAGATGAGAGGTTGTTTTAGGGATCTTATTTTCCTTGAACCTTTGTGCACATCCCCCTAAAGATCATACGAGTACCAGAATTGTTCACTTCCCTGAGTTTTTAATTTCTGTGCGACTTTAAAATGCATGTTTTCTTTGATGGTCTGGCCAAAACATTCTTGGCTTTTGTCATTGGAGTCCCACCTGAGATAAAGAGAAGACAAAACAAACACCCAAAGAACAAAAACTTGGATCATTCGGGGAGCTGTTTTTTGCTTTCTCCCAGTGTTCTGCATGTCAGGCTTTGCTGCTTTTTGTGAAAATTGGTTTTATCGTTGGCAATTTTCCAGATGCAATGAATTACAGCACACCAGATGTCCACTGCAGAGAAAAATACAGATGAGTAAACACTCTTCTGAGGTAGCATAAAAGCCTGTTACCACTGCTTCTGGTGCGCCTGTAGATGGTCTGTGGCCTTGGCCCACTGTGCGTTGTGCTGCGCAGAGATGCAAATCCGAAGTCTTGTGTTGCCAGCCAAGTATGTCGGGCTACACCAGGGACCCTTACCTTCCTCTAGATGTGGATTCTTTTGCGGGAATAAGCAGTCAGTCCAGTAAAGTGCTTGAGTGCAAATTTAACTGGGTTTAATTTTAGTCATTTTCACACATGGACCTGATTGAGGATAAAGCCACAATACTGTTAAAAGAAACTGGAGGGGAGAGGAGGTTAGAGAGACTATTCAGGGTTCACCAAGTTTGCTCCCTTTGCCATCCAGCAGGCACAAATAGTTGCATCATGTTTTCAGGCCCCAGGAAGGCCCTGTTGCTTCCAAAGCCTTGTCTGTTTTTTTTTTTTCTGGCTGTATCAGTCTCCTAAAAATAACCTTTTCCCACAAACCTTGCTATGTTTTGCATATCTGACGAGTGTGACCCATCTATTAAACAAGCAAAAACTTCACATTCTCTATTTGTCCTGCTCTTGCTCTGAGAGAGTTTATTCCCCCACCAGCTCTCCCTTTTCCAGCTCCCCCTTTTTTCTTTGCAACGCTTTTCTTCATGTTGAAAACGAAGTGGTCTCCCTTTGGTCTTGTCTGCTTCCAACTTTACCCTCCCATTGCTTTCCTCCACGCAGGTATTTTTAACTCTCCTGGAAGCCTGACTTGGCTTCCTAAAAATAACTATTAAAAAAAAAGGGAAGAGTTTTATGCCATTGTAGTGAGCTGAATCGACTCACTCAGAAATCGAGCAAACAGGATGGCCCTTTTTGGAGGAAGCATTTCACGTCTTGATAGCTTGGCTGTCTTGTTAAATGTTACCCTGCGGTACAGCGCGCAGCTATGCTATCCTAAACGTCATTCGGTCTTTTGCAAGTTTTCATCGCTGGGTCAGTCTTTCCTTTTGAGAATGGCTCCATTGCTTACTTTCTATACGCTAGCCAAAATCTCTTGCGCCTTTAAATTTGTACTGTGGCCTTTTTTGGCTCTCAATGCTTTTGCATCTTTTTAAATGCCAGTGAATTTGTCTTCTCAGTGTTGCTTATGAGTTTTTGGAATATAAGGGCAGAGAAGCTGAAGACTTCAAGGAGCCACCTAATCCTTGCTCACAATTTGAGGACCGTACAACCTAACTTTTCAGCGCCCTTTTTCATCATGTGTGTTTTATGTTCAATACAGGTAGGTAGGAGGTGAGAGGGCAAGGAGAAAATTGTTAATTTAAACCTCATAGCAATCCAGACGTTGGCCTAGCGTTAGAACTCGCTGCCTTTAATTCTGAGCCTTGTGCAATCAGGCCGTAGTTATTTGCTATCTGAGAGAGGGAGTGAACGTAGCCCCCAGTGATCGCAGTCGCAGTTGTGAATGCTCAGTACTGCAGAAAATCAGGTCAAGTATCTCACTGGGTGTCCGCAGAGTGAGGAGCAGTTATGTCTAAAGAGTCTGCAAGAACAACAGAGGAAAGCTAGCCTGTTTTCATAACCTCTGACCATCAAACTCTGTTCCAAAAAATAAATAAATAAAAAAAAGATCCAGAGATGGGAAAAGGTAGGGAATTTCTGTTCCTGAGCAAGCCATATCTACAGGCAGTCGTTTGCCACAGAGCGTTTGATGAATTTCTTTAATATTATCCATCCAAGGCATTCGAAGAAAACAGTATATGACAATATAATTAAGAACTATTGAAGTAAACACTGGAAGTGATCAAATAAAATTGTCTGAGTGATATGATATTTGAGTGAACTCTATTGTTATAACCGTGATTAAAAAACTATATCAGCTTTGCTGTGTAATCTTACTGGAGTGTCAGGGCCTCAGCACCGACGTGCACAGTACAGGAATTAAGCTGCTACCTTCCAGAAACAGTAGCAGAAGATGCAGAAAAACAGGTTGTTTTTTGCAGTTTGCATTTTCTCAGAGACAGAAAACTAAGCACAGAGGTGTGGTAGTATGATTTAATGCTTGGATTTCTTTTTGTCGTTTAAGAATTTTCTTCCCAGCTCTGCAAGAAGTGATTTGCATAACCTTCCAGTGTGAGGTCTTGCATTTGTAATTGTGAAGCGCTCAGAATTCACAATATTGCACAGTAGAAAGTGAGACTTCAGATTATTTTTCTGGCTGACTGCACAGGACCTTTCTAGGCTAAAAGCCTTCGGTGAGAGGAAGCAGCAACAGCTGTTTTGCCGGTTGTTTAGAGACTGCTCCACATATGGATGCAACTGTGGATAAACTGAGGAGATGACTAAAAGTGAAGGTAAAGCTAAATGGACAGCTGGGGTTTGCTGCCAGCTAATTTTTGGTCCAACAGGTGCACGTATATATGTAACACACCTGGAAATATCTTTAAAGAATAAAAAAATCCCTCCCACCTTAGTTGATGATAAAGGACGTTTTCTGGTAAATGCTTTAATTGCGTGTAGTATCTTGCTTCTCTTGTTCTTTGCGTCTTTTTTTCTCTTGTATTATACACATTACCTCTGTGAGCTCACTTCCCTTTTTTTGTTTTATGTGGTTATTGAGGTTATCTGAGGGGAAGAAAAAATTGTCCATCCTGAACTTCCTATTCTGACAACTCCATCCTTTTTGTAAAAGACGCCTAGCCAAACCATATGTCACACTGTTTAAAACTGGTCCTTTACTGCAAAGTGAAATGCATTCAACAGTCTTCAGTGACCTTAGCCGTTGTGTGTCTTTTTTAGAAAGAAAGATCTATTTTTTTTTAAAGATTTTTCAGAAATGAAGATCTAAGAGGTATAGACCAAAATCTCTTTGTCCGTGTTTTGTGTCTGTTACCATCTGCTACTTGGATGTGCAACGTGGGGTCTTACAGGCCCAAAGTACAGCAAGAACATTGCACCTCTGAGCTGCAGGCCACGACTGGGAAAGAGTGCTGTGAGAAGGGTTCGGCTTCCCGGCTTTCCTCCTTTGGTCCTGCCGCTGATGTGAAGAGGCATGGAATATAACTTCTCTCCATGTTAGCTCTTATCCTTTCACTGGACACCACTGAGAAGGGTCTGGCTCCATTTTCTGACACCATCCCATCAGGTATTTATACACGTTGATAAGACCCTCCTGAGCCTTTTCTTCTCAAGCCCCAGCAGTCCCAGCTCTCAGCCTCTCCTTCTGGAAGGATTTAAGTGGCGTGCCATCATGTGTTACAGCTTCTTATCTCCACAAAGAATAGGTTTGGAGATTTCAAATATCCCTTGGGCCTTAATGAAATTGAGAAGTGTCCTGCTTTATCAATTTTAATCTCGCAAAAAAAGGCGTAACAGGGAGCACTGAGGCAGAAGGCAGAGCCATTTTGTATGGAAAATGAATTTGTGGCGTATAGGCGTTGCTAATTAAGAAGCAGAAGATATTGCTTTACTAGTATAAACCATTATTTGAATATTTTGCACTTGGGTGAGATGGGATCACTCGGTCAACAAGGAAAAGCTTTTGAAAACGTCAATCAGTCCAGTACCAGTTATCTTTTATTGTGGGTGTATGGTATGTTCCACTAAGCACCAGGATTGATGCTGAGGTAACTCTTATTCCTACATTTAGTAATTACTTGTTGTTGTTTAAAGTTTTGGCTTAAACTTTGTAGCATGTAGGTACCTAGTGTATAAAAAGGTTAGTTGAGCTTGATTTGATCCTTACTTCCAGGTAGTTACTAAGGTTCATGTCAATCTCTTCCTTAGCTGATTTCTGTAGTTTTGTCTAGAAGGTTAGATTGCTTCAACAAATAAAAATATAAGGACTTTGCAAAAAAATATAGGTAGCTTTTCATGTTGGTGGAAACTACAGAACAGGGTAATCAGATTTATTGTTGTAAAACTGTAGTCTTTTCTTAAAGCTAAGCTCCTTACAAGATGCCTCTTGAAGAAAAATTTCCATAAAACTGACAGCATGTTGGAAAAGATTTTTTTTTTTTTTTTTACAAACAGCCTTACATAACAATCATTGCCGGCCCTGGTTACTGCGCCTTGTTAAAAAGTAGAAGAAGAAAAGAAAAAGTTTACTGATTTTCCTGTAGTGTGTTTCAGCTGGATGGTCGGTTTTACTGCCTGCTTTGTATTCTTTCAGAGGTTATTTTTAACTACATCAGCATAAATTTGTCATCTTAGAATACAGATGTGCAGATTTTAAAAGCTGCAAGCATGCTAAAATCATTAAAACTGGGATTGAGGGAGAACATTGGATCTTTTTTTTTTTAACCGCTACAAATAGAAGCAGTTGGCCACAAGTTAAATGACTCGTTTAACCCAGCCATGTTTATAATAAACATCCCAAAGGGCAAAAGTATGAAGAGTTCCTCCCCCTGCTCTTCTCCACCTGACATGGTAGGAAAAAGGCGACAAATTGGGAATCTGTCTCAAGCTTTCAGGATTTCATGTCAGTGATTTTATTCTCGGGCTGAATAAGACAAAAAGGAGGAGAGTTTGATTCTTCTTGTTTGTGAGAATGTTGTCTTTAAGAAGTGTCTCGTTCTCTTTATTAGAAAAAGAGAAAATGCAAAGGTTTGCCTTAGCGTAATCCGTAATGATCGATGGTTTTTCCACAGTTGTCAAACTTATTTTATTCCCATGACTAAGTTGAGACCTCGGTTCGAAACACATACAGCTTTTCATTAGTCATTATAGTAACCTATATTTCATTTCCAAACCAAGCCTAAGCAGCACAGGTGATAATTTAAGCCTGCAGTTTGGAAGCAGGTGGTGTTTCTTTGAGCTTAGAGGCATTTTACCATTGACTCAAGTTGCAAGAAAATTCTTCCAAAACTGGAAGGTTTCCTGACTTCAGTGGAGTAGCTGGGTCGAGGAAGAAAGAACAGAACCCCAGAACAGAATAACCAGCACAGCTCTCTTGGGTAAATACGAGGCGTAACAGCTAACTTGGACTGTGGGATGGCATGACCTTATTCCATGCGACAGAAGGCTCCACAGAGTCTGTGAGACTGTAAAACTCCTGTTGGTCCCACGAAGCGGGCAAGATTTTGCCTTACCTTTTTGGGCTTTGGGCTCTGAGCTGTTCCCTTTCCTGCTCATCCGTACTGGCAGTTCTTATATGTAAGCGTTCGCTGGTAACCCTTGTTAACTGCCTTAATTGGCATAGGACAGTAGAAGGACAACTTTGTCTTCTAGGTGTCTCCTTCCATTACTGCTGTGGCAAGCACTCTCGCTTCTTCAGTTGCTTCTAAGTGAAAGAGCTCATCTGTTCTCCTGGCTCTTTATACCCTTTTCTCCACGCTTGCTTCTTAAGCCAGGCCTTTGCTTTTCAAATAAGTTATTTCTGAGTAAGTATACTTTTTCTTATATGCAAAAGCACTTCTCTAGAGTAGTTCTGTGCTGCTGGTTACTGTCCGTGAGCATGCACAGTGCATCAGCTGTGAAGGGTAATAACTAGGTTAAAAAAGAAAAAAAAAAAAGGAAATGCCACATAAGAGTCATCCAGGATGCCTTAGAAAAAGTGCAGGATGACTGTGCAAAATATATCACATGAAACCCACTCCAATTTTCATGATCTTTTTTTGAAAGCTCTTTTGAAAAGTGAAATGATGTGCAGTATTCTGCTAGAATTAGATGAGGATGAACTGAAGATCCAAGATTGATAGGTTTCCCGTAAAGTCTAGTTAGCACGTGTGAGAGTGCATGTGTGGGAGTATGTTTGTTTGTCCGTGTGCAAAAAACACACTACTTCTGTTTTAAACAAAGGGAAAGTATTACTAAAAAGTGCTGATTGCCTAGTCACAAATGTGTAGATCTAATTGTCACGTAGGAAGAAACAAGTATTTTCAGAAGCTTAGTTAAATGCTTTCATCTTCTATTTTAGGATTTCATTAAGTATTCTTCTTATGTTAGAAGTAAATGCTAGTATTTAGTGACAGCCAGAGTGCATGCTCTTCTGATTCTAGTGACCTGCTTTCCTCTCTCTTTCAGAGATGTGAGCATTGCCAATTTTTCTTTATATGGGAAATCAATACAACACTTAATTCAGTCTGGAGCACTGTTTATTACAATAAATTCTTATGAGTGTCTGAACCAGTTGCTTTACATTGTTGGATGGGCACATTATGCCATTAAGAGTAGTCTCATCCTTTAAAATATAGGAAGGACCAGTGTTGTTAATGAAGAAACGTTGATGTTATGCCAGTAGCACACACAGCATTTTTTGTAACGTTTTTGTTGGTGAGGAGCTCAAGTACAGATAGCAGGTTTGTGTCTTAGAGTGACACTAGAAAGCCTTGCTCCAACCTGGTGTATTGGCCGTAGAAAATGCCTCTTTTCAACTGGTAATGCTAGAACATGAAGTTTCATTCCAAAACAAACTTCTGTATTGTCTTTGTTTTGCACTGAGGTGGCTTGTTGATGATATGGTAGAAAAGGTGAACAATGATATGACAGTATAGAAAAATGGAAAAGTTAAATGAGGTGATGTGATACTCCAAGTAAAATTGTTGATAGCACAATGTAGTTAGGTACTACAAGGAAGAGTTGTATGAGTCTGTGAGCCTAATCAGCACTGCCATAACTAGAGGCAAAAGGTCTGTTTTCCTGGTACAGATATGGTTTCGGTGAATAAATGCTTACATATAGAGCAGGATGGAAAATTTTAGATATTGTATGGTTTTGCAGTCATGCAGTTTTGCTTAGATATGCGTTTGGGGCTAGCCATGTCACCTCTTGCTGGCTTGATCTTCCTCCTTTGCCTTGTACGAAGTGACTGGAGCACAGAAAAGACTGCCCAGTGAGCAGAGATTACATGTTTAAAGAACAGAGATTTAAAATACCCAGTGTTGTAAAAACATGCAGTTGAGAAGTCCTTGGTATTTGTTGCCCTCACTCAACTGCGGTACTCTGTGCAGCTCTTTATTTTTATCATAAACTCTGTAAAAGGGGAGAAGAAAACAAATCCTTTTAGTTTCTCCATTGAACTTGCATTTTCTAGATGCATGGGATGGCAGCTGTGTATTATATTACATCAAAGAGTAGCACATCTGTCACCTTGTCCCTTTATTTCATCTGTTAAAGTCACCATTGCTATCATTGGGCAACTCCTGCATCAGTCTCCTGGGCAGAGAGATTTTACGAGCGAGTTTATTGTTACCACAGATACAGCTAGTTTGTTGTTTGAATTTAAGCCTGGATCCATTAGATTAAAATACTTTCTAGTGCAGTTAGACACTTTTACAGCTTCCGACTGCTCTTCTGTGAAATTCAGTTGTATAAAACTCTGAGCCAGGTAGTCTGACGGAGGAGGAGGTGTAGTTCCATTAAAGGGAATATTATTGGGAATATTATCTTTTCCCCGTTCTGTCATTGTACCCAAACCAAAACTCGCATGATAGTAGGTGCAGATCTTCTCTCTTGATTCAGAACTGAGAAAGGTTCGTTCTTACGTAATTAAACTTTTGTCTTGGAAGTTTAGTGTATTGTGGGCTTAGGTTTCTTAAATGTAGATCATCAAATTCTCAGTGATTGCTTATGCTTCTGTATTTGTGTCTAGTTCGTTTGAGCATTTCTCAGAAATGCATGAAAACAAGCAGAACGCTGTTAGAATTACTGTAAACAAATATGGGAGACGACACCAAATATTTTGGGTATGTTTACAAAAAAAATGTAAGGTTGCCTAGACATAATTGTAAAAACGGAATGCAAGAATATGATTAAACTGTCCTGGAGGCATTCATTCTAAATTTTATGTGATTTAATAGTGATTATACTTCAGAGCTGACCATTTTTGTTTACAGTAGCTTAGTCGGTATATTGACTGTTTTGGAATCACAATTAATGTCTTTTTTTTCTTTTTTTTACAGGCTGGACTTTGATATTCTTTTCATGAAAGTGGTTTCCAAGTAGTTTTACAATAACTTTGAGAAGAATTTCTATGTAGCTCTTTTACTTTCAAGAGTGCTGCAAAAATGATTACTTCAGATTTGCCAGTACTACAGTGAGTATCCATGTCTTTATATGTTTGAATTTTTCAGCTTTCAAAGGGCAGAAATAAACGGAAGGATGATCATGTGGTTAAGGCAAGAGCTTGAGAGCAGTGTAGGTTAGTGTGACTGTTCCAGGCCTCCTGTGTGGTCATATGCTGAAAAACTGTGTAAAAATTAAACACTTCTAATGGATCTCTTTCGTTATATGGAGACTTAACTTTGCTGTAAAAAGCAAAACAAAACCTTTGTCACTTCTATGCTTCTGAGTTTTTTAAGATTTCAGAAATGTGAATGGATTGAAGTCAATTGTTGACCGTATTCATGTATCCCTGATGCATGCTTTTTCCTATAGGGAGCTGTACTTACTGTGCAAAAAGCCTTCAGCTTCTGCATTTGAAGAGAGCAAGTGGTGGTAGTGTGTTTTGATTTTGCTGGCAAATATGAGTAGCTTTATTCAAATGGGTACATCGCTGGACCTGAATAAAGTCAATTACTGGAGAGAACAGAGTGGAAGTCTATAATGAGGGGTGCTAGAGACCAGCTGAATAGAAGAAGTGATTTCACCAGTGAAAAAGAAATGATAGAAATGGGAACAAAATAGAGCTTTATTTGGTAATTAAGTTCTTTGTTGGGAATGAACATATGAAAATGGAAATTATCACAGTATTTGTAAAAATCATCAGTTTAAAACTTGAGCTCTCTTCCAAAACTAAGATTTGAAATCTCTTTACTGAAGAAACTGAATGTTTGGACAATTGCAAAATTATTTGTCTGACTTTAATTAAATATGCACTGCTTTAACTTTTTTTTTTTTTGAAAATGACTTTAAAACATATGAAAAATGGCAATTTTTTCTTTTGGGTGAGCAATTAGCTGAAAAGTGGGACGGTCATGGTGGATAGCACTGAGAAAGGAACCGTTAGTCTGCAGGGAGGTTGCTGGTGAACTTTGAGGGTAATCTTGGAACTTTTCTCATTTAGTATTTTCGTGGTTGTGTCATGATCAAGAAGTAAGTGTGTGCTGGTGAAATGCCCCAAGGACAAAAAGATAGGGAATACTGTCAGTGTACTAGTGGGAAAGGGATAATCCCATTCCCAATTCAGGAAGCTGGATGAAATAGCATAGATTTTAAGGTTAAAAATGAATATTAATGGGTTCTGTAACTCTGGTGCTCACCAGTTGAAAAACCTGAGGGACATTAAAGATTGGCCTATTGCTCAATCAGAAGATGACAGTGAGTCACCAATATTATGCAACGGTAAAAAATAAAAGGTAATACATTTGTTTTTTTCCAGTAGAGCTGGGGCTCATTTAATGCCACTGTGCCAAGTGCTTGTGAGATGTCATCGCCAGTAAGATATGTAGTTCTGATTGCTCGTAAACAATACGAGATGTTTCTTTTTTTTTTTTTTTTTTTTACAAAAATAGAACAGAATTTGAATGTAAAGGTTTTGGGACTTGCCTCAGGGTGCAAAACATTGTCTAGCGTGAACAAGGTTTTGAAGAAAGTGATAACAGCTAAATCAGTAGGTCTCAACCAGACAGTCATCAAAAAGGAATCTGACTAAGGATGAGAAAATCTGAAGCAATCTTCAGTTTGGGGTATTAGCTTCATGCATTCAAATCTGAAAAGCCACAATCCAGTTTCACACAGAGAAAGGCAAGGTTGTCTTTCTATCTTTTAAATAAGCAGCTTTGAAGGATTATTGTAATCTTGTAGCACTCATGTGGCTTATTTCCACTCTTTCATACCCTTTTAAATCTTTTAGGCTATCCCCTTTAAACAAAGGGTCCTAAAGTTAGTTTGATGTATTAATATACTTCACTTAGGACCTTGTCAAATATTCCTTCACAAATTCTTCCCTGCGTTGAGGGAAGCTGAGAGGAGTTCAGAAAAAGAATCTCCTTCTGAATTTATAGAAGTGGCTTCAGATCGCCGTGAAGGTAGGATTTTGCATTTTGGTATTTTAAATGTAGCGAAAAACCCCTGTCTGGTTTATTTGATCTAGGTGACTGACTGAGTCTTCTCTTAATGGGATGACTCATATTTGCTGCAAGGCATGTTCCCCTTTAGATTTTGAAGATCAACCATGAGAGCTGATTCATCCATCATTCATGAGCCTGTGCATTTAGCCATTTTTCTTCATGAATGCATTTTTTCAGAAGGCTGAGTCTGGTGGTAGCAATTACTGAATTTATCATGGCCAGAACGTCAAGCCACCTCAGCAACATTGGTAAATGTTTATAGAAGTATTTAGTAAAACTAATAAATGAATATAGGTGTATGGTGTGGTGTTTCCAAGGGGGGTGGTATGAGATCTATAGTTAAGGCTTTCTGTAATAGCAGGAGGAAGGCAAACTTATTTCCATTGATTTATTTCACAGAGATGTGACATTTACTTTGTCAATGGAAACTTGTTCTTCAGAAGCATGATATGGCAAAGAGCTGTCCAGTGATCTGTAATGTCTTCATTGCCATAAGGCTAGTCTGAAGGGCTAGTTACTGTAACTTCAGAAAAGTATCTGGAATTTCTCGGATGACTCCTAGAGTTATTGCCAACTTTCCTAGGATACCTTAGTCACCCCAGCAACTGAAAAGAAGAGCGGAGTAGATTGAGTTCCTCTAAGGAGTTATCAGTTGTCTACTTTACTCTGTCCACCCCAGTCTTGTAGGTGTCCTCACACACTGCCAAATTCTCTTATGTCTCTACCGCATCAGAAGCCTCTTAGAGAGGAAAGGTTTAGCCTTCGGCACCACTGCCTCCCCTCCCCTTTGCTGAGAGGGGTCTCCTTAGGCCCTGATTGCTTTCCATCCCAGCAGCTTCAGGAAGGATAAATGGTAAATTGTGGCTAAGCCGAAGTTTTCCCCTCAGGAGACTAAGTCACACATGCACAAAATAGGAACAGGATAATTCTGGTCTATTAAGATGAGGATGACTGCCACTAGATAAATTACTCCTAGCAGTTCCCTGAGATGTGTAGGGAATGAGGGAGGTGGATGTTGGGCAGCGTTAAAAACCTGACAGGAGTGTGAGCAGTTAAGAGATGCTTCGCTCCTTGTCCCGAGTTCAGAAATAAGGAGAAAAAGGGCATGTGTGTGTCCAGAATAGACGTAGGGTTTTAACAGAAGCAAGAAGGAGCGCTGGGCCTCAGCGCAAGGCCTTTTCGTGCAGGACTGGTGGGGCTGGCGAAGGATTCCCCGTGTCTCGAGGTGCTGCAGGCGGTTATGTTAATGGTAAAGCAGCCCCGGACTGTACGCTGTCCTCGATCGTATCGCCCCTTTCCAGATAGCGTGAGTATTGAAGGGAACCTATTTTCTTACGGTTTCCCCTTTCACTTGCTCCTTGGCAGTACTCCTTACACGCTTATGTTCTTTGCAGGAAGAAACCTTGCCACGTCACACATTGTCTGGGTGAGATTCATCTTGTTTAATTTTAGGCATTTATATCCGAACTGCTTGTCTAGATCACCTTAGTGAGAAAAGGACATTTATAAAGCACGAACCGCCTGACCTGTTTTGGGCACCGACCTTAGGATGTTGTGCCTTCGAATTTTCTAAGACCTGCATTGTAGGTATCTAAAATTTAGCTGAGATGCATCTCGCTTTAGCTCTGACGTATTGAGCCTCTCCAGAAAGGCTTCCAGCAAACCCGACATGTTTTGCCAGGAAAAGCGTTAGAGAAGCAGGGATGTGAGGTTAAGATAACGCTCTGCTTACGGCAAAGAGAAGGTTGTTAATTATGCAGCTGTCCCTTCTATATTTAGTTTGCCAAAGCTATGGAAATTTCCGGAACTAACTACGCACATCTCAGCAGGTTGTGCTAGAGCCAGACACAGGCTGTAACAAAATCAAACCGTCCGTGAACTGGATGCAAGCGAGATCATCGCACGCTTCGATTAATTTATTTATATAGCTGCTGTGTTTCGAGGGAAACGTCTGAGCCGTTTGCCGAGGAGGACTGCTGAACCTGGTTTTCATAGAGAAAAATCTTTGTCTTGATGATATTAGGCGTGTGGTTTTATAAGCTAGCAAAGCTACGGAGGTTTCCCCAGAACCGGGGAGGCTGCTTAGACTAAAACATGCCGAACAATTTTTCAGTATCTGTCTAGATCAGAGAGAAACACGGTTTCCCTACCGAGAGCATGCCTTTAATTTCCCCGGGCAGCAACGGAAAGCGGCAGACGTTTTTATGTGGGGTTTTCCACGTCTGTGTTCAGAAGTTATAGGAAAAAAAGGCTGTCACTCGTGAGGCAGTCTGCAGTTTTCCTCAAATTGAGGAGCAGCGTGATGGCCTCGGAGTCAAGGCCGGACGCATCCATTGCCCTACGGGCCACCTCGCCGGCTGCGTTTGCTGCTTTGCTTTTCCCCAGGGTGGTACTATCTAACCAAAGCTTTCTTAACTGTGTGTGGAGTTGTTTGTTTTCTTGGTTTGGCTTCTGGATTTTTTTTTTCTGACTGCTTTTATTTTTTCAGATTCATAATTCAATATGCAAATTTCCAAATTTGTTATCTTATGAAAAGGAGAACTTATTTATCTTTAATTTCATGGCAGCAAAGCTACATTTAAAAAGTATTTTGTAGAAAACCTGTTTTACAAGCACATAGTTTGGGAACTCAAATGTATTTGTATACGATTTGTTTTTAATCTGGGGCCCATGGATTTGTGGGGTGCGTAGAGTATTTTGAGAGGATCCATTGAAGTGGTTCTCAGAAGAGCAAATTCGTTCATGTTCTCCTGCGTTCTGGTTTCTGGAACTTGGAGAGGATTCTCTGCGCCCTTCAAAAGTTTTGTGTTTGCAAATTGGAAAAGGTTGGAAAATAATGCCGTAAGATATCAGGAATTCATTAGAAATTCATACTTCCACAAAATGATTCTAGCGAGAGCACACCTCAGAGATGACAGAAATGTCGAAGGAGATGTATGAGCACGTTCTTGATTTTGATGTAATGATGTTTGTATCTTTCTGCATTACTACATAGTTTTCTTGGTGATACAACAGATCTATGAAGTGTTCCTGATTTATAAAACCAAATGCAAAATTTAACATCAGACGTTCTGGGAGATCTGAGCAGAGCATGTATTTGGTGTGCTGAAACTTCTCGGTTTCAATAAGCCAGATCGCCAATGCCCTCTTTATGCTTGAGGCTGTACAATATAATGGAATAGGCATGATTCTTCTTCCCCTTCCCCATGCACAAATTTTATGGCAATTTAACTCCTTTCACTTCAAGGAAATTATTTTGAATTTAAAGAAATCTCTGATTAGAACTAGGCTTGACCCATCTTCAAGTAATCCAGGACGTTAATGCTTTTTTTTTTTTTTTCTTTTAATGTGCAGAGATTTCATGCAAACTAAAACTAAATCGCATCAGTAACAGAAATACTTTTGCTTGTGGGTTCTTTTTGGGCAAAATCTCATGCCTCAGAAGATCACTTACAAGCTAAATTTCTTCAGGCAGCAGGCCTGTTTTGAAGGCAGAGTAGTGCCTGTGGACCTGGCTTGTAGGAGAGGAAAAAAAAGAAAAAGAAATTTTGGGGGTAACAGATTTTCCCTACTTAGCGTGGTCTCAGTCTAAACCAGGACTGACTGAAAAATGATATTGTGGGCTGATAGCCCTTCGACGACGTCAAGGTTTTTTTTTCATTGTACAAGTGAAAAGATTTTGCTACCTGGAAGAATCATAAATGTCTGAAGATCAAAGTGAGTTTTCTGGTTTGTGCCTCATGATCAGCGTTAATCCTTTCTGTATAAACAGCTGTGCAATAGCGTTGTCTTTAACTGTAACTAAAAACACGCTTTAACCCGAGTGGGAACTTGGCAGAACTATGGTAATGATGTGATAGCTTGATCAGACTCCTGTTTGCTTTCGCATGACCTTGAAAGCAAATACAGCTCAAAAGCAGTTAATAATAGTAAAAGAAAGTTGATACTAGTGAATACGTTATGTGGGATGGATATGTTGAGAATGTGCTGTTTAATATAGCCAGTTTTTCGAGTGGAACTTGGTTTCAAAAGAAACTGTTAATTTAAATAACTTTCAGTCTATAAAATGACATTCCAGCCCATAAAAAGGTAAGGCTTTCTGCCAGGGCTAGCAATGCTTGGTTCCTCAGTTTGCAGAATAAATATGGCAAGCCTTTTAATGCTGACTTTTTTTTTTTTTTTCTGGCTTAGGACTAAATATTTAATCAGTCCGTTATAGATTACTTGTTAATTTCAAATCATTTTAATTTATCTAGTATTTTTCCCCCCCTAGGGATTCTACAAATGAAACTACTGCACATTCAGATGCTGGCAGTGAGCTTGAAGAAACAGAAGTCAAAGGAAAAAGAAAAAGGGGCCGTCCTGGCAGGCCTCCAGTATGTGTAATTTAGTTTTGTTTTGTTATGCATCTATTTAAAATTGACTGCAGACTGTTTTTCATCTAATCATCTTGTGGTCACATAAATAGGCTTTTAATGAGCCCTATGTCAAACTTTATGAAGACTTTTAGTATGAAATATTTATCAGATTGATATATAAATAATGTTTGGAATGATTAAAAAGGGACATAAAAATGAGCTCGTAATAGCTACTATTTTTTTCTTTCACTAGTTGCTTACATGAACATTACAGTTCTGTTGTTATTGTCATATTGCAACGTTCTTCCAGACGTGAGAGTAATCTCAGTAAGCATGACCAGTTTGTTTTGAACGTTTTAATGGATTTTTAAAGTGACAAATGACACTTGAGCCATCCTTTTAGTAACCAGTAATCTTGTAATGTGAACGGAAGAGTTGCAGCATAGTATTAACTTTATGCTGCAGAAGATCTATTAACACATTTTAAAAATTGATGTAATTGATATACACTGTGTCCTGCAAATGGATAAGGAGCTTCAGTTTTTTTTATCTAGCATACCACAGCAGTTAACCCACAATTTTGATATCTGCTATATAAGACTCGTTAGCAGAACCCCTTTCTTCTTCTGGGAAACGGTCTTTGCCCGTGAGTGGGAATAAGCAGAAGCACTTCTCTCTTATACATAGCATTAAGGAGGCTTTCTCTTTTATTCGTTTTATAAAACAGTATTCAATTTATAGGCAAACGCAGAAGTTCTGTTGTGTCGTGTGGTCATTCTTTTTAGTTCTTCAGGGTCTTCAGATGTGCTTCTCTTGTTTGAATATATCACCTGAAGTACACACTGTGGAGTAAGATTTTTGGTGGGAAGTTCTGTTTGCTGCTAATCATTCTAATTCTTCTCCTAGTCTTAATCTACAGGTACATTGCTGGTATGAATGTCTAGATATATAGCACTAGTAGATGGAGATTTTTTTTTCCTAAGTCTAGCTCCCTGTGCATGGGCTAGTGAGGCTATTAGAAAGGACAGAACCACGTGTTCCTCTCAAGCATGCTGGTCAAGTCGGAGCAAACACCTCTGTGTTGATTTTCAACTTGCTTCATGGTTTCTGGACTTATTTCAGGAGCCAGCACTTTAAATCCTGGGCTTTTCTGAGCAAATTTTCTTCATTTTTTGAAAGTTTTTATAACAGTTTCCTATGATGCCATATTTTCTTCATCAGATGGATGCGTTTGCTGACTTTATCTTAATAGGAAACATGTTAAGAACAGGTCATCTGCTTACACAGCCTTTAAGCCAAGGGCAAAAAGAGAAACATCTTAAGAATATCTCATTAGCCTATGAGTCTATGAGATGAATCAATCTATGAGTTCTTGCAGATCTAATTGAAAAAGGATGGTGCAACCTGACTGCCACCCCAGAAAGTTGACAAAGTCTAGGAATTTCACTTACAGAACCACTGGTACTATTTTGTACCCTCACGTAATCACTGGAAAGAAAAGGTGAATGCTATAAAAGGCATTCCTCATCCCTTTATCTTGAGCCTATTAATAGCTCCCATGGGACTGTTCCCTGAAGCACTCTCCGAGTCCTGCTATCAACCGTTCTGCAGGATCAAAATGCTTATTTTGCTTAGAACAACTCCAGGCTCATTAAGGGTACATAAGTGTGAAGTGGTGAATATGGAGGGGAAGAAGTTACAGCTTCACACAGAATGATGGGCTGTGAGCTGACCATTACTACTAAGGAGCAAGACTGTAGGGTTATGATAGGTGATTGTGTGAAAACATCATTGTAATGTTCAAAAGGAGTCAAAAAAGCAAATCCAATGTTAGAATTCTGAGGAAAAGAATGGAGAACAAAACAAATAATGTCCTTTAAATCCATAGTTTGCCAATGCTTTGAACACTTTGTACAAATCCAGTTTCTCTTCCCCCTTCCACTCCCATCCAAGAATCTCAAAAGGATATAATAGGACTAGAAAAGGTTCAGATAAGAGCAGCAATGGAGATCATAGAGTCAAGGAATCATTCAGTCTGGGGCGTCCCAGTCCCACCTCCTGCTCAAAGCAGGGTCAGCTCTGGGGTCAGGCCATGTCACTCAGGGCTTTATCCAGTCCTGCAGGGCCTCTCTCAGCAACCTGTTCCAGTACTCGACTTTGACTGGTGAGAAGTTTTTTGTTGTTGTTGTTGATGTTATTTTTTGTTTTTTGCTTGTATTGAGTTGGAACCTCTCTTGCTTCAGTTTGTGACTACTGTCTCTTGTCCTACCACCATGCACTGCTATAAAAAGCCCCGTAGGGTAAGTGTTCCCAGCCCTCTATGTTGGTAGCCCTCTGCTGAACTTGCTCTATTTTATCAATAGCTCTTTTGCGTTGAGAGGACCAAAACCGGACACAGTATTCCAGATACAGTCTAACAGTTGCTGAATAGAAGGAGGTAATGGCTTTCCTTGGTCTGTTGGCTATGTTCCTCTTTGTACAGCCCAGGGTGGTGCTGGCCTTCTTTGCTGCCAGGGCACATTGCTGTTTCATATCCAGCTTGCTGTCTGCCGAGACCCCAAGGTCCTTTTCCACAAAGGTCTTTCCCATCCAGGCAGGCCTCAGCCTGTGTTGTTGCAAGGGGTTATTCCCTGCCATCTTTGCATTTGTCCGTGTTGAATCTCATGAGGCTCCTGTTGGCCCATCCGTCCAGTCTGTCAATGGCAGCCATGCTCTTGAGATCATTGACTGGGCTCCCTGCCAGTTTGATGTCATCTGCAAACTTGACAAGAGTGCACTCTCTCACACCCTCCAGGTAGCTGATGAAGATGTTAAACAGGACAGGTTCTAGTGTAGATCTCTGGTACTTCCTCGTCACCAGCCTCCAGCTAGAGGATGATCCATTAACCACTATCCTCTGAGCTCAACTGTTCAAAGAGTTATCCACCCACCTATTAGTCCAGCCATCCAAACCACAGCTTCCCAACTTGGATACAAGAATGTTGTGGGAGACAGTGGTGAAAGCCTTGCCAGAGTAATCACAGGCCACTGCTCTCCTCTCATCCACAAATCCAGTCATTCTGTTGTGGTTTTCCAGTTGACTTGACTAAACGTATATATTTAAATGCACAATCAAATTCTTCTTCCTTAGCTGATACTACAGGAATGGAAAGGAATAAAGAGGCAAACAACGCTTCTGCAAGCAATGACTGAAAAAAAGCTATTCAATCTCTGATATCCTTGAGGAAACATACAGATGTCTTGGAAAGACTAGGCATTTAAATTTGTAACATTATTCAATACTGAAAATCATGCATTTGCTAGAGGTATCGGTAAACATTGTAATTTCACTTTTCCTGCTACTCCATGTTGCTAAGCTGTCCATCTCCCACAGGCGATGAATTACCGGCCTGTTTCTCGCAGAAGGTGCAACTCTTGCATTTCTCCTCTGCTCTACCATCTGCTAACATCCTTTTTTTTCCTTCGCAGGTACTACCTACCTTTTCTCTCAGATATGAGAGGTTAACATATTTAGTACAATTAATAGCTGTTCTTCTCAACTGGTATTTAGCTTCAATATTTTTCATTTATTTTATAGACTTAAAGAGAGGCTTTTGTGCCCAAAAGCTTTTCCTTTTTTTCCCCTCCCCCCAATGGAAATATGGTCTAACAAGACTTAATCTCTCCCCACAAACCTTGCCTTGCTGTGTCCTTAGCCATCACAGCTACGATGACACATCTGCCATAAATGCACTGACCTCTCTTGGGAGAAAAGTTTACTCTTCTGTCTGGTTTGTTGAGCTGCACGGTTCTGTTACAAAGCTACACACAGTGTAGTACAGCAAATATATGGAGATATGAATTTATTTTAAATAGTTTTCTGCAGTAGCATTTTAGAATGGCCCTGGCCCTTTATCAGAAAGGTAAGCTACCGCTAGATGTTTTTTCCAGAGTTTCTGAACATCGCAGAGAGAACTGTCTGGGCCACCGGCAGTGTTGTACAACAGTACAGTGTAGTACAACAGACACTCCTCCTTGTGGATATTACTTTCATAAGGAGATAGTCCTTAGTTGAAAATTTGTCATTTGTGGCAAAGACCTTTTCAGTTCATGCAGAACTTGAGTTTTGGGGAAACTTTGCTTCCTGTTCTGAAAATGCTACTTTACAAGTCTCCTCCTCTTTCCGTGTAGAGACTTTTCTAACAAGTGCTTGCCTGAGTGTAGTCTAAACTTGTGAAGAGATTAAGCGTGTTGTCCCGTCAGAGTAACTCTCAGATCTAACTCACGTGTCCTGAATTCCCAGAGCCTTGCAGTGAATTTAGCAGGAGTTGCCCCATGTCCTGTTCAGACGTTTACAGGGCCTGGGGCTGGCCTTGCTGTTGCCCAGGTCTTCTCTAGACTGAGTCTTGCAGGATAGCACTCTGTGGAGCAATTGGTCAGGATACAAATCCGTCCAGTCAGTGGGCTATATTGATGCATGTATTTACATGGTGCTGTATGTGAGTGGACCATCTGGATTTATATTTAGTGAACCCTGTGGTGTGTATTTAATGAGTGACCCATGACAGAGTCCTCTGGTTACAGTTGCTGAGTAACCCTGGCCACAGAATGTCTTTTCTGTCTGCCGCATTATCTAAGTGCGTGGGCATGGATGCTCTCTCCTGTTCTAGCTTAGGGATTTGAAAGCCCAAGGGCTAGTGATGTAATGCAGCTTTCACATTAGCGAGCTGGGGCTCAGAGCAGTCATATATTGTGTACTTCTTGCCTCCTCTCATGGATCAGCGCTCTCATGAGAGTGCTGTTTAATGTTGTCGTCATTCTCTGTGTTAACCTACCTGGCCCTACCTCCCCAGGAGCTCAGAATAGTTCGGCTTACAACCTCAGCTGTGACGGGTCGAGGGGCCGAGAGACATCCCTGGCTACGTTTCAGTTACAGGATGTTAAAGTAGGAGTAGCTAGAGATCAGTCTCTTTGACTCAGAGGACAAGAAGAAATATCGGTGTTTCTGTTGCAGAGGTGGCTGTGCTGATATGTCTACTGCTATATGCCTGATCCCGTAGTTGGGGAAGCTGCTGCATGTCCTTCTCCAGCTCCTCCCCTCGTAGTCCTCTTTGAGGCAAGACAGAGCAAGGCACTTCTGATGCTGACCCAACACTGAGCGGGCAGTTTTGCTCTCAGGTCCTTGTGCGTCTTTCGTTATAGAGGAGACAGACCACAATACCTCATCTTTGCTTTCCTACGTGGATTTATAATTTTGCAGCAGACTCTTAGCCTTACTTAGTCCTCTAGCATGGATGTTAGATGCTCCTGGGGATTGAGCTTTCCTCCTAGTTATCAATGATGCGCCTCTTAATTAATAGTAGGGAGGAATCCTCTTGGAAGAGGGCTATTTTTGTAGTAGTAGTAGTAGGGGTTTGTGGTTTGGTGTGATGAAAATCAGTGTCTTGTTTCAACTTGCTTGCCTGATGCATTAGGTCTGTTCCTTAAAACTGAAGTAAATATTTAATTAAGTCTTTCTGGAAATGCAGTGCACATACAGATACTGTGTGAAGACTTCTCAGCGTTCTTCTACCTCGATGCTTGTAGCTTCCTGTTGGAGGAATCCTAATGAGATTTTCAGTTTCTCTTTAAGTTTTTGATGGGATGATCCTTGTATTTTTTGGCAATCTATCCTATTCTTCATTTATCTGGGAAAGTAGCCTTTTTCTGATAATAGTTGCTTCAGCTAGGAGAATAGAAGTGATTCAAGCCTTTATGGCAGACTCTCTTGATTCTTTGAGATCGCTTTTAGGATGCTTGCTAGGTTTGTAAATAAGGACGAAGAGGAGCAAACCCCTCAAACGCTGCATCAGCTTTTTGTGTTCTAAACTGCATGCTCTACGACCGAAGCAGCTCTGCATGCCCTGGATGTGAGGGGGCCTTTATCTGTCTCTAGTTGCAGCATGAGGCTGTTCACCAGGACTGCCTTGTTTGTTGCTGTGATGAAAAAGTCGAAAACACTGAAAATTTGAATCAAAGACCTTCTCACAGGAAAACTTTGACAGTGTTGTGAAGTGTGTGGGGGTCGTCTTTTTTGATCAGGATTCATTCAGCCCGAGCTCAAATGCTTCCTTCCCTCTTTCACTTAACGCTATGTTATGGTGGAGAGGCCGCTCAAGATGATGCCTTTGGGAGTCTCTTTCAAGTGGAAGCTTGGAAAGCTTCTTCCAGCTAACTTAAGAAATGGGATATTGCTTTAAGTTGCTTATGGTATGAATGCATATCTAGGCCATCAATTAGAAGGTGAAGGAGTTACTGACCTGTAATACTTTTTCCCCTTTAAGATGCCTGGTACATATCCGCGTTCACAAACCATCTGCCTGTCCTCCCTCAGAGGTTCTCCCACCCTCTAGCTGGGAGGAGAAGACAAGATCACATCCCATCTTTAGTTGCTTAAGCTTTACACGCAGAGAAAGTGAGCTTGGAAAAGCTCCTGTAGCTCTTGTTAACATTAAAAATTCTGGTAGTGCTTATGTCTGAGTGTACCTATAGCGTGAACATGCATATGGCCAATACTTCTCAAAAGAGAAAAAAAAAACAAAACAAAACAAAGCAATTACAGGTAACTGTCTGTATTTCTTCCTGAAGTACATCAGATCAATTTGGGGGATTTTAAATGAAAATCTCAAGCCACCTTCCCTTTTTTTTTTTCTGCAGTGTGTGAGTTAAATCCACTGTGTTTGCATTACCTTTTTTTTTCTTTTCTTTTCTTTTTTAAACAAATGTAAGTTGTTTTCCATTTTTTTTCTTCAAAATAATTTTAAAGATATTAAAAGATGATGATTTTTCCTAAATTAGTTTATTATTAATGCATAATGTAAAATTATGAATTTTCACCGTCTTAGTTTAATTATAGTTAAGGTAAATATTTTGCTGCCTGTTTACCTTAGTTTAAACCATAAAGTAACAGGTAAAC
This sequence comes from Struthio camelus, assembly GCF_040807025.1. NCBI lineage: Eukaryota > Metazoa > Chordata > Aves > Struthioniformes > Struthionidae > Struthio > Struthio camelus. The sequence continues at coordinate 5,764,285 of NC_090950.1, read as the reverse complement.
TATGTAGTCAGCTAAATGACCATTTTAGATTTGCTTCTGGAACATTAACTTCTGAATTTCCTAGTGCTTATGTGTATAAATTCTCAGCTGTAGTTGTGATCAGTTTAATCTAATGTGAACATTTAAAAAATAATCAGGCATTTCTGTTTTAATATGGCTGTAATTTGGGGACCTTCACCTCTCTGAGGCTGATCTCTCTGCCAGGTGTTACTTTGAACTTTTTCTTTTTTGAGTGAAAGCAGAATGAACTCAGCTGAAGTCTGTGAGAAAGAAAATATTCTTATCCTTAGTGATTATTTTGGTGGAAAAATAAACATTGCAATGTTAAGCATTCTGTGCACAGTTTGAGCTGTAGAATGTGTTTATGGGATACTTTAGAGCTTAAAAAAGAAAAGGCAAGCTAGCTAAATCTTATGTACAGTAGAGAACGCTTTCTTTAATGTTTCAGATCAATTCATACTCTGGATGATTGTGGCATTCAAAGCTGGAGCTCTTTTTCCCCAAGCGGAAATTCTTTGTTTAGTTTCTTCATCTGGCCCACTTCAGGCTCCAGTGAAAGAGCCGTAGGCTTTGTACGTCATGTTTTACTTGCCGCTTGGAGGTCAGAAGGCTTTGCCCACATAGAAATGAAGGCAAAGAGCCTTTCCAGGAAGGATGGAGTGTAGTGTGAGCCATCACCAGACTTTTTGCCCTGATACCAAAAGATTTGTGGTAATATGTTTTGGAGATGGTCTAGTGCGGTACTGACATTGCTGGTGGACGTTTGTTTTGCTCTGATGTCCTCATCTTATGGTGCGTTGTTTCCAGGCTCTTTGTTTTAAGAGAAAACCATTTCACCAAATGTTCTGATTGAGGAGACGGTACATGGTTTGAAGGACCCAGATACCTGCAGACCCTTGGATAGGATTTTCAACTGGTATTTGGGAGGAAGCCCTGGTTGGCATCTCACACAACTCGGTTCGTTTTGACCCCACTCTCTGTCCAATTCTGCTGTCCCAAGTCTCAGAGTGAAAGCACAGTTTTAACTGCTACAGGCTCACGACTCCAAGCAGCATCTCTTTGCGTGTGATAGAAAACCTTCTTTTTCCCACATTGCTTATTTATTCCTCCCTCTGGTAGTCCTAACTCACCTCAGCAGCATCTGATCTGCCGTTACAGTGGATACTTGGATTATGAAAATCATTACAAGGATTTATTAATACATTTATATACTGAACTGCTAACCAATTGCCTTCTCCATGGCTTTTCAGGCAGCCTTCTCGTAAAACCAGTAGTAAACAAGAGAAAGGTCAGTTTTGACTCTGGGAAACACCTGATCAGTTCTTACCCGCCTCAGAAAAATAGGATTCCGACATACTGGTACTTTTTTAAAAAAAAAAAAAAAAAAGCAAAATCCAACCAAACCACAATGGTGGCTATCAACTTAAGGGGGCCTTAGGTGATAGCATTCCCATATGTGTTTTTATTCAGTGTCCCCTGGCTTTTCACAGTGGCTGGAGGGTTAGACAGGGCGAGCAACGACTGTTATTGTGGCTCATGTTAGAGAGCAGGGAGTTTCTTTTCTCTGTATCTTGATGACTGGTTGGTGGATCCTCACAAGAGTGGACTTACTACATGTTTACTCTGCTTCATCTTCTGCTTGATCTGACAAAGTGTCCCATTTTGTACTTGTCACTGATAGTTTTTGAAGGTTATTGTTTATCCCTGGCATCTGTCTCAGGATGCTGGACTACCTGTGCTTGGCATTCTCAACGTCACACACAATTTCTTAATCTTCCAGCTTAGCTTTGCAACTCAACTTCCAAGAGTACACTAGTTCAGCAGATACTCCATAGTCATTCCTTTCCTCCTATAGCGGAGGAATCCTCTTTGCGTTTCTATGGCATGCCATTCCATGCTTCTCCCTCATTGGTGTCTGTGATGCTGGTTATCTCCATCCTGGGGTAGCATAACAAAGCTCACATCTGTCAAGATGGCCTGCATGGTTTCCTGCTGTCAATTCAGCAAGTAATATCTCACAGCAGCATTATAATATTATTACGTATTAGCCAAGTGCCTTGCTTCTGTGCCTTGTAGTTGCTGAACTTCATAATTACTGTACCAGGGTAATTTCTGGTACAGTATTAGCAGAAATACTGGGAAGTTCTGGTGCCTCTAGGACCTAGATATGACTTGTTTCTGTTTTTGTACTCCAAAGTGGATTTGAGGTTGGGCTTCTTGTCAAATGCCTATGCTGGTGCTCTGGAGTGGAGGTTTTGTGGTCACCCTTCCTCTAGTATCTCCCCTACCAAAGATGCTGTCGATCCCTACCTAGCTCAGAAAGTTACAATTTTGGATTTTCTTCAGTTCCTCAGCAGAGGATCCTTCCTCTGCCTGTTGTGTCTCTTGAGGCAGGATTTGACACAGATCCTGCATCTGGATTGGGCTACCCTGGCTTGGATGTAGGATGGCTTTTGTTAACTGAAAGACTTGGTTTGTCCACCATGAGAGATGTTCTAATTGTCAAAAGAAAGATCTGTACGAGAGAAAAGCTTTATCCGAGTAGACTCAATACTAGATCTGGTGTTAATTCAGGTCCTAGGTCTTCCCTAAAGGCCTTTATCCTTTCCAGCCTGAGATATTTGGGCTTGTAGAACCTGGCTTTGACCAGTAATTCTGTCAGAATTGTGTCAGCTCATCATTTCTGCACCTCTTTTGAGAGTTCACTGGTGCTCTCACCCTTCCATTCCAAGCTATGAGTCTTGGCCAAAGTTTCCCCCACACTAAGAATACCTTACTTAATTCAGGTTTAAACTTAGCATTTACACTTCTTGTGATTGCTCATTTTGAGTGTTTGTGCACTAGTTCATTGTCCTGTTGCCAATGCAGGCAGCATTTCTCATTGCTTTGCCGTAACAAGATATCTCTGTGTGTATTTGACATGTCCGTTCATCTCCTGCTTGCTTTCCCCTCAGTATTTAATGTCTCACTTTGAATTACATGTTGAGAGAAACTAAGTATAAGAGGGGGCCTGTTCTAGCCTGTGATGGCTTCTGCAGAGGGTGTCAGCTTGCCATCCTGCTTTCATTTAGCAGTAATCATGGCTAGTTTAAGTACTTACGGCTTGCAGTCACCCAAATTGAGTGAATACGTGGATTATGCATCTCAAAATAGTGCATTTACTAGTAATTCCTCATTGTTTTTTAAATAGTGATTATGTGTCTCTTCAGGGCTTGTTGGTTAACGTTTTGTCCATTGATGATTTTCTTGATGATAAAGGCAGCTAGGCAAATGTGTAAAAATTCAGTGAAGGAGAACTTCTCATGTTCTTCTGATTGTAAGTACAGATGCTATCCAAAAATCTCTTCATAGAGATCCTACTGTTATTACAAACTTTCCAGTTTGCATTTGTATGCAATCTTTAATTGAATATTTGCAAGAGGTGGCTGCGGTTGCACCGTACCTTACGCTTTTCTTTAGCTCTTTGGCCCTACCGATAGTGACCCCTTTTAAGGGAAGGATAGACTACAGCTCAGCTGTCTTCTACCAGCTTTCTTCCAGATAAGAGATTCCTTTATCTGCAGGAAAATTCTTAATGCATCTACATTTGCTTGCATCCTCCAAAGGATGCAACCAAAAATGTTGACTTCATGTTCTCCTCTAAGAGCTTTGATGTAACCCGAGTACTATTTTCCTCTACAGTTCTAGATGAATAAATGACTTCTGTACTTTTCAAGGTGAATGGTACCATGGAGATACTGTCCTTGGTGCAGTCTTGGAGTTGCATGCATCTCGTTCTCTTTAACATAATTCCTCAAAATAGCTTCTTTCTTCAGCAGAAAATAGCAGCTTTTGCCTTGGTCTGTCTCAAAGTAGGGAGAAGTTACAGACCTTGGAAGTAAAATCTTGTCAGGAATTTTACCTTTTTTCCCCCCAGGAACTGAATTTTTTTCACAAAGTGACTTCCATTCAAAGCAAACTGTTCAGTAGGTGACATCTCAGAAATGCTATTTATAGGTTCTGATTATAAGCTTGAAGAATCTAGAAAGAATTTACATTAAATAATTTAGATTCACAGGCAAAATGTCTTAACTCCACTCACAGCTTTTCGAGCAAGAAAGGGGCCATTATGATGGTCTACTAAATCTGTATAAATGTATTTGTTTAATTGTAGTGGAATTGAACAGCTGAATCTTTCTTATGTTGTAGTTTCTTATAAAAGTTGTTTGTTGATTTGGGGGAAAAATGTTTAAATATAAAAGCTAGTATTAACATGGTAAATGTATGTTTAATAACTTCTTTGTTGTCTTCCAAAGATCCTCAGCTATTCTCAGTTATTCTTTATTTTGTATGCCAAATTACAACACTTTTGTAATGTTTTGTATGCTTTTGTACAACACTTTGTCCTGTTTATAATTTGCTGCCATCTATCTAATTTAGTCATGATGTCAGCTATCTCTTTATATTGAATAAGACTAGTACAGATACTGACATGTACTGATGCTTTAACATTGGGAATTTGACACTACTTACCTTAAAAGACTCCCAGTGACTTTTAAGTTGTTTCACAATAACCACTAATAAATATAAATATATTTATATGCATAAAGCCCTAAGCTACCTAATCTGATTTCGTAGTTGACCTTACTTTGAGTGGGAAGTTGGTCTAGAGACCTCCAAAGTTCCCTTCTAATGTGACTTATACTATGATGTGTGTGTGTTTGTATTTGTGTGAGTGCGTAAATGTGTATGTAATATCTCTCTATGATTTGTAAAGATACTTTGAGTGATTTCAGGTGCCATAACTATAATAGGTTTTCGTTCTGCTGGTTTTATTTGCCCAGTCTGCCACTAAGAAACCACGGAAGTCTCCAGGAGATAAGGGTCGTTCAGAATCTGGAGCTAGAGGAGCAAGTCGTGGAAGAGCTAATGGTCACCCTCAGCAGAATGGAGAAGGGGACCCTGTCACTTTGTTTGAGGTCGTCAAGCTGGGCAAGAGTGCTATGCAGGTAAAATAACTAACTGTGTTAACAGCATGTCTGCTCAGTATATTGTGACTGTAAGAGTTTGCTCTAAGCTCTGTCCTTGTAATCAATTGTATGTTTTCATAAGCTGTATTGGCTCAGTAGACCTTTATGCTTAACATTTTCCTAGTCTGTACGTGATAAAGTAAGGAATGGAATGTGCTTTGTGGTCAAGCTGAGAGCTGTCGTACATACTTCTGAAAGAAAAGAGACATCAAAAATCATGTATTTCAGTTAAATTCTCTATTATTTTGTTAATTACTTTCAAACTGAAAATGTATGTTGATATTAGGCAGTATATTAAAAGATATCTTGTAGTAAGTTTTACAGGAGGAAAAAGTGTAAGATATTAGTCATAAAGGGTTTTTTTTTTGCTGTTGCTTTTTTTTCAAAAATTCCTCCTGACTTAAGCACTTTTGAAAACTGCACTGCAGCTTGCGATATTCTTGCTGTACCCATCAGAGAGCTGCACGTTAAGGCTAAATTGGTTGCCTGAACTTCCTCTGTGATTGGGAGACAGAGATGAACACATCCTGAAGGCGATTTTTCTCATTGTGAGATAAATATCTGAGATAGTTGTAATGACTTGCCTCTGGAGGTGCTTCTTACTCTTTTATGTTTTGATCAGTTATTGAGGGGTTAGAGGATTAATTGGGCCAACTGAGTCCTGCCTCAAGAACCTCTATAGGTGATTGTGCTTGTATACTTTTAGTCAGTAGTTGTCCTTCAGCTATTTGTTATTGCCACTCAAAGGAGAAACAACAGGTCCAGAACACTGTTCGTCCGTTGCCGTGCAAAGCCAAAGATGGTTCCTGCTGAAGGATTGTTAAGCAAACCTGCTTTACTTTGCATTTCAACGAACCAGGACTTCATGCACTGTCAATTAGTATGTTTTGACTTTGGGGAACATGATGTGTTACAGCATCTCTAGTCAATATATTGTGACTGTAAGAGTTCAGGCTATGCTATGTCTTTGTAAACAGTTACATTTTTGTGCATGAGGAAACAATTGTATTTTTATACACTGTATTTATATAACATGAGGAAAGTTATACCTGAGGAAAATTGTAAATGAGGCAAATGAGGGGCCAAGTCCCATTTTCAATATTACTTCCAGTGCAGTTAGGAACCTGGGGCTCATTAACCCTCAAAAGAATCTAGTCTTCCAAGTGAGTAAAAGCTATTGAAAATTTTCTCTCGGTCTCAAATCTGTGGAAGGTCTGAGATGTATTTTTTGAAGTAGTAATAAGTGGGAAGAAAGTCAGAATTTTCATTCTTCATAGATGATACATTTGCAGTTATACAGGGTTGACCCTTCTTATCTAATAGGTGAAGACAGAACAAATTTACTCCTAACAAACCTAGAGAAAGATTCTTTGTGACTTTTCTTCCTATATGTTTTAAATCAGGGCTTCCAGCTTTGCCTGATTTTCAACACTTTTTCAAATTTCGTATTTGGCAGGATTTGAGGGAACATCTGGAGTCTATTTTCTGGTTTTACTGTGGTACAGAACATACAGTATGCTTCATGAAGTATGTTTATCTTACAGTTATTGATATATGCAGAAGTCAAATGAAAAGGAATGGGTGATTGAGTTGATATTTGATGAATCTGCGTCTGTGCATGGAACAGTCTTTGATATAGTTCTCCTATTTCTAAAGAGACGCCAACAGAAATCTTCTACAAGTGAAATTCCAGAAATTTTGTGTGTGTGTGTGTGTATTCATGCATTAAGACGCTTTGGGGATTCAAATACAAAGGAATTGTTTTAGGAAATGTAGTATTTGTGTTCACATATGTGTATATATGTGTGTGTGTGTGTGTGTGGACTTTTGCGCATATATACATTCGCGTGCACACACACACACACACACACACATGCTTAAAAGGTGCCCAGCATACTACGTGCACACAATTTGAGAAGAAAGTAGGTGACATGTTTTAAGCTATTCCTTATTGCAGTGGAGTAAGGATAAACAAATAAAGGGGGTAAAGGGATAGGCAAGTTTATTTGGAGGCTTGGGATGCAAATATGCATAAATGATTTAAGCCGTATTTAGGAACACCAATCCTAATTTCAAGAGTATGCATCCCTTATGTACTTACGGAAACTTTATTATTGGTAAAAAAAACTATTCCAAAAAGAAAGAAAGAAAAAGCCCCATACTGGGACAGAGGATGCAATTATAATGTGATTTAATTTTTTTTTCACTTGCAATTCTGGATAAATAATAATCCCACATGAAACCAAGATTTTATAAACCAAGATTTTAATACACCAATTAAGAATGCTTGGCAATTTTGTTTCTCATAGTTTCTGCAGAGATTTTCTTTTTTTGTGGCCAATTTTAGCAATTTTTTCAGTCTTACTAATTTTCAGACAAAACGCCATATATTTGCATTTGTCAGAACCTATTCTTTCTCAATGTTTAGTTATTTCCCTGTAATATGAACCTACATTTTTCTGTGACACTCTTAACTTTGCTTTCAGTAATGACAAACAGAAAAATCCAATTAATATATTCTGAGATTGCTTGGGAATTTTTGTGCTTAGCCACTTCTTGTGCTTTTATTTTTGATCTGTCTGCTCCTGCTGTTTGCTCGCAGGATATAATTTAGTTGTTGGGTTTTTCTGGCCTTGTCTTGCCGACTCATGAAATTGTCTAGATGAATTCAGTTCTCACTTCTTTTAAGTTTGTCCTCTGTTTTGGATCTGACAGCAGGATTCACTTAGTTCTTCTCTTCGGCTTTATTGCCCTGTGTTTCTTCCAGGCAAACAAAGTTACATTAATATTTTGTTTCTCAAGTATATGTAACTTTGGTGCTGCTCTTTGCATATAAATCTTTGCCTCTAGATACACTCTTGCCCCTGTGATGAAGTGCGAGTTCTGTCCATATTAAGTCTCCTTGAACTCTGTAAATCAATTTGATACTCGTATTAGGCTAGTATTGGATTGTTATCGCTGCTTCTTAATTTGTTGTGAGACCTTTTGTACTGTTAGTCGCTTCAGAAGTTTTTCTGTTGGCAGCTACCTTGGTACGTAGAGTGGCACGACGTACTGTTTCATTAGTCCATTTAGACTATTCGTAGAGCTTAGTTATGCATGTTTTCCCTTTTGGGGGCAAATATGATACTCTTCTGCTTTTTGCCATTTGTATCTTTTTCTTTTTCTTGGACTTTCTGATGGATACAGCTATACGCGGTGGTTCCCCCCCCCCCCGAGCCCCTCGAGGTGGAACAGACCCCGTGGTCGTCTCTCACGTGCTGCACTGCCTGACTGTACAGTGCCGGCGTTGAAGGGCAGTTCAGCACGTGGGCAGGACAGCTGAGCTTAAATCTTCATAGGCGCTTCTGCATTGATCTCTGATCGCGGCATTAAGCCAGCAGGGAAGTAAAGACCACGTGATGATCTCAAATTTTGCTTAGGCCTCAATCTGAAAATTTCTTACGAGCAAGTTATGGCCGATTAGCTGTAATTAAGCGTGTACTTCTGTGGTGGTCAAAGCAGCAGAGAGGCGTTGTCCTTTCCTCCAGAAAATTGGAGAGAATAATAAGGAGTCAAGAAAGGTATTTGATATCGGAAGTTGAATAGATCGATGCCTGGATTACTCTGTAACGTTATGCGCATTGCCAGTTATCCTCAATTGAGTTGTTAGCAGTTTGCTAACAAATTAGCTGCTGAGTTTTGAACCTGTTGACCTCTCTGCTTACACTCAGCTAATAGAAGATGTCAGTGTCGAGGAGACGTGGCTCAGAGTAAATATGGCTCCGTTGTATGCTAAAAAGCATTTTAGGGTACGTATCCATAGAGAGCTTTCCAATATGTTGAAAGGGGATTTTTCATTATGTTACCGGATCTTCTTTGTTGCTCCATAAATCAAGAATATACGTGATTCCTCACTTTTCTGTCTGTCCACCTTGACACATATGGATTTGAGTGTTTTGAGGTCCTCTCTCCACTTGAGTAGAGCTGCATTTGTAGCGCTGCTTTCCGTGTAGCGAAAAGGAGTTGTCTTTGTTTCTTATATTTTAATTCCTCCCAGACTATTTCTTCTTTCACCTCCTGGACTCAGCTTGGCAAGCTATGACTCTGTCACAATCCTACACTGGCTAGAAAGTTAGTGTATCTGAGCAGGAACAGCATGAGACCTCTTTTTTTTTTTTTTTTTTAATTGTCTATCCAAAAGGATTTAAAAACCTCTCAGTACTATTAATGTGAAAATATTTCTGAAATGTTAACGATATCTTTGAAGATACTGATTTTTAATGTTTGTCCATCTGTCTTTGTTGCAGACTGTGCAATTGAAAAGTAGTACATACCAAAATAAAGGGTTTGCATCCCTTATAATTACATATTTCATCTGTTGGAAGTAATATGAAAGAGGTGAATGAAACAGTCTGGCCACTTTCAGCAATGCTTTTTGTCGTCTTTAGTCTCTCTAGCATCTTGCTGAATGATTGCCAGGTCCTTTTATCATAATGTATCGGGTTTAGATGACTAGTCATCAACATGCGTATCTATTTGAAATCATTTTTTGACTGAAGTTCCCCATACCTCCAGTATCTTTTTTTTTTTTGTAATCACTTTGAGGTTTGACCTGTACAAAAAGTGCAAGATAGTCAGATCTTGCAAAAAGGTAGTGCTGATATGGCTTTACACATCCTATAAATATTGCATATCCTATATTGCTTAAACATTTTTTGTCTTTTCATAGCATTTAGGGCAGAAATAGACCGTTATGGACTTGTATACTACCTGCCTGCATGACTCAGGCCACGGAATTTCACTCATTTCTATATTAAGCCCACAGCTGCTTCTGCAACACCAGCTTTTCTAGAGTAATAATAGTAATCACTTTGAGCTAATTAGAAGTTAGGGTAGCTCAACCGTAGCAGCTGGAGAGGCTGAACCCAAGTGTTGGATCTCCTCCTCCCCACTCAAGTCTCACGGCAGAAGCTGCTCCCTGGCCTGGCGGTGGCAGGTACCTGTCCATGCTTGGCCGTTGCAACCAGGAGGTGGGATGGCTGCGGAGGCGGCTTCCGGTGCCCTCCCCAAGAGCAAGGCTGCCCTTCAGGGATGGCTTCTGCTGGGAACAAAGCCGGTAGCAGTAGGGCGAGCCCCAGGGACTGCACAACTTTCACTTCGGTTTATAGCACAGTCGGCGCGGATTAGTCTCTGCTTCGCTTGCTTCTTTCAGCCCCCTGGAATTTTATCACAAAGTAATTTCAATCACATAATTATTATACGACATAGATAATCCCTATGTTCCTTTGTCCTTCCAATGGTTCTAATTAAGAAAAAAACGTTATGTGCCTGCTTTAATCTAGCATAAACTGAGGCTGCTGTTGAAAAGATTGGTCCCAGCTTCTCCCACAGCTACAGCTGGTGTTTTTGACGCTTTTCTTGTGTGTGTTGTAGTCACACCAAGAAACAGATTTAATTAAAACCTGAAGCTTTGTCAGATTTTTTTTCAGCTGGATCAGCTCCCCAATTCAGTTCACCTCTGGCAGCAGCCCAGACTTAGTGTTGACTACAATGGCTGTATAACCATGACCGTTTCTGCCTTATTTAGGATTGTATTTTACACGTATGCCTTGCTACTTGAGCTTAAAAACACAAGAGCAGCTCTAACTGGATCATTGGTCCAATATCCAGTCTCTGGGAGAGAAGAAAGAGCGTAAGAAGGTGAGATGTGTTTGGGGAATTCTCCCTGCCCCGACCGTTTGCAGTTCGGGGAGTTGTGGGGTGAATGTGGTTTCTGGTTTTTGAGTAGCCTTAATGGATCTCCCTGCCCTGAACTTCTCCGTTCTCCCCATGGAAGTTCTCTTCTCTTGATAGTGGCTCTGCATCTGCCTCAGCCATTTCTGGGAGTGAAGGTTTTTGGCAAAGATTAACCGTGCACAAACATATGCGACTAAGTATTATCCATATTTCTTCTGTGTTAAAGGCATGTTTCGGTTTAACCGTCCTTTAACAATGCAGCGTTCCCGGCTTTGAACGATGGATAATGATTTGGAGTTTCACCAAAGTAAACTGGCTCAGAAGCTCCTGGGGAGTTTAAGGATGCAGTCTCTAAAGTTTACAGTATAAAATAACTGCAGTTGTTTTGGTCATTTGAACTGATTCGGCAGTCTCATCTTCTTTTACTTTTGGTTATGTGCTACTAGCTTTAAAAAAAAAAAACAAAAACCAGCGTGGTGCGTGCTTTCATGCTTGTTATGCTAGTAACAATTCAGCTACCAGACAAAACCTCAATTGATCAAAGAGATATCCTTTAATACCAAATTAATTTTTCCACAGTCGTCACATACCACTGCGTTTTCCTTGTGATGTAGGCTGATAGGATCCTCATAGGATGCAGGAGGATTTTTCCCTGTTCAGGTGGACTCTTATGGCAGCAGTGTGTTATGCGAAGACGTTATATCTGAACACACCCCCTAGAGTAAAAGCCAGACAAGTCTTTTGCTCTCCAGAGCATCATCCTGTTTTGGAGTATTTAGGGTGATCCGTGAACTCTTTCCAGACTCTGCTAGCAAAAGAACTTGAGTCTGGGTGTTTTTGTTTGTTTTATTTTGTTTGTTTGTTTGTTTCTTTTTTTTTTTTTTAATGAATTGGAGGGTGTCTCCTACTGGCATAACTTGATTCTGTTTTGGTATTGCTTTAAAGATTTTCTAGTCTCGTGCACGATGTGTACAAGTAATTTTAATAGCTCCAAATCTTTTATGCACGTGTTTGGCCAAGATTTAACAGCCACAGCCCCTTGGAAATTGTGTAACGTGTAAATTGCGAGAAATCAGCACCTGCACAAATTCTGCACTTAAATTATGCCATTCTGATGCTCTTGTAACAGTTGAACTAAATATTTTTAATTTCCAATAGTATTTTTTTTCCTCCCAAATGTTTCCATATGTGTTACGCTAATCTTCCCACATAATGATATTTACTGCCCATTCCACTGCATATAACTCCATATTTGCATGCAATGCCAGACACAGATATCTCTACATGGAGAGTATAGATCCCATATTTTTATTGGGAATAAATGTTTTTAAGAATTTATTCTTTCCCTCTCTCTGCTTCAGGAAAGAAAAAAGTTATGTAGTAGAAACTGTGTAAAGCAGAGTTTCCCATTTTTACTTGGATGAAAAAAAATACAAGAAACAGATATTGTTTCACTGAAGTAAAATAAAAACAGAATCACTTTGCTGTTTCAGAAAATGCTTGCTAGGTGTTAGCGAAGGGTGAACTTTTTCATAATCTAAAATGACTATCTTTACAGTAAAAAGGATAAATTGCAGCTTTTCGATCTGCAGTTCTTTTTTATTAACTTTATATTAGGTTTTTCACTGGGTGTATATTATATTTCGTGTCTGCAATTTGGCATGCAGCCAAGCAGTTATCATGAAGTGCAGTCTTAAATTGTACGTGCTTCTGCATGTTAGGAACTACCTGCTCCTCAGTAACCGTCTGTATCATTACTTCGTTCTTCACAAAATTTGACCTTAAAAGACTTTTATTCTTAACTGCATAGATTCACTTAAAAAAAACTTGGAGTATTATGCATCTTTTGCTGCTTCCATTTCTTTCTTTGTGCTTTTATTTTCACTGTACTCCTAAGTCCTCCTCACAGTCTGTTAACGCTTTTATCTTCTCTTCAGGCTGCTCTTTTATACAGATAATTGAAACTTTTAATTTCACTGTGCCTTTATTTTAATAAGCTTCAAATTTCATTTGGGTAATTTTGGGTTTTGGCAGAAGACATCGGTACAAGCTGTACTGCTTTCTTTTTCCCCACTTTTAATTTAAACACAGTACACACATCCTAGAGTCATTTTTTGTTCCATCATATACGCTGTAGATGAAGCATGTCCATGATCAGCTGTAGGAAATGGCAAATTACTTAAATATGATTTCTCCTTGATTTGCCTTGGTTTACGGTTGACTCGGATCTTATACTTGAGCATGCACTTTGTATATGGTGTCGTTTGCTTTCACGTGGTGTTAGCAGCACTGCTGCCAAGTTACTACTTCATTTAAATTGTGAAATAGGTTTATTGAAATCAACTTTCATTAACATCTAGTGGGGCTGTGCTAATTTACACGAGTTGGCGAGGTATCATCTGCAGTTCGTCCCTCTGGTTCCTCCAGCGCTTAATGCTCCTAAGTGTAGTCATGTTCTTGCACTGAAGGAGTATGAAATGGATTCATAGCTGAAAAGCCTCTGGGAGGTAATAGGATAACTAGTTTCATTATTTCATTCATTAAATCAGACTTTTGCTTTTACTGGCAATCCAAGCTGTTATTTCTCTCAGTGCTATAAAATGTCTCTATTTATCTTTTAGCAGACTTGGAGATGCAAAGGTCAATATATCTGCAGAGTCTACGTGATTGATTTCAAGTTGTCTACTCAGACTATGGGTCCATTCTGTCACTTGCTTAACTTTCTTTAAGTCTCTTATTTCTATAAGGTGGCCTATTTGGCATATTATATTTTGTCTTCAAATGGTCCTGCATGGTACTTCTTAAAGCAGGATCACTGCAGAGTTATATTCTGTGAGATTCTCTTGGAAGCTGCTATAGGCGTTTGGAAATCTTTGTACTGATTGCGTATTTGTGCTATACATCATCTGCCGTTTGCAGAAGATTCTAATTTTTCACTCAGTTCTCCTAAGAGTAGAATCACGAGCACTTACAGATTTTTTTTTTTTTTAAATCCTCAAGTCTCGTTTCAGTAGCATGAACTTGTAGGGACTTGACCTGCTGACCCAGAGATATGACGCATATAAAATGTATGTATAGAGATATAGATATAGCTATTTTCTGAGAGTGCCAGGTGAGAGGGGGTCATGTGGGAGTTATTGGAGTAAACTTTGGATTTTATCGCTATAACTGAGCTAGATAAATTTTGAGTTTGCTTACAGTTTAGTTACGATATCCCTTGCCTCACTCTAGCTTGATAATGAAGATGACAAGTTAAAGAGGTTTTTGCAATCTCTCAGTTGTACTCCATAACCTTGGTGTCAGGGGAGCCCTTTCACTGTGCATGTGCATTGAATTTGGTGAACCCCCAGCGCATGGACTTCCTGCACCTGGGCAAATACAGTGCATGCCCAGTCGATCTCATGGGGCAGAGGAGGAATGCTTCCCAGGAATGCTGAATTTATTGCGTGTGTCATGCACAGCATGTAAGTGCATATTTCCATATGGTAAATCTATGCTCTCTACTGCATCTGAAGGTAAAAACATCTGGCAGCACTTGAATACCACCCCAGCACTTCATGCCATCTACTCCTGGCTCCCATGCTTCATAGGTTTCTCTTTCAGAAGTAGGCAACAAGTCTCTCGACTGGATGAGTAGCTCTGATGGATGCAGCCCACTCGCATCTAACAGCTTTCCAAAGAGCTCTCCGGTCCTTCCCTCCTCCTTTTGCCCAAATGTACCTTTACTGTCATGTCAGTATTGCCTTTTGGATATCTGGTAGGGAAGGGGCCAGGCAGGACAGGATGTATCTACGCAAGCTGGGGACCAAATGTCGGTTGTTGCCACAAGGTTTATCAATGTAATTTGCTGCTTGCTCTCTGCTTATGTTTGAGGAGCTCTTGAAAAGAGGGTGACTGGAAGGAGGCTGCAAACAACATAAAATCATCCTGGAGAGCCCTCCAGGGCTGCTCTAACCTGTGTATTGTTGGTCAGAAATCCTTGTTTTTATACAAGGATACTTCATGCAAGTTTATGCAAAATAATTCCTTTTCTGGCAGTGATTGCTCATTGCACCATTTGCTACACTATTGCCTGTTGTGTGATTTTTTTTTTTCCTCATATTTGTCCCTTTTTCTGTTTTTTTTTTTTTGACTTTTTTTTTCTTGTTTCAGTTGATATTTGTCTCTATTTTAGGTCTAATGTGTATCTCTTTTTTTTTTTTTTCCCACCCTAATGTTTTCAGTTTTTATAGCTCTTTTCTGTTACATCAAAAGTCAACAGTTTGATTAAGTTCCAACTGTTGTAGCATATGTAGTCTGGCTTCATTATCTCCTGTTGCCTAAAACTGTAATCTCTCTAAAAAATTTATCAACGAGCATGCCAAACGCACATGAGGGGCTGAACAGAGTTGCATGGTTACGTACTGGTCTGTGTGCGTTAGTTGGATTTTCATACTTTGAAAATACTTTGCATGCTTTTAGGGATTAGTAGATGCAATTTGTGTGATTAGGTGTGGATGCACACAGGTCAGGGTGTCTGTACGTGAGCTTGTCACCCTGGGCTCCCCACACAGTCAGTGGAGATCTAGTTAGGGTAATGACTAGAGATGTTAAGTGGAAGTCATCTCATCTTACCGTGGATGCCTGTGCTGGTCAGATGAATTACACTGTCAGCTCCACTGAATATATTGTCTGTATTGAGTATAAAGGGAGTGACTCGCATGAGTGACGAGTTGGGCCATACATCTAGTTAGGTGAGAGGAATCTTATCCAAAAATTTTTCTGGAGCATGCAAAATTTTAGTTAAAACTTTCTGTAGATCATGTGCCGGCCCCAGATGATGTAGGAGGTAGTCCTTATCTGACTTCCTCGTTCATCGTCTTCCTTTTAATTTTAATGGCTTCTGTATCTACTCCTGGCGCGTTGCCTCAGGTCTTGTACATGAGTCTTGCGTTCAGGTGCTTGTCTTCATTTTTTTGTGAATTGTATCATATGGTTCTGGATTGAAAAAGTAAGTACTATACTAGATAGGCAGGAGTGGACCTTTATTGCCCAAGGATGTAGCATGTCCTTCACAGCTTCTTTTCATAAAAAGAGATAGAAAAAAAAAATCAGCAGGTGGATCAGCTGTGCCTGATCAGTATTCATGCTGCTTTGTCCATCTAGGAAGATTCTTACTTGGAGAAGTTAGCAAAAAAAGCTGAAAGATTTCTTTGGCAGATAACATTCCCTCTCTCCCACCCTTGGGCTGTAAAGTATTGCCCCTTTAGGATGATGCCAAAAACGAGTGCTTAAAGGGGAAGAATAGTTTAAAAAAAAAAAAAAATTAATTGCAGACATGGGCGAGATCTAATATTTTCACATGGCAAAACTGGTTTGAGAGGTTCCTGCCACTGTGCTTCTAGTTTCCATGGCTTTGCTCCTGTTGATGTTACAGTTTTGGGGCAGGATTGCAAAAATCAAATAGTTGTTAAAAACAAAACAAAAACAAAAAACACTTCCTCCAAATCTTTTCCACCCCTTTTATTTTTGGAACCCATTGGCACATCCAGAAACAGTTGCACTGGTGTAGCTGAAGAAGCGGTATATTGCAAGGAGGGGACCGGCACAAGGCTGAGTGTGAACAGCAGTCTCTTAGGCCAGCCTGGCTTCTACAGGGAATGTTGTACATGCAACTTGACAGCGCACAGCGCACAAGGATCGACTGTGAACTAGCTACAAACTCTCAGAAAAAACACCTGAGGTTTCCCAAGCTCAGAAAAGAATATTGTAGACTTCAGAAAACGTTAAAACACGTGACAAGAATGAGCAAAGATGAAGATAGGGAAGCGTTTCTGTGCAAGCCACAGTGGTAGAGAGTAGGGTCCTGCAGCCTGAAAAGAGGTGTGACCGGCGGAGAATGTGATGGACGCGTGGAGAAGGTAAATAGGGATTGAGGTTCATTTTCTCCTCTGCCATAAGAATTAGGTGGCATCAAATACAACTAGCGGTTGGCATGTGTGAAACGTAGCAGTTACTCTTTTTTTGCAGTGCATAATTAACCTGTGAGAGACACTGCTGCAAGGGAGGGTAGACTGTAAAAATTTCTGGGTTGAGATAGGCAAATTCGTGCAACAAAAAGACACTAAGGTCTGTTGAACCCTAACCACAGCCCAGGAAGTCCCTGAGCTGCAAATGCCAGGTCTGGGAGAGTAACTGGGAAGCGTCAGTATTTGCTGTCCTGTTCTCCTGCTCCTTCTTACCCGAAGGAGCCCTGCTGGGCCAGGGGAGCCTCCAGGCTGACCCAGCGCCCCGGCTGCTTTCTTCGGTGATCAGTTAGCTGCTGGCAGTGGTATGTTGCTCTGATATCTACACTCCTGTAGCTGTTCAAACAAATACTTTAAGGTAGTAGTAAACTAGCAGTCTGGTCCTTAAACTCTGTCAATATTTGATATAGTAAATATTTTTTACGTTTGGCCTCATTTTTGGTTTTATGTGCTGCGGAGAATCCCGCTGGGAAGGATCGATAGTTGCAGGAAAAAGTCTGAATTCATGGCGAAATAACAGAGAAGCGTTCTAGACAAGCGGTTTTGTGCCGCTGCTTCATGTTTTCCCAACTTGTATTAAGACTAATTTGAGGCCAAGACTTCCTTTTTAATTTATCATAAGTAGCAGGTGGACGTAACTGTAATACTTCTTCTCCTACTGTTGCATGCATGTTTGTGTGTAGACAAAACCTCCGAAAGCTTAGCGTCGTAGTGATTTAAACGTGTAGAGATTCCCACTGGTTGTTGAGTAACGCGGTGGTACTGGGAGTCTCAGCCTGTCTTGGGTTACGAATGAGCGTGGTGATCCCCAGTGGGATCCAGCACCGAGCGCTTTGGCTCGTTTCACCGAGGCCGTCGTCTCTAGTACGTACACCGTTGTCTTCTTGCTCCCTCCCTTTTCCCGTACGCTTGCTATGGTTGCACTGGCAGCCGGGGGAATTTGCCCTGGGATAAGCTAGAAGTTGCAGGTGAATTTTTCAGCATCCTGTCCTTACAGCTTGCAGTTTAGATAGATGCAAAATTACTCTTAAGAGACGGAGTTGTTTGGATTCGCTCCTCCTTACTTGTTCCTTTTCGGCAAGGCTGAGAAATCGGTTGAGGGCAAGTTAGGATTTTTTTTTTTTTAAGTAACTTTTATAGAAATCCATCGCAAACGTGAACTCTCCGAAATAAGTCTATTTGCAAAGTACGCTCAAAAAGTATAATCAGGCTTCTGTTAATGAGTGCTGTCACGTATCTGGAACAGTGTAGGGGCCCCCCCCCCCATAAAATAAATAAAACATAGTACTTGGTTTCATTGAATACATAGTGTGGATGACGTTCTGTGTTTATATGCATGAGGAAGACTGAATAGAGAGCTTAAATAACACAGTGTTTTAGTGATGTGAAAAGAAGCCATCCTTGTCTTCCTTAAGAAGCATAAAGCAGGCTGAAAAAGGACCTCACCCTCCCTCTTTTTGCTTTTCCGGAACAGGTTTTAAGCATTTCCATAGCTGATTTGTTTGCTTTGTCCTCATTGCCTCATTTTACCTACGTCAGGTGTTTTAAAAGCCCCCGGTCTCCGCAGCCCTGACGAAGCTGTCTGGTCCGAAGCGGGGGGTAAAGTGCCTGCGCGGGAAGCAGCGGCGCTTTGCCGCTGCGTGTCCGTGCGTCCCTTCAGCTGACGTATGCCTGCCCTTCACTCCTTCCGCCTCTCTCACTGCTCTTTCGTGAGGACGGATGCGATCCATTCGGTGCCTTTTCTCATCAAGCCGCTGAAGCACGTTCTCTGTCCCCAGAGATTAATGTATGCCAGATGACAAACCTTCTCGACACCTGCACGCTTTCTGTCCTCCTCCCCCGTACTATTCAGAATAATGACAGGCAATGCGCTACACGTGTGTATCGGTGATTATAAAAATACCTCCTGGCTGCTTACCGTCCTGAGTGCAGTGGGAAACTGTGACTCAGCTTCATGTACTAGCATTCAGGTGGCTTATTGCTTCTCAGCCGCTGTAAGAATGACCAAACTTTGTATTAGTTACAAAATACTCCTCGTTGCGTTCTGTCTTCTTGAGCTGTGTGTGGTGTTTCTGAATGATTGACGTACTATTTTGACCTATATAAATATTGAGATGTTTGCTATGCAATGGAAATTCAGCTCTTATCCCAAAGAGTGTTGCTACCTGTCAGTTTTCTGGGAATATATGTTAGTAATTCTGTAAGGAATCACGCTTTTTTCTTTTTTTCCTAACACAATTGTGAAACTGAATAAATACTACAAGTAGAGTTTTGAGAGATTAGAAGAATTTGCCTTTGAACCTCGGTTTATACGATTATAATAGCAGAATACAATGCGTATAATTCTGTTCTCTAGCAATATTTGTTCTGTCTCCACCCTGAGAGAAGGTGTGTAGATATCTGAATTTGTACACACATATAATTTTGCAAAATAAATTTTCAGTTATAAAATTAAATTCTGAAAAGAATAAGTCATTTGCCTTTAATAAAACACTTTTTAAGAGTGTCTGATAAGTATTCTTTTTTTCTTGACAGTCTGTGGTGGACGACTGGATTGAATCATATAAGCAAGACAGGGACATAGCACTTCTGGATTTAATCAACTTCTTTATCCAGTGTTCAGGATGTCGAGGTACAGAATGTTGGAAACAAGTTGTATAGAATAAATCTGACGGTCATGCAAACGTGTATTACTGCAAATGCTGGTAAAGATGTGGGAGGCACATGGATTGGTACTCCTCGTATGCATGGTTTATATAGAAATATTGTCTACGTTCTGGAATAATTTTATTTAAAGCTTGTTTGTCAAGGGCATACCTTCTCTTTTCCTCACTTTCCTGTCGTCACCCTAAAGCGTGCAAATCCTTGCAGAGGTACTCTACTCATCAGCGAAAGGAGACAAAAGATATATTAATCAAGGTAGGCATATCTTCCCCTTTTTCTTCCTTCCCGATTCTTTTTTATTACAAGAGGTAATAGGTGTAGCTATACTTTAACTTTGCTGTTTTTTCTTCCTCTGTAGGAAAATGAGGTTTTGTAAACTGAAGAGGAAGGATTCAAGCTTCAGTTGCCTTCAGATTAGTAAGAAAGAAGATTTCTTTTGGATGAAGCAGCAATCTTCTTTCTTTCTCTCTGATACTGTATCAAGTCAGCAGCAAGTGGCCAGCCTTTTTCTACCCTATTTTAGCAGTCTCTCATTACCACGCATGGGGCAGTCTTTCTAGCGTTCTGTTTTAATGAATTTTTCACATGTCTTTTTTCTGTTTTTTAACTCAATGTTGAAAATAAAAAAAGACAGAGCTCTGCTCTGCCTTTTTTGCCCTGCACTGAGCTATTTATTGTTTTCTGATGCTTCCTATAACTTGCCCTGAGTAGGATCAAAAATAACCCACAATTCAGAAATGCTTTTCTTCATTTTATAACTGACATGGGAATATACCTTTAGACCATCAAATGATCTCAGTAGAAGTTCCTTTTCTTTCTTCTTAAGTGTGAGAAGTCCTGAGTTCAGTTAAAAGTGTCAGAGGAAAAGAAATATGAGCCCTCAGCCCCTTCAGCAAACCTTTGTTGTAGCAAAAGGTAAAAAACCTTATTTTATGGATGATGGGAAAGCCTGAAGCTGTGGAAGCGTTCTGTGAAGGGGCCAAGGCTTCGGATTTAGATAACCCCCTACGTCAATGTCTATACTGTTCACACAGGTTCCCTAAACTATTTTTCAGACCTGTTTGGCACCTTATGTGAAAGTAGTTCTATTCTGTTTGCTTTTTTAAGCACTCTCCTAAAATTGTACGTAATAAAATCTTCTTTTTAAGAATTTGGGCTGTATTAAACCAAAGGGATCCGTGGACATACGTTTATATTCTTGGCAATGCGGGTTTTTGGTGGGGGCATGTCATAAATGCATCTTTTTCCCTACTGCTCTCCGCTAATTTCTACTTCCTTTTCTTTGTGCTTGTTGGAGAAAGCAGCGCTCTTGCAATCTCCAAAGATTCGTATTTTGTTTAAACCTCTTGTCAATGACTGATACAGGCTGAATGCCCACTGCCAACCACATGCTGCTGGAGGGAGCGTTTGCTTCCCAGGAAGACTTTCCATTACTGGCTGGGAAGCAGCAGTGCTTCAAGTGGCTGATGTCATTTACTTTATTTTTTCTCATGGTGACTTTTCAGTACTCTGCTTGTACCCACAGCAATATCTTTTTGCTGAGCTTTCTTTAGTGACCTGCAGCTCCCAAACAGCGGTGGTAGAAAAAGAACGTAAAAATGGCATTTTCCCCGGAGCTCGTAGTGTATCTTGGGGGTTTATCTGTGTTGTTGAATTTTTGCGGTAGGGGTAGTAACAGTTCTTCTCTTTCCCGTTTCCAGTAACATGCCTGTTTTCTAGAAGAAGTAAAATCCTTTTCAGGAGAGAGTAAACTTCAGTGGTAGTCCACTTAGTGCTCATGATGCATTTTACCCTATCCTTAGTGAAAATGAGGTAGGAAAATCTGGGGATCTTACATATTTTGTGAGGACAAGACCAAAGCTTCTTTTTCATGGGAAGAATATATGATCTATTTTATGGCAGTTTTCTTTCCCTTAAAAGATGTTGTTGATGTTCTTGTTTGTTTCCATTTTGGATAAATAACAGCTCGTCATGACATGATCTTCCTTAGAATTCTTATTTCCTGTTTGCTCCACTATAATTGACGTTGAATTCTTCAGCCTTCTTTCACAGTGTTGGAACTAACTCTTTACCACGAAGATATCTTACTTTGTGATCATTAGCTTGGGGAATGAAGGGAGAGAGAACAACAACCAGTTATGAGGAGGTTCTTCGGGGAGCTTTGAAAGTCACACTAGGCTTAATAAATCTACTGTTTTAATACTGTTTACAAGTATTTAATATCTAAACATATATAAAATGCACTTGGTTTGCCGTTTCTTTCAACAGATGAAGAGCGTGTGCCTGTTTTCCATCCTCAGTTAGAAACCATTTAGGAACCAAACTTAATAGTTTTATTTAGCTATAGTATTGATCTTAAGAACAATCCCTTTCTGTTTAGAGAAACATTTGATTTTTATGTATTCATCGCATTCTCTTGGGCAGCACATACGCTTGAATGAAGCTCTTAGCATCCTCCAGTTGCGCACAGAGATTTCACTGAACGGAATAGTGATCTCTTGTAAATATGAATAAGCAGGCATGTTATATAAATTATTAATACTAAAAATTGTAAAATTAATGTATTTCTCAGGCTAACTTACAAGATCTGTGAGATTAAAACTGAATAAATGCTAACCAAATATTGAAGTATCTGTCTGTCTTTTGTCAACTCTTTTGAACAGCTGTTTAATCAGTTACTTTTTTTTATAATATATTCTGGTTCATACAGTAATATCTATTAGAACATGGTAGTTTTATTTTTAGACTGACTTTGATAAGCTTTCTAGGTTTTCTAACGATCATGCGGTATAAATGCAAAGTTTGTCCTACCTGAGCTACCGAAAGCATCTCAGTTCAAGAATTGAATTTGCGCTGGGATAAAATCACCTTTTACACCATCTTTCTACTAGTTTGCCTGCTCGTTCTGTCCACGTTTCTCTTTGCTGATTTTGAATGCAAAGATGTGAGAGTAGTTTCTTAAAGAGATTTGCCTTTATCTTGCTATATTTTTTTTCCTAACAGCAGCAGGAAAAATCTGTCTGGCACAGTTTGTCTGTGTAGTCTTTCTCCGTGATGTTAGATGGAGATGGCCGGAAAATGGCTAACAAGCACTGATAAGTTCAGCTTATGTTTGTTTCCTGCCCTTTTAAAAAGCATCGCTTCTTCTAAAAGGAGGCTCTTGTATTAGATGGCACCTTAGAAAGCTGAAAGACTTGGAGACCAGCAGTAGAATAACTCTTCTTGGAAAAAAGAGCACCTAAGTGCTGTTTTCAGTCCTCGAAAAAACAAGGCTTGTTAGTAATAGTTGTTCATATTCCACTGTCTTCACAGTCCGTAAAGCAGGTGGTGTATTTGCCTCCTTACTTATCTGGGGCGAAGGGGGGAGTTTTACCGCTCTCATCCGTTGCTTCCTTTGCAAAGGCAGTACGTTAGCGCAAGCTGACTGTGAGCCAGCCGAAGCGCCTGCCGTCGGCAGCACGCGCGCCCGCGTCCCGGAGGAGCGCGACTGTGTGGGCGTGATGCTGCGGCTGGGCTCCTTAGCTCTGCCTCTCCGCCCGAGTCGTTAGCGCAGGTACCCTACGCCGCTGCTATGACAACCAGCGTGGTGGCATCGCCGGAGCTGCGGTGGCTGGAGAGCTGCCTTGATATCTGCGTCCCTGGCTCCTTTTGCCTTCTGTTGGTAATGGGCAGCACAGGGGAAACGCCAGGAGCGCTCAGGCCCGCTCGGCTTCCCCAGGCTGAGCACCACGCTTGCTAGAATAAACATATATATGGTTTTTTCCTCACCAGAAGCAGTTAGTGGTTGGGGAGGTCTCCCGAGCTGTGAAAGACAAATCAACCCAAGCTTGCTTTTGTAGAAGGAAAAGCTCTGCTGCATAGTTAAAGAGGGAGAACTGCATGAATATTTTAAACGTACAGTGAAGATATTCCTGGTCTCTCCCCCATCTCTCCCCTTTCCTCTCCTTTCTTTTCTGATAGGCCAGAAAGCCTTAAATTTGTCAGTTTTTTTCAAAAGTGGTTTGAGCTCTGCATCCGCTGCTGGTTTCGCTCTGTATTAGACAGCTTTAAGACGCTGGTTGTTGAAGAAGCAAAACTGGTGAAGCTGCCTCTCTGGTAAATTCTTGGCATCGTCCTCGCTCTTCTGAGGCTTGCAAGGGTCTCCCCATTTGAGCAGTTTTGTGGTTTGGTGCATGAAAGGTTGCTTTGAGGAGGAGGAGGAGTGTTGGTCAAGGAAGCGGGTGGATTTCCTGTGCGTGAGGTTTCTCCCGTCTCGTTTTCCCCCTCAAACTCTTCTCTTCAGCTCTTGAGCTGTGGCTCTTGTTGGGTGACATCACACGTTAATGGACAAACTTTCCAAGGGCCACGTGCGCCCCGCCACTTGCTAGTGCGGGTTGGCTTATTTTAATTGTGTGTAAGCCAGAATCTGTGTGTGAAGTTTTTTGTGCAATGCTTAAAGCAGGCTTCTTTGTGGACCTTTTCTTCATGAATCAGGCACTTAGGGGTTCACCTTCTCGTCTGCCTTGAGCCTTGACCGCCCAGCTCATAAGATCTTCTGCCAATTCTGCGGCTGAACAGTCACAAATTGAATCAACAAGTGCAGGACTTATGAGCTAGCTTGCTCCAAGATGCTTGCTCCATTTTGATTTTTATTAATGACCTATCCTCGTAATTAAGGGCAGGGAACAAGCTAATACGGTTCTGTTTTACCAAGCGCTCTCGAGCAGCCGTTCCATGGTCTGGCAAAAGACAGGAACGAAACAGCCGCTTTCTTTGCCGTTGGACAGGATTTCAGAATGCTCATTAGCCAGGAAATAGTATTATTTACTTTGAAAAATGTTTTAACGGTTTAATAACTTTGTAAATAAAATAATATTTTGGTTTCAAAAATTAGTCTTTTGCTAGTTAGTTATTTGCACACAATTTTGTTTTGTGATAGATGGAATAATATGCTTGATAAACATAAACATAATTTCCTACAAATGGTCCTTTCATGAGGAGCTGCAAATTTTTAGTGAGAAATGCTGCTGGCTTTGACATATGTTAAAAAGCTTTATTTCTGCCGTTATTTAGGTGTTATTCAGAAATCGATATTAGAAACGTATTCAGTATTTGGAACAAATTAGAAAATTCATTATTCTTTACATTGGAGTCTACATTTTATTAGGGGCATAAAATAAGCGTTCCTGCAATTTTCTCGATAAAAACCTTTTCTAGTATGTGAATATGGGAGAGAAGTTGCCAAAAAAGGACTAATGCACATTTAAAAAAAAAAAAAAAACTTGATGTTTAATTATGCCTGGTTCAAGTCACAGAAACGTCAAGGATTTATATCATGTTTTGTATGCACAATATACAGAAATACATAACAAACCCCCAAACCTATACAGTTCAGTTACAAGCATGCTATTAACCACAGTCAAAAATAGGAAAGTACGATTGAAAGATGGAAATGGCTTGACTTTAATTTTAATTTCATGCATGGTGCAGATGAACTAGATCTGAACTTTGTACTTCTTGATTCTGAGCCTTGAGGTAATTGTTAAATACGTCTATCTTGAAGGAAAAGCTTATGGAATTCCAAGTGAAAATGAGATGCAAATTATAAGTTGGATTGTGTGGAAGATAAACTAGATTGCCACAGATGCATTAAATGTTGCAGCACTTCAGTTCTTTAAGTGAAGATAGCTAAGGTTGAAATGTTCATATCAAAAACTCGAGAAGTAACACGGTTATGTGAAAAAACTTTGTGTGTGTGTGTGAAAATGTACATATGGAGAATTTTTGCAGCAATTCTTGAAACTCAAAGCTTTACTTTCGTAGTGTGGGTGATTTTCAAATCAAAAAAGGTTTTAAATCTTTCTCCCCGTTTGCTGCTGAATGATATTTGTACTCTTCTTCTCATGTACTATTTCCTCCTTGCAACTTTTTTCTGTTCTTTAGCTCTTCAAAACTTCTTTGGCTATGGGAAAGAATAGTTTCCAGGCTCAAGATGGGTTTTATTTAAGCTTTGCAGCTCTGTACCTCTTCTGGAGATGGGAAGCTTTGAAAAATTTAAAAAAAAAAAAAAAAAAAAAAAAAAGGATTCAGCTCTGAAAGTGACCACATTTTGAAATAGAACATTATGTTTTTATAACCGTCAGTGAACTGATGGCCTGTTTTTCCCAAAAGGTGCATCCTACTACTTTCAGAAACTAGTGGAAAAAAGTGCAGAAATCTCCTGACTGCGCAGTACAGGAGGCACGAGAGATGGCTACAGTGGTCTGTGATTTTAAAATCTCTGAATGCAAAACCTGCTATCTTGGAAGTCTGTCTTGTCATCAATCCCAGATTTCACTGTATGAATTTGTATCAAGACTGATAGTCATTTTAACCACACAATTTTTTATTATTTTCTCCCTGAATATATTGGATGATTCGTATATCCAGTATGGCAGCAGAACAAAGATAAGCTGTTTTTAAATCAGTTATTAACCAGTTTTATGAATGTAAATTAACTTGGACTTCCAAATAATTGAAAATAAATATATTCAATTAACTGATACAACTTACGATGCTGGGATGTTTTAGAGCAGACAAATTACCTTTGAAATTATGGCCGTAAGAGCAAGTTCTGCACTGCGAGTGCTGTATAGTATGTTCAAATCACTGCTGGAAGTGAAAGCGCTCTTTATTCCTGCAGAATAAATTCTGCATTCTTCTCAGTAAATTCACAGCTAGTAAAATTATTTTGAACACTGCTCATTAGAAATAAATTGTGTAAGGCCTTTAAATATTGCTACTTATTTTCTGCTTCATTTAATTATGTACATATTGATCTTGAAAACTACTAGTCACATGACTACAAAGTTACTATTTTGAGAAGTCTTTCCAACGTCAGTGATGGTGCTTTAATGCTACTGTCTTTTTTAAGAGAAGGCCAACAAATAGCTCCTGGTGTTAATGATTCAGAACAGCCTCAGTCTCTCTAGCCAGATTTATATCATTTGGTATTTATTTTTCGCTTAGCTTGTGTTCTGTATTCTGAATTTGTCATGGGAGAGACACATCTGTACTAAACAGGTCAGAAAAAACATTGGATTGATTTTTTTTTTGGCAGAACTGCTCTCTAACTTTCTAGGAAATTATGCCCTTATTTGGGTTTATGTCTTTATCTTGGCTGTAGTAGGAACTAACTATAAAAAGTAATCAAATACGAATAGATCTGAGCAGTTTCTGACTAGATTACAAAGAGCGAGCCTCCTCATGTCTTTTGTCTTTCTAAAGATGCAAACTCTGCCAAAGGTTGACTCACACTGTTTTCAGACCAAGGACAGGAATTAAATTCCAAAAATGATTTGGTCTCTAAGGAAACACTGTAATGGTGATTCTTTCTCTTTTGTGTTAAGGAAACCATAGATTTACTTTATTATGTGTAATGCTAGTACGCACTTCAGTAATTACTTTTGAAGAGGAAAAGGTGGGGTTTGTTTAATGAGGTCTACAGCCTAATGAAACAGCCTTGTTTCTGCACAAAGAAAGAAAAGGAGCAGCTGGGGTATCGAAGAAGGTACATAAAAACTTGAGAGAATAAATAGCAGACTCTTAAAGAAGTGGATATAATCCTGCTTTCATTCCAGTACTGCTAGCTTGCATTCCATATTTACGTCAGTCTGATCATAATACCTGTCTCTCTTAACTGGAAGTTACGACATTTTGCTGCGCTACTAGGGTCAAATCTATTACAGAGAAGGCCGCTGTTAATGGCCTTTACCTCCAGGTTGTCTCCTTTTCTTTATTTGCGTTCAGCAAGAAGCATGGTGGAAGTTTTCTGGGTACCACGAGGGGTGGAACAGGAGTTGTGCAAAAGTATTACCAAATCTTTCAGGAGCAGTGAAGAGCTCTCTTGCCAGCACCACCTGCTTGTATTTTTATCCAGATAAGGAGCTGAGAGCCTCTAAGAAAGCTGAACTCGGTTCTTCTTGGATAAATGTCATCAGCTGAGAAGCGGGCACAGCAACAGAAATGTTTGGCACACCTTTCAGTTGACCACCATTGACCTAAATTTCAGCTTAGAATAAGTGATATTTGTACCCTCCGTCAGTAGCGCTGGGTCCTGGGTATTTCCATTTGAAATTGTCTGATTTCTTAACAGGAGGAACTCCTAGGAGTTATGAGGTTAAAACACCTTGGACTAATTAGACAGATTATTCCTCAGGAGACATCTGCTGAGTTTCAGAGGCATCATCTGCTGTGGAAGCAAAGTTAACTGCTACAAAGTCGCCTTTTGAAATGCCTTTGTTTGTTCTGTTGAAATCATTAGGGAAGTGTGCGTTTGGGATAACGTGTAATTTGTCGTGATGTGGGAAAGTATGATCATGGGAAGAGGGCTTGGAAATACTTTCAGCGATAGCTGAGACTGAAAGATTGTTGATTTATAAATGGCATGCTGCAGCTCAAAAATTACAGATTTATTTCAGAGATTCGGTTGAGCTTCTGTTTATAGAATTATGCAAGATGGCAAACTGGATACTCAGAGTCCCTCTTACCAGAAGTTTCCGTGTCATAAACCAGCCTCGCCTCCGCCAAGCTATCAAAAAAGATTGACCTGCCCATGTAGTAAAAATTGTGTTGGAAGTAGTGTTACAGGTCTCTCAAATGGGGATCCTGAAGTACACTAAAGAAGTAAAAATCAAAAACTCATCAAATCATGTCTCTAGACTTGGAAAACGCTTAAGAATAGAGTGATTAAACTGCCAGGAAAAGTATGTAGTCTTCATTAAAGACAGTTATTCTTCCAGAGAGAGGACAGACCGGAGTTTTTATGTAGGTTTATTTTGCCTCTGGGGGCAGAAGAGGGAACAATACCGTAGAGCCGAGTAAGGTGGATAAAATTACTGAATAAAATAAGATACCTGGAAGAAAATGGAAGATACTACATCATCTGTAAAAGAAAGCCCTGCTGCTATAGTGCGCTGGCATCCTTTAAACATGAGAACAAACTCACGTGGGAAAGAAAGTACTTCTACACAAAACATAAGAAAATTACAACATATAATTTGAGAGAGAACGTACTATCATGGATTAAAGGCAGAAATATGTTAGGTCAACTATTGAAGGAAAGGAATAAATTTTCATTTCTGGAGACCAGAGCTGATTAATAAGTACATTGCATGTTTTTATAGGGGAATAGAAAAACATGCAAATGACTTTAATTATGCTATTGTATAGTGAGGACATTTCAGAGGAAACTAACAGTGCTGCTCAGTAACATTTTTTTTGATGCGTTGAGGACTTTAATAGGAGATTGTACATGTATTTGCTGGTGGAAATAAATCTGTTTTCTAAACAGCGTAGCTGAACATAGTTGTGTGAGTTTGGTGGTAAGAGTAAAATTTGAATTGTTGCAGTAACATAAGTGCATGGCAAGTTTCTGGTCTGTTGGTTCAAACCATTTTTGTCCCACTGTTTTGGTTTTCAGCTTCTACCCTTCAAGGCAGTTTAATTAGCCGTTCAAGGTGACTTTTTTGGTCATTGATGAAGAAGAGGTAGCTGTATTTCAAGACAAGCTTCTTTTGAGGGTAAATTGATTGCTGTTGTCCTGTATTCTCACTGGCCGCCTCTGTAGAGCGGTTAGTTTTTCCTGAGAAAGGAGAAAATGCAAAATTTAACAAACAGATGAGGTCAAATATTTTTGTACAGATCCCTGTAAAAACATGAGTCATTTATTCCAGTTAGAGCTGGGTTTTTCAGAAGTCCCCTTTTTCTTTTTTTAAGACGCGAACCCAAAGCAAAGGAGAATTTTGACAACTTGAGCATATTTGTTGCCATTCAATGTATACTGTAGTAAGGAGCTGTGAGTGCTCCAGGGTAGTTGTAGGGAGCTCCGTTGGTACTGATGTTATTGCTCACGGGACCGTTTTGTTTTAAATGATCTCAACCCAAGTCCTCACACTGTTCCCTCCAGGCTTTTGTGGCTACCAAAAAAGTCATCGAATCCCATGTCATCACACCTGTAACTGTAAATGAGCCTCTCCGGTCTTGTCAGCTTGGATGGTCTGTGAATTATTAAAAGTTATGGACCTAACAAGCTGTTTGGCCACTCTGGTTGCCAAGTTTCCTTTCTGCTCTACCACCAAGTCTCCTGACGAGAATGTCTTAACGTTTTACTAGAGCCAGCTGGGGAGTCTCCTTCCTCGTGAAGCAGGCCTCAATGGGGAACGTAACGTGAATCTTTCAGGCCTTTGAAGACGAGTTACTTCAGATCTGCAGTGAGGGGGTTCTTCTGAAACTATGAGCTAACAAAAGGGAAAGGGAGACAGGGAAAGAAGAAGAAAGACGGATTCTAGTCAAAATATTTTTTAATGCTCTTGACCATTCTTTTGGTTAATATCTTTCTATTTCAAGAGTGGTCTAAGTCTGGAAAAAAATTTCTGGCTTGTTGGGCAAATAGCGGACATCTCCCTCTCTGCAGTCCAAAAAGGAAAATCACACCCATGGCCTAACATAATTGTTTTTGAAGAGAGAAGACTAAATTCAACTGCCGCACTCAATTAAAAGTTACAATTTCATCCTGCCATGGCAGCATTGGTAGAGCAATGACAAGCCATGTTCTTCGCAGCTTCAGAGGAGAGGTGTAAGTTTATTTTCATATCTTGCTGTGTTATTTGGCCAATGGGTAGATGACTAGTGATAGAACAACTTTTTACTCTGAATTATGAGAAGATCAAGTTTATGGATTGGGAGCAGTTTGTGTTAGAGTTTTCCAAGCAGCTGTTGTACTGTAAGTCTTTCCAACCAATCATCAGTGGATTTGTTTCCAGAAGATGCAATTCTTTCCGTTACTATACACAAGAAAATATATGCAAATCAGTTTCTGGTGCCAGTTGTGAGTATTTCAGTAAAACATACTGGAATTTTAAATCCTGATGGGTGAAAGAACAGTAAGAGAGTCAAACTGTCTTGAACTCTTTGTCTGTGTTGCAGAGGGTTTGATCTCAATGGTCATGGTGCAGGAAACCTGAATGAGTTTGCTGTTTGTTCTTATGTGTTTTTAATGTTCTGTTTCTTTGCTGGGGAGTCTTCTGGGGCTAGTACTAGCACCAAGATAGTGACGTTTTGTACTTGATGCAGAGATTTGATTTCTCAGTGAAATGTGCAAAACACAGGCTTTTCTTCCTCAGTTTATATCATCTGCTATTTCAGTCCTGAATATATTTTTTGACAATTTGAAACTAAATGCATGACCTAAACTGTAATTTACAGTGTGTCCTTTTAGAGTTACTTATGCTACTATCAAACTTTTTTTTTTTTTTTTTTTTTTTTGGAGAGAGAGGGTGAATACTTTTGATCTCTGCAGATTTTCAAACACCCTAAATACACTGTCTCTTTGGGCCACCTGCAGCTGCTTACAGAAGCATGTAGGAAACTTGTAAGCAGGAAAGATGCTACCCTGTGCCAATAATAAGCACTTTAGGGTCTTCCTGAAAAGAAGATTCCAGGCAGACCATTTTGTTTAATAGCAGTGAAGGATGTTCTCACTCTCAAATGTGTCTAATACATAATTTTAAACCCATTTATATTTCTGGTTTCCATGGTACCCTGTGGCAGTAGGAATGACACTTCAGTTATGTGCTGTATAGAGAAATCACTTTATTTAGCTGTCTGATATTTCACTGGCTACTTCCCTGGGATTTTTTTGAGACATCCTTATATATCTTCTCTGTCCCACACAGTTCTCAAGAGATTGCTCATAACCCTCTTTTTCCCACTCTTTCCATTTCGCCCTAGTTATCTGTTTGTATTAAAAGCGTTTCTATTGAGACTGAAGAGTAAAACTGCAGTCATATGCTCTACATGACCCAGTCGTAGGTCCCACGGTTCTTCCCTCCCAACTCAACTGACACAGCCAACTTACCTCCTAAGTTTCTGGGATATCCGCATTCGGATGGAGCCTAGATGTAACCAGTTTGCGGATAAGAGGCAGTGATGGGGCTCAGCGGTTCGTAAGGTGTTACCAGAGTACAGTCGTAGCTGTTGGGTATGAACGTTTTGGTTCTGAGAAGGAAGGAATGGATGGCCTAGAAGAAGCATTAGTTGGTCTAACGTGGTATATTACTTGACTGCTTTGATTGTCCATGAAACTTTGGTCAGTGATTACTTTGTAGTGTTACTTCGTAACTAATGCATGTTGTGTAAATAATGCCAAAACTTTCTTTTACCTCCTTAATAATGATTTAAAATTAAAGTTGGAATCAGTTTTGACTTGAATAGTAGTTTAATAAACTGCACTCGATGATTACAGAGGCATTTAATAGTTCGGGGTTTTTTTTATAAAAAAAAAAGTGAAGGTTGGAGCAGGAGGGAAAAATTCAGAGTGAGTAAGTTAATTGATCTCAACCATTTACTTGAGTAATATAATTAGTATAGCACAGCATATTAATAGTAGAGTATATTTATTGTAGTATACAGTATTAATAGTAGTCGAGCTCACTTGCTTTGGCTTTGCTCTGACCATGGTAGGTTATAAAACCAAGAGCACTATTAAGGACCAGGTTTAATATCTGAGCTGTGAAGTTTTGAAAAAAGTTTCCGATAAACTGCAGGGCTTGGATCTAGGTTTAACATGCCCAGGTGAGTGCACAGGTGGATATCCCCTAGCTTACTTTCAGGGAAGTACTCAACCAAATTGTTTCCTCGTGCTCTTAAGGAAGACTGGGCAACAAGCTGCTCTCAGCAGAGAAGAGCCATCTGCGCTCATTGCTCCCTGGGAGCGTCCTCTCTGCCTGCCTGTGTTGGGCAAAACTTGCAGTTCATCCTGGTCAGGAGCAAAGACAGACATTGCATCGTTTTGAAAAAGGCATTTAGACTTTAGGTGTTTTGAGACTTTGATCAAGAGGACGATATAAGATGGCAGGCATTTTGAAAAAGAGCAGTTTTTAAGGCATTGTTTTTTGTCTTTATCAGCCTGTAATAACATCAAAAATGTACCTAAAAATTCTGCAAATTACATGCACAAGATCTCATTAACAGGCAAAACTTGAGGAGAAAGGAAGACTGAAACATCTATCTCATGCTTTTGTGTAACAGTGGAAAAAATAAACTTGTGAATTTAAATGCAGGGAAATGTAAGGCAAAAGGAGGAAATTATGGATTGCAAGAGATGCAAGAAAAAAAACGTGTTTTGTGAGCGCATATCTACACAGATGAGCTTAGGAATCAGGAGAAGACAGAGAACAGGTGTTCATGCTGGTGGTTTTGCTCTGCTTCAACGGCCAAATTTGCAGTAAACTCATTTCAGCTGAGGAGGATGTTGTGGGGCTGCTTTGAGCTGCTGCAGGATGATACAGCCAGACCTATACTGCTGAACAGAGCCATAAATTAAAAAGGTAATTCAATTTTTGGATACTCTTAGCCTTTTGGTGTTTTTTATTGTAGGTTTCAAGGAAAAATTCAGGTAGGAAGGACAACAAAGTAATTACTAGACAGTCTATGTTGACGTGGAGCTCTAGCTGAGAAGGTAGCTATGCCAAAAAAAAAAGGGGGGGGACTATACAGAAAGTTCACTATTACAATTAAAGTTAGTAGAAAAGCAAGCACACGAGGGTAAAGACATTCAGATATTAGATTTTCAGACTTCTTAAACTGTCAGTGTGGGAGAGGGAGCAATGAGAAACGTAAAAAAAAAAAAAATTACCTAAAATACTTCAAAAAACCAAAAGGGAGCTTTTTAACCTGAATTGAGTGGTTTGTTACAAACTACTGAGAAAACTGAACGCTTTTTACAAAATAAAACATTAAGTGTAGGTTATGTTAAATATTTCTTTTCTTTTACTTGAGTATTGCTTTGTATCTGCCCATTTTAAACATATTTCCACCATTTGGTAAGAAGCAACCAGTGGAGTAAGACAGCTGCTTTATTCTGTGACTGCCTAAGTGACTTGTGCTCTGCATTTGCAAATCTACAAAGATTTGCATTACTGACATAATGATACTTGATGTATTTGCAGTGCCATTTTTAATTCGAATAAAACACACAGTTTCAACTAATTCTGATATTAATATTTTTAAGGAAGAGGGGTCCAAAGCAGTCTGAGAGAAGGCTGAGAATAAGGATTTAAGTCATTTTTCAAATTAGAGATTCCTTACTTTCTGTGTTCCTCTGCCTTTTTCTTCCTTTTTTCCTTGTGCTACTTGATTAATGTTTCCCTTGAGTCCACCATCTTTGTGTTAATTAGCATTCTTTATTTCTCCACTCAAACTCTTCGTTCCCTGTTGCATTTCATCCTTTATTCATTACTGTTTGTCTCTGAGCGCTCTCTTCACTGCTCGCTGCTTCGCACTTTTAATACAAGAAAAGCAAACTTTGCATAACCTTACGTAGGTGCATCTCTTTCTTTTTTCTGCTCTTGAAGGCTCCTTAGCGAATCCAAGATATCCACTGTTGAGAAACATTAGGTGTTGACCTTTCTTGGGTTTCTGCTCCTCTTTCTGCATTCTCCTGTGTTTTTGTCTCATCAGCACTGTCTTGTTCTGTGTGTGCTCGCAGCTCTGTCTTCAGTTTGCGTCTCCCAAGTGCCCTTCCGCAGCGGCTGGAGCTGATCGAAGTTACTCTTTTTCCAGCTCCTGGCTGCATGTTTCTCCCAGCTTATCATGAGAGCTGCCAAGTCTCCTCTCTTCAAAGGTGACAGCTCCCTATTGCATTATATTATTCCTAGCATATCCAGATCTTTAATGATTTTTGGCTCTAGTGTGTGCCCACTTGCTGTCTTACCAATATATTTCTCCAATACCTTTATATCAACATGCCAAAGCATTTTATGTGCTAGTCTCTCAGTTCCTTGTTTCTCCTTAGCTCCCTTTGACCTCAGAAGATTTCTTCATACTCGAGTTTCTTCTCGAAACTACTACTACTGTAGTAGTAGTAGTGGCCTCTACTCCTGTGGCCATCAAACAGTAGACTCCAAATTGTCAGACCTTCCCTCTGGGCACTCTGTAACTAGGCAAATTGCCGCCCTTTGCCCTCTCTTTCTGCTGGCTCTGCCCAGGTGGTGTGGCTGTGCCATCGCTCTCACAGGGGTACGAATACCTTTCCTTACCTGGAGAAGGAAGGAGAGAGTTTGTACTGGCTAAAATGGGAAAGTAGGAGTGTTTCTGCTTGCTGCAGAGTCTGCAGGGTTGGCTGTGTGGTGGCCCGAACCTGCCCTCAGCGTTGGGAGCACCGGCCAGGCTCGTCTAAGCCTCAGCGTGGAGCAGCTGCAGCTTCTCTTTTCTCCTCTCTGGCCTCCTGAACATGCTGTATTAGCCACCCTGAAATTCCTTAGAAAAGGCAGCTATTAAAATAATCTCTCTTTTGTTCAGGGAATTGTTTGAATCCCTCCATCAAATTTCCATTCCACCACTCCCAGTCAAAGCTTTTGTTTCTTGCCTTTAACGCTCTTTGACAAGTGCCGTTTTCTGCTTGTCTGTTCTCCTACTGTTTCACCTCCTCTTTTGTTCCTCCTGTTTTGTTAGTACAACACATCCTAGTGACTTGCCTGGTATCTCTTCACTGGTCCTTGCGTTGGTCTGTGAGGCCATAATCCTTTCTGCAACGTATTTCTAAATACACAGCTGTAGGGAAAGGCTGTAGAGATCAGAGAGACTAGTTCATACAGTCAGAGGAAAAGACGGCAACTGAAGCCCATCGTTAGTCATCAGTGTTATCCTGTATGGTATTTAAATAAAAATAACTTCATTACTAACAGAAAACCTTCTGCAACTTAATGAAATCACATCAGCCAGTTGAGAATAGCTTGGGATGGCATGTGGTGGTGATGAAGCCTATTTCTGGCTGAGAACTTTTTAATAATTGTAAATACAAATAAAAAATTTATCACATAAACTACTTCAGAAGAATGGAAATTTGTGTTCAGAAGAATTAGACTTTCTTGTGCAACCCTAATGACTCTTCTGTGTATGCATTATTACTCTTGGTTACTTATGATGACATTCATCATAATTTAGGACTGTTTGTGGATGCAACCTCATTCAGTAAACAGTGATGGCTGAGACTCATGGAATGAGCAACTACTCATTGCATTGCTTTAACTTCACTTTTATTATGATGCTTCCTCTCATTTTTTCATAGTAGCCAAGTCCAAAACAAAAAGCAAGTTTTTTCTCAAGGACTTTTTTCTATAGATTCGCAACTAATTTTTCTTCATAAATCCTTTCTAAATAAAGGTAAAATACCTCTGCTCTGTAATTGGCTAATCGAGGCACAGAGTCATTGACATAAAAAGCTTTTTTGAGGCAGCAAGTATAATATTAGTCCCATTCTCTGTCGGAGTTTTTTCCAGAAAACATTTTACTTACAGCACAGCCCTTACTGACCTCTTATGCCTCATCTTCAAATTATTTAATGACTAGGTTCAGAGTACCTAGAAGATTTCTTAAAGTTCACAAAATGAAAACTTGAAGTTCATAATTTTGTTTAATGGATATTTTTGCAATAAGAAAAAGCTGGGTTGCAGCCTAAGCCCTTAGACTGGTATCTTCTCCAGTAAGTGAAGGGCCAGCTCAGACTTTTCTCCTTTTTCTTAAGTTTAGTTTTTTACACACCCAAAGGGAAGGAGTTACAGTTAGTGTATACACAGTTACAGTTGTTTTCTGCTGCACTGCTTTGAATTGGGCCATGAGATTTCAAGGTAGACATCTGGAAGATGAAGGATGTGCAGTTATGGACCTTCTTTGAAATAGTTTAAATAAAATGTCCAGACTCTCAGAGGAACTCTACAGTAAAAGAAAACAGCAGTCTTGCAGCATCCTAATCAGTTCCTCTTACAAGACTGTACTATTTCTTTCTGCAGTTCCCTGCCTATTTAACTGGTTGCAGCAAGTGCTGCACAAGTCTTAGATACAGTAATTTCACCTAAACAACTCCTATTCACTTCCAAAACAGTTGTATTCTCTGTTCCTAATGAAGCTAGACAAAATAGTAGATGGCCTTGTAAATTGATGACTGACCAAAGTCTATATACAGAGAGGCTGAATTAAGGTTGCACAGAGGATCATAAGTTTGAGTTTAATTTTTAGTTTTTGCAAGGTCCACAGATTATGTAATTTTTTTGCGTGGGGTTTCTCAAATACTTTGTATTTCCTTAGACAAAGAAAAACTTGCATATGCATATTCAGAATTTTTTTTTTAAAGGGTCATTAAAGGGAGCCAAAAGATGAGGAAAAAATAGATTTTTCCTAGTAAAGGAAGAAAAAAATATTTGAAAAAGGAACGTTTGTTTTATCTTGCATTCTTTTAAACGGGGAGAGAGGAACGTAAGGGCAGTGATTTGAGTCAGCTCTGGTAATTTTTGTGATGTTGTTTCCTAGATTATGGTCAGTACATGCTGTAGTCTTTAATATTTTCTAAACAAGTGATATAATGAGAAGCAAAACTAGTGAAGAGTGATTTCTAGTATATCTGTGCTGACTGACTTTACTGAATTATACAAAAGCTGTTGAATGTACTCAGTAAGCGTTAGATACTCGTTATGGGAGAAGACGTTCTGAATGCCGTGTAACTCACTGAAAAAGTTTTAGTAGAAGCTTGTAGCTTTTTAAAAACTGAATAAGCTGTATGGACAAACCCTGATGAGAAAGAGGTTCGTGTGTTCCAGTTGAACATTTTTGTGAAGAAGCATCACAATGCGAGTGTCCCGGTCTTTCTCCAGTCTCAGCCAGAGGATTTTTTGGTGTCTTAACAGAGATTGAGCTTGTGGTTCGTGCTGTGCCTGAATAACGTCTTTGGCCTCTACTCAACTTCCTGCTTTTGTAAAATTCATAGGAACGTTTTATACCCAAGGTCTACAGATCTGTCAGATTTGGTTGAAACTGAACGGTTAAGAATTTATTTAGCAGGATACGTACAGACAGAAATGCATGTAGAAGCCTCATTTCCTTTCTTCAGATTGATTAAAAAGAAGTGCTCTAGCTTTCTACTGTAACTCTTTGCAGTGCTTACAGTGTGCCTATTTTGCAGGTGTTCTTTAACATAGCTGATATTTTCCACCAAGTAAACGATATGGGAAGATAGCTGTTAGCATTTGCCTGCCTAGAGCCTCTCAGCATGACGACTCTGGGGAAATTTGAAGAAGTAAGGATTGCCTCTGGAAAACTTAGAGGTATTTCAGTCCGTTTGGTGCTGTTACTAGTAAGACTGTGGCACTGTGTAGGCACTGCAAATGCAGGCACGCCTTGAATGCCTTATACTTTCCTTGCCTCTGTTGGATTACAAAATGACTTAAGTAACGTTGTAGAGGAGCTGTACCCTGATTATTCCTTCGGGGCCATATTTGAAAAGTTCTCACGCAGTTGACAGCTGTTCCCTTGAGCTAAACAAAAGCAAATGATTTGTCTCAAAGAAAAAGAGGCAGAGGGTGGTAGTCCTTCAGCAGCTGCAGAGACTGGTGGCCCTGCTGAGTTTCGGTCAAGAGCTTGGCCAACACACAGGTACGGCAAAAGCCCTAGAGAGACCTGGCCCATTGTTTTGAGAGAAGAAGGGAATTCTAAAGGATTCTCTTCTTCTCACTTGTTTTGTTTCTTTTGAGATATTATTTTGATGTAATCTGGAGCCTGTCACATCGGTTGAAGATCTCTAGACAGTCACTTCTCTTTTTGCAATTTCTTTTAGGACTTCTCGTTCATCCTCCCTTCTTTACTACTTGTGAGAAAAAACTGAGAAATAGGTCTAGAAATAATAGCAACAGAGAACTTAAGGACTCAGTACTTCATCAGGGGAAGTAGAAGGATGGAGGGCAAGAGAGTGGAGCCTGGCTCCATAATCCTCCTGTGGTTGTCTTTTGCCTCCTAACTTCCTGATAAGTGGAGGTGCCAAGTTTTATGGAGTTTTACATTATGTACTGGGAAAAACGTAGACACTGACTATCAAGAAATTTGTTTCTCTTACAAAGAAAATACCCTTCGGTAAAAACATGTATGACAAGGTGTTGAAGGCTGACAGTACGTCTGGTGTGTCGCTGCTGAGCTGTCGTGACACTGTGAACCTGTTGGTGTAACTTCTGCATAAGCAAATTCACAGACTGTATAACAAAGGATGGAGTTAATGGACACCTGGATAAATGGCCTGGGTAGATGGTTTCTGTGAAAGAGAGCTTGGGGTTCTTTGAAGGAGTCAGCAAATGTGGATGGGGGTGACTGGGCTGAAGGAGTTTACCTGGATTTGCAGAAGGCCCTCAGTGGAGTCCTGCACGCAGGGCTGAGGAGAAGCAGAGAGAACTGAGAGAAGAGAAGGTTACCGGCAGGTCTTGCTGCTATCTTCAAATAGTGGCAGAGCA
The DNA here is from genome assembly GCF_040807025.1 of Struthio camelus. NCBI lineage: Eukaryota > Metazoa > Chordata > Aves > Struthioniformes > Struthionidae > Struthio > Struthio camelus. Next base: position 5,725,600 of record NC_090950.1, on the reverse strand, counting down.
GGGAGAAGGTGGAGCCAGACTCTTCTTGCAGGTTCATAGTAACAGGGCAAGAGTTCACACACAAAACTGGACAAGGCCCTGGGCAGCCTGGTCCTAGCTGCTTCCCTGCTTTGGGAAGGGTTTGGACTAGCTGACATCTAGGAATCCCTGCCAATCTAAATTGTTCTGCCGTCCTATGACTTCAGAGGAAGATGAATGGCTGTGAGTTTGTCCTTGTGTGGACAAACATTTGGTGAAAAGATGGGAAAGAGCAGGAGTTAACCATCTGTTTTTAAATAAACATCAAGTAATCTACTTATTACTTTCAAAATTAGTGGAATAAAATGTTTTTTAGCTATCCAGAAGAAAGCATAGTAAGGAATCTGTGGTATATGAAGGCTCTGTGAGTGTGGTGGAACAGAGATCCATTTTTTTTCTTTCCAGGACTGGTCAGTATTTTCAAAACTCCTCAGGGGTTTATTGTATTTGCGACAAAATCTTGTAGGTGGCACAGAGGGAGTGGTGGTACATTTTAAGGACAAAGTACTGATGACAAAGTGATTGGTCTTGGTTGAATTCTGTTAATCAGACAGATCCCGTATTTTTAAGGCCTTTGCTATTTATTATTCGGTACTTGTATGTCATAAGAAGAGACACGTGGCACCAAGGCTCAGTTCACACAGCAAGATCTCACAGCACGTTGATAACAGGCCAGGATGGGGCCACGCATGGTTAACCTAGGCAGCACAGTTATAACGCCTGTGGCCTGTTGTTAGCAATGGCAATAATATTTTTACTGGGCCAATGGGTACAAAAATGCTTATTACACATTAATGCTCTCTTACTGCGCTTATGTTTGCGTTGAGAACAAGCTATGTTAAAGCTGGCTTAGCATGCCTGTGTTTCTCTGAGTGCTCTGCTTTAGCTACGAAAGACAGAGCAAAATCCACAGAAGAACTTAGTTGCTTAATAAAGCAGTAAGTGCCTATGTCCAAAGTTTACCTTTTCAAAACCGGTAGCCATGTTCATACTGTAAAATGAAGAGTGAGCTTTAAACAGGATTTAGCGTTTTCAGCCCTGCGACCTATGCGCTTTCCAGTCAAACAGCTGGTTCTGAGCTTGACTCGAGCTCAGACTTAAGATGCTCACGTTGCACTGAGGGTGTTTTTTCATTGTATTTGTTGCTGGTGTGACTCGCAGTATGCTCGACTCCTTCATTCCTACTGTCCATTCAGTTTTAATGGGAAAGAGCTTTGGCCCACGCTCACACGCCAGCTCTACTCAGCCTCTCCCTTGCATATGAGTAAAAGCTTATGTGCTTGAGTGTTCACAGTGCAGATGATGGATGTGAGTCTAGATCTGAAAACAGTCTTTGATAAAAGTACTCTGAAAGAGTAGGTATACCTGAAGGAACTTAGGCACCTATTTCAAATATTTACATGGTTATATCTTGCACTTGCTTTCAGCCTTGCCCCCAAAACTGCCTATGTTTCTGTTGCTGGATTTGAGCAACCTCCAACAGCATGAAGCCAAAGTTGGATTCCACATATGCAATGATAAGCTGTGGTTACTGAAGTTTTGCTCCTGGACCCTGCTGTCATTGTGAATAATTTGAAAATACCACCTCTTTTGCTTAGCAGTGCCCTGAAAGGCAAAGTTAAGAATTAGAAATAAAGGACAGATGTTTGTGTGTATCGATATATACTAAAAAACAAAACAAAACAAAACCAGGCTACTTCATAAGCTCATGTTGCATCTGCATCTTGAGCACTGAATGCAGTTCTGGTCATCCCACTTCCAAAAGTGTATACCGAATTAGGGAAAAACCCAATAGAGGAACAATCATTCACTATTCTTTGAAAAAGAAGTTTCCCCTCTCTCCTCAAGAATATGCCTCCCCGCGGCCACACACCATTCAACGTGCAGATGCATTCAGACCTTACGAGGAACAAAGCGCTGCCTTTAGGGTAGCAGAGGCTCCAAGGCTTTTCCTTGTTTAAGTCACTTACTCAAGCGTGCAGTTATCTGACAAAAAGGTGTGTGTGCCTGGTGAGAATTCATACTTCAAGCCACCAAAGCCTGAAAAGACCTACTTTGTGAAGTCTTTCAGTACACATACTACATCGCAAGTTTAGTGGCTTAGTTGATAATTATTTGGCTTCTGTTATTCAATGTCAGGGGTATTAACGTCAAGATGCCAAGCAGCTTACTGTTTCCAAATGCAGATAACTGGAGAACAATACCAAAACAATGTTATCTACCTTAAACTCAGAAGTGAGGGGGTTTCCTTTATCAACGTTTTAAGACTTGAGTACATGACGTGTACTATTTTTGGATCCATTAAATTATGCAGGCCTGCTTCTTTTCCTGCTCCTGGTTTGTGGAATTAGTGTGCCTTTTCCCTGAAGAGCATTATTTGCCGTTTTATCACTTTCATTACTATGAAATCTTTTGGCAGTGTTAGCTGTCAGCTTTAATTCTAGATGTTCTAAATAGTTTTGTCACCAGCAAACTTTTTCAGCTCCATCATTCAGAGCACTCCTCTCTGCTATGTAGCGTATTTATAGCAGCACTGATCCTTAGAAAGATCTATTGAAAGCTTTGTTCGACTCTGACAACTGACCATGCCTGTAATGAGGGAATTACCACCTTCGCTGGTGTCTTTTGGATCAAATTTCATATTGTTTTTTTAATGCGATGGGCAATTCAAATCATGTAAAACAATCATCTTAAAAGGTTATCAACTTTCTAATCCAATTCAGAACTCTGAACTTGTCAGCGTGATATGGAAGCGTTGGCTCTAAAGATAAAACAACTGTCCTTGAGTTTGGGTGTAAGAAATTGCAAGGATTTGATACAAGAATTCTAACATTTTATGCAGTGAGCTCTGCGGTAGGCAAAACGATTAGTAAGTCCTCCCAGCTGAACTGGCATTTTTTGATGGCCCTTATTGATCCTGCTTATAGCTATAGGCACTATTAATGTGGTTTTTTTAAGTCAGTTACCATTTTAGTTAAACCTTAACAGATTTAGATTGAGGTTTCCATACTGGCTGTCTGCCTTAGGCTGAATTTGGTTTTGAAAGTTCAGCAGAAACGGTTTGGCTATTTTTTGGAATGGCAATAAGAAAAAAAACATATTTTCTTGCTTATTTTTAAGTTCTTCAACCAGAACAATAACAAATTTCTGTGCCTTGTATTATGGAGGAGATGAGATTAGAAATGCTTCAGTAGTGGTCCCTTTGAATGAGCCTCTTGCCATCTCAGTTAATTACTTTGTATGCTATATGTATGTGCCATGGTTGTACGTTAATGAGCGCAGAGGAGGAACTGCAGGTGGCAGGCAGGCAGTGGGAGGAGAAAGTACCAAAGGGCCGTAGAAATGGTGAAAGGACTGTAGCCACCAAAGTTTCCTCCAGTCTGGAACCTAGATTTGGTTGCAGGTTTTCTCCGGGTTAACATCGTGTTGCTATGGTAAAGCGTGTCTCTACGCTCAAGTATCGGTTCATGATGACAAGATAACTAATGACTTTATTTGCCATCTTCTCTGCTGCCTGGTGGAGGTCGGCTCTGTGCATATAATGTTTCTAATACTGCTTAAGTCTCACGTTGGGATATATGCCGTTCTCTGTAACATTTCTGGTCTTTGTCTTTTTTGTTTGTTTAACTCAAGGAAAAGGAAATTACATGGACAAATTTGTTGCAAAATCAAGATCTCAAAATTCAAGAAAAGACGGTTGCTGCTGAATCTTTGTCTTGTCTAATATTCATGTTTTAGAAGGAGCCACATTTGTTTTTCTGGAAAAGAGGATGCCAACAGGCCCTCTCATAGCGACTTACAGTTATTTGAAGGGGAGCTGCAAAGATGATGGAGAGAGTTCTCGTTAGTAGCAGATGATATAATGAGGAGTATCAGTCACAAATTCCAACTTGGGAGGCTCAGACTGGGCATTAAGAAAATATTCCCCAGGTGGGTGGTGCAGCACTGTATCAGGTACCAAGAGCCATGATGGGGTCTCCATCCTTGCGGGTTTTCAAGACCCAGCTGGAGAAAGCCACAGCTGCCTTCATCTAACAGTCCTGCTCTGAGCGAGAGGCTGGACGAGAGATCTCTGGAGGTCTCTTCCAGCAAACGTTTCTGTGATTTTATGAACTGTGATTATTTGATCTGGAGAAGAGAAGACTTATGGGAGATGTGCTAACCATCTTCAGATTCACGATAGATGATCAGAAAAATGAAGAGAATACACTTTTTCTGTGTATACTGTGGGTCAGATGAGCAGTCAAGGGTTAACGCTGCAGAGGGATTTCAGAAAACACATTTGAACACGTTTCAGGAACTGGCCCATTGTATAATTGGTTCTGCCTTCGTTGGGAGGATCGACTCAGATGAGCCACCCAAATTCTTAGTGTTGTTTCCTATCATTGTCCAGTTGATAAGGTTTTAACCTCATGAGGCCGTACTTCTTTTTTTGCCTTGGGATTCTTACGGATTCATTCAGTAGAGCTCATAGTCTGAAACTGTTCAAGGAGGAGCTGAGGCTGCGCTTTGTAGGAACATACTGACTTTTGAATACCTGTCTCATTTGTGGCAGAGGTTGGGCAATGCAGAGCAAGTGCAACAGGAAGAACTGGGGAATAAGTCTTCTATTCTGGCATCTGCTTCAATTTCAACTAAATATTTAGGCAGATTTCTTTTTAGAACCTCGACTTCTGATTTCAGTAAAGCATTTCTATTTTCATGCACAGAAATCAGTGGAGTCTTAGGAGCCCTGATGGGATTCAGGAGCCTGCATGCCTATTTGAATGTGGTCCGGCTGGCCCTGTACTGCTTCCATTTAGATTAGTGGTTAATTCTTGCTGATTCCAATGAGGGAAGATCTGCTTTAATGCTCCTATGTGGTGGCGAGCTAGTCGCATGAAGTAAACTTTTTTACAGGTTTCTGATTTCTTGTTAGTGTCAGGCTGCTCTCTTCCCCAAACAGTTGGGCGCTGAGAATTCAACACAAAATTGCTGCAAAAATTAGGTCATTAACATTTCTGAGACAATTAAAAATGGCACTTATGGGCATTGTGGAAATTAATTCTTTCTTTCATATGATCCAAACAGTAAGTGTGGGGAAAGGTATAGGAAATGCACATTGAATGATATCGGGGACAGCAGCAGTTCTGTAATCATCACCCGTCTTTGCAGGTTCTTTATGAAACTTGCCCTCTCTCGACAGTGTCAACAGTCATGTAAAGATTACTCCACAGTGCTCTCCCAACTTTTAACTTTCAACTAATGCAGAAGAGTATATTACCTTTTTTCATTTTATACTTTGCAGTTCAAACCTGCCAGTGTCTTCATCCTGATGCCTTTATAAATCTTTCTTCCGGTTACCAATCACTTTCCTACTATTTTTCCAATTAGTATGATTGAGAGAGATGACTCAGTCACCGTGAGTTTAAGGTCTCATAGGATTAATACTTATTTGGCAGGAGACCGTGGGCTTACCTTATATCTGTCGACTCTTGAGTTGCGTTTTCCCACTGCTCTCCTTGCAGCTTGCTGAGTTTGGACAGGAGATCCAAAAGAGAAGGGCTGAAATTGGCCGCGTAGCTTATGCGACTGAAGGTCCAATAGCGGAGACTGCAGCTGGCTTTATGGATCACAGTCTGTAGTTGGTACCAACTGGAGTAGTTTAGATTTCAAGGGTCCCTTTACTAGTAACTTATGAGTAGTTTGTTTTCATTAATAATATTTAACTGTGTCCTATTGTAGTGAAATACCACTTATACAGTGGCCTTTTTTTTTTTTTTTCAGTGTATTAATACAATTTTGTATGGGCTTCTTAGTCTTTCTCACTCTTCCATAGTTGAGATAATGTCGCATCATCTGTATATTTTTTTTCTTTACGCTTCTAAAAGCCAAATTGGGTGACGTGATTAATTATCGATCAATTACATTGATATCTGTCTTTAACTGAAAGTTATATTCAGTTTTGTCATTAAGGAAGTGGATGCTTTCTACCTACGTCTCGGTAGCAAGAAGACATTTTAAAACACAATGTGTGAATAAGCTTGAACTGAGAGCTTCGTGCTGAAGTGGAATAGGCTGCTGAATTTGTTAATGGACTTAGACAATTTAAATCCTCTTCATTTTATATATGTGTGTATATATATGTATAAGCTTTATACATAACTCAATTTAGGAAAGGATAGAAGACTAATGGCACTATGCATAAGGCAGAGGCCATAGGAATAAATTTTGTTTCTTTGCACTCCACACCTTTAATTGTATTTTATAGAACTTGTGTTGTGTTTTAGGATCCACCTTAAAATCTGAGGGTTTAGCTTTTCGGTAATCATAAAAAAAGGCAAACCTTTCATGTCATTAACTGTAGTAAGAATTAGCCTTCCCCTAATTATGATTTGAACAGAGTTGACCATTGCAGCACCGAAATGTTGTGATGATACTGTGAAATGCGTTTTGAGGAGAATCTTTACAGCTTGCTTACAAAGTGGTAAATCAGTTGCCTTGAAAAACAGCCAGGATTGTGCTTTGGCCAGCTGGGGAAGAGGGTTGTCTTGGGTTTCTTTAACATGAACATAGCATATTACTAGTGCTTTATTAAAAAATATGGGAATTGCCATGCACAAACTTGAAACACCATTATTAGAATTGAGGTTGACAGCCTAGTATGAAATAGGCAACAAGTGAATATCACTTGGTGAAGAAGCGCTACCAATTCAAGAAATCAAGATTTAAGCTGTGTTGTAAGACAGTACCCCTGTGAAGATAAAGAAATCTGGTGAGCTGTAACTGTGCTTGCTCATTTTGAAATGCATATGTTTCTTATGCTTGTTTTTGAAGGAATAACATATAGGAATTAAAACATTTCCATGATATTTAATACACTTAACTCCGTCTTGATTTAGCCTTTTTACAGGAATTAATTCAATATCGTTAGCTGTTAAGCCTCTACTGTTATGGTTTGTATGCTGGAGCCAGATGGTGGATCACTAATCCAGCTGGATTTTTAGCAATAGCAAGGATGCCTGTCCTTTGTAATATTGGCAAGTTTGGGGTGAGGTTTGTAGCTCTGTAGTTTGGGGGTTTTTTTAGCTCTGTAATTTGCTTACGTTTTCTACGTTTCCTCCGTTAGCAAAAGAAGATCAAGCAAGTTCTCTGTACTGACTTGTGTTATATGATGGGCGATTAGACAAGGTTTAGTTGAAAAGGCAATACCATGGTGTAAAAATATTTTATTTGTTTATACTGATGGTATTTAGCATCAAGTTAGCACGAATTTTTGTTTACTGCTGTCGCGTTTTAACCTGTTCGTTTTAGTAGCTTTGTCCAATTCAAAATGAAACTTTAATCCTGTCAACTTCACTGTTTAGGCAACATGGGGGAAACGGGCTAATCCATAACGTAAACATAACATAAACGCAATCGCTGCTTTTGGTCGCGACCTGGCTCACGTCTTGACGGAGCCCTTTGGAGCGAGCCTTCGGTTTTGGAGAGACGTGCTGACCGTCGCAGCGCCCGCCCGCGGCGGAGCTGGCTCGGGGCCCCGGGTGCTGCAGCTCCGTTCACACCGTGCTGCGCTGCTGCCGATAAGCCGTGCCGGTCCGGAGCTGAGCCGAGCCGTGGGAAAATCCCTCCTGTGTCTCCGCACAGAGATCACGGTTTGTGTGCATCTCCGCTGGCCCATCAGCAAAAGCAGAGCATCGCCAGCACCGGCTGTAGAACTGAGAGGTGGTCTGCATCCGAGTTTACACACAAAATTAAAAACGTTTAGTAACTGCCGACACGGCGTGAGCGCTACGTTCCTTTTTGATTCCTTCCGGATCACATCTGCTCAGCTGTAAAAAGACTGAAAATTTTACTAACTCCCAGTCTGATAGCACTTTACAGGACAAATGATTTTTTTTTTTTTTTGCCCGTTTCTTCAAGAGACAGTCTTGTTCGAAGTGTTTCTGGTGTTGTTGCTATTATATGCTCTTTCATATGTATTTCGCTGTAAGTTTGGCTGCAGAAAAACTTAGAGATTGATATTTTGACGTAACGAAACCAAGTTGTGTTAATTTCTTTTGTTCCTTCGTTATATCACAGGTACTGTAAGAATTGAAATGTTCAGGAACATGCAAAACGCAGAAATCATAAGGAAAATGACTGAAGAATTTGATGAGGTATAGTATATAAACAGTGCCTTAAACATTATGAAATATATGACAATATATGTGTGTGTTAATAAAAATGCAGTGGGCAAGAAACCAGTGGATAAGCAGTGTCTCAGTAAAAGAAACTGCACTGACGGAGTAAACAAGCAAAGTGGCAATTTAGACTGTTGGATGAGAAATAACAAGCCGACGTGGGCTTGAGGAAAGAGTAATAATGGAAACACAAAGTCATGAACTATTTTGAAAGGGTAGCGTAGCCGCTCCTGTTGGAAGAGCGAGTGGGCCCTGAATGCCGAAATACTGGTACTGAACTTTTTGTGATCCAGTCAGTTTAAGAGCATAAGTGTGTTATCACACAGCAGCATGGAGCAAGCCTACATCCAGTGTGGTAAGAGAGCCTGGCCAGGTCTGAGAAATACCGTGCAAAGATAGCTGGTGGCTCTGCAAGGACCAGACTAGGTGCGTGCTAGGCCTGGACTGGCTCCTTGTGAACCCTCCCATATATCTTTGCGTTGTTCGTGGGATATCCTTGTCGGTCCTTATCCAGGTATCACACTTGACTGTATCAGAGAGATTAATAAGAGGAAGCGGTAGGAAGATTGGTAGAGAGCTTTCTCATCCTACAAAATCGGTGGTGGCGGTCTGGATTCTGCCGTCGGCCCCTCGAAACTGCCATCGCGCAGCAAAGAACTGCAGATGCTCGAGACAGGACTGTGGCTAGGCATTAGCGGCGCTCTGGGATGTTTTCCGCGTACAAATTAGTACTTTTTTTTTTCTTTTGAAGTGGCAATTTAAAACAAATTAACTTGACATGAAAATTACCATTTTGGAACAACCTTACAGGAAATAATATTCTTTCAACAGATGTAAACGTTTTGCTTGAAATAAATATGTTACAGTTCAGATTGGACATCTTCCGTCAAAATAAAAATGTTCCTAATGATGAATGATATTTAGCTTTGAGATTTTCAAACTGTAATTTCTTTGATTTTTTTGATGTATGAGAAAGCTTCAGTATTCTGAGTTTTCATTTTATTTAGCGAGGAAAACAAACACTGAAATGTCTGCATTTTCTCATGTTTGCGGTGTCTTTTTCTGACCAATTCTAAATGGGAGGCCAAGGCTGTGATTCAAAAAGTGATCAGGGAAACCATAAATATGAACGCTACTCTCTTTCAGGAGTAAGCTCTGCAGAATTTCCATCTTCATGGAAATTCGTGGCCCTAAACAGCAAAACATGGAATATGTGCTTAACTTTGACTGTGTAGATGCTCCTTTTGCTGCACTGAGGAGCTGCGAGTCAGAGCCACTGTGCACAGGGTCGGGTAGGGTGCAGTGAATAAAGTGTAGGTTTGCAGTGAAGGAAAAGGGATTGTATCAATTTGTGCTGAATTCTGGTTGAATTATTTTTGCTTCTTAAAACAGCACCCAACAATGGTTAATGAAATGCAGTGAATTTTTACTAATGTAATTTGAAAGCAGCATTGGACAGTGCCTTTAAGCAAGTCCCATTGTGCAAAGTTGGATGGGCAGGGTACTGTGAGAAAGCCAAAGAACGTGAATTTTGCCCAAGGGAGAATTGTCCCACAGCTGACAGAAGGCAGTATTTCTCAACATCCCCCCCATCAAGCACTGATGGAGATAGTTGGTTGCTGGAAAATTTAGGGTGATAGGAAAAGCCAGCTGTGACGTGTCCCCAAAGTTGTCTCCAGTACCATAAAGGTTTCTGTGGTCCCCAAGTTCCCCGGAATGCGAGCTGTGCTTTCACTGTATTTGCCTGAGATGGATCACATAAAGTGAACGAGCTGCCAGATCGCTGAATTCAATATAATTTGACTGCGTGTATTTACAAACATTTCAGTTCAAAAGTGAAGAAGCCTTTTAAAGCTTTTAAAAGAAGCCTGAAAGAAGCTGTGAGGAAAGAGTCATAAATGTACATGTAGTCAACATGCCTCAAAAGAAACTCCTGCTTTTGATATTGTAAAAAAAAAAAAAAAAAAAAAAGCAACTTTCTCTTGCAGAGGCGTGATTTGCTGTGTTCTGTGAATATAGGTGCTCCAAGAGATACTCCCATCCATGTAGATAAGACCATGCTGTGTTGGATCAGGCTGCTTCTGCCAAATAACCACATCAACTGTGTGTGGTTTTGCAATTGCTTAATGTCCGATAAAGGCAGAAATACAGCTCCACGTATTTGCCGAGCAGGTAATAGAAACACTCCTCAGAGACGCTGCAGAGCTGGATTGGCCCTACTGGGGCATCAGTACACACCTTTGAGCTCTTGCATCAGGTTCCTGTGCAGCCAGTTTTCCTGTTATTTAGTTCCTGTGTGGTGATGGCTGTTCCCTAGTATCTCTCTGTAAAAAGACTGTAATAAAAACTCCCATGTTGCTGGTGTAGAAAAAGAGGATCTTTCTGTCATCCATAGTGCACAGCTTGGAAAGTTTAGGAAAGAATATAGATTAATCTATAATTTTAATCTATAGATTATAGATTTGGCTGAGAGAGCTGGGCCTGCTTAGCCTGGAGAAGAGAAGACTGAGAGGGGATCTCATCAATGTGTACAAATATCTAAAGGGAGGATGTCAAGAGGATGAGGTCAAACTCTTCTCGGTGGTGGCCAGCAACAGGACGAGAGGCAGCAGGCACAAACTGAAACACAGGAGTTTCCATCAGAACATGAGGAAAACCTTCTTGACTGTGAGGGTGACAGAGCCCTGGCGCAGGTTGCTCAGAGAGGTTGTGGAGTCTCCTTTGCTGGAGATGTTCAAAACCGGCCTGGACGCGATGCTGTGCAAAGTGCTCTAGAGGACCCTGCTTGAGCAGGGGGGTTGGACTAGATGATCTCCAGAGGTCCCTTCCAACATCAACTCTTCTGTGATTCTGTGATTAATTTTATTGGCTTGTGTAGGACTTGGTCATTTTTGCCAAAAAAAGTCATCTTGGGAGGGCAGGAAGGAAAGATATCAGACCCAAAAGAAAAGCGAGGGGAGTCCCCTCCAAATGTGCTTTTTCACAGTATGACTGTACATGTTAGCAAGACATATCCACAAATTCTAGTTCCTAGTGTGTAAACTTTTTCTCCGTTACCTAAAATTTCTCTTGAAAGATTCTGTGCTACCTTCTGCCTTAATACTTGAATAGATTTATGAAAGAGTTTATGGGTTTTAGCACAAAGGTGTGACTAACAATTGTTAGTCTTAGATCCCCAACCCTGTAGATATTTTGAGATGTGGAATCGTCATGCCATGTTGGCAGTGGCAAACATTTTGGCATTTTAATGTGGCTTTCTATTGATGTTCCTATATCCAGTGGTGACAGCATGGTGAGTTTGTCATTGGCTTGTGACCTATTTGTTCGTATTGCTAATCATAATATTTCAGATTGCTCTGTGCCTAGCAGGACATCGTATATCACAAAAGAGACCTGCCAAAAACGTTTAGGAAAGGCACCGTGAGCAGGTTACGTTAGTGTTCAGGGTAAAACGCATAATGAAATGAAGTAATCTTTCTCAGTCTTGAGCAGATTTTAAAATTAGTTGCAACGAGCTTTGCGTTGGTACGCTTCTGAGCGCGCTGTTTTGTGGCCGCCCCTTCAAGATTCAGAAGCAGAATCCTGTGGTTCTGGGAGAGCTGTTGGTAGCAGGCACCACTTGTCAGTGCCAGTCCTTTGGGGTAGGGGCATCTCGAGCTAAATATGGCAGATCCTCTTGAGGCTTCCCAGCTTGCTGGAGAAAGAGGGAAATTAGAGGCCCGCGAGATCTATGTCTTGCCTCCTTTCAGCCGTGATGGTGGCTGTGCTCCCCCGACCCCGTGCAGACTGACTAGGCCGCCTCCTTGAATCCATCCTGCCACTGCAGCCTTCTTTTTCTTTTCCTTTCTTTCTTTCTTTAAGTCTGTAGTAAGCAGTGAAGGAAAGGGAGCCAGAAAGGGGCCAACAGTAGTGGCTGGGCCAGCTTATCGTGCATTATCTCAGTAAAGTGACACCGTTTTCTGCATGCTTGGGGACCATGCCTCTCAGTTCTTCATTTCATCCCCCACCGCGTCATCATGAGACTAAGGTGCTGCCTAAGACTCTTGCTCCCAGAGCCTTTTCCTTGCTCTGCTGTCTTCTCGCTCCCCGAGATCCCATTTCAATCCAAGCGCAATTCAAAGGCTGAAGGCAGAGAGTCAACAAATAAGAGACATGAGAAGATCCTACTTGAGGGTGAGGGAGCGAAGGAGGGTGAGAAAGGTGATAGGGCTCTCTTCAAAATCATTAGGACAGTCTACCAGCCCAACCTAGCTTCACTTTAGATCTTTAGACTTGCCATTTTCCCATGGCGAGCATCCACTTTAATGGGATAGTTTCTGCCCTGTACCAAAATGTACTGAAAATTCCAGGACTGTTGTGTCAGATGAGGGTGAAAAGGGACTGGTGCTCACTTGGTGTGCGAAGATGGTGTAAAGTACCCATTTTCGTATTTGTGATACAATAAATCTTTCCTACAAGCCTAGAGCTAATAAGAAAAAGGAGTACAAGCACAGCACTAGCTGGGTTAAAATCTTACATCATGTATTCTTTAGCCCGGTGTGCTGCCCAGAAAATATCTTGATTTCCATTGAAGATGCACAGATTTGCTGCTCGCTCTACGTTTTCAAGATAGTTGCGTTCTTCTTTCAGTGCTGCAGTAATCAGCTGGCTGTTGGTCTTAATTTCAGCATCTGTGGTAGGGATTGGTATATTAGTTTTCTTCATCGTCAGTGGAAAGACAGTTGTGCAGGACTTGGAAGCGATGAAAATAACTTTGTTCACTGCTGCCTAAGGTTCAGTTGGAGACAGGGAATTCCACTATTTGGAATTTCCTCACAGCTTCGCTATTTGGGTGCCGGAAATGTGATAGCATCATTCTGTGGGAAATGTCCTGTCCAGCACTGCATAATTTAGACTCTATTTTTAGCTGGGTTTCTACTAGGAAACACTTTGGTCTGATTTGCAGAAGTTCTCAGGACTCACAGCTACAATTGAATGTGTGAGGAGGTATCTTGAACTGTGTCCAGAGCTTTACAACTCTCTAAATTCTCTTCTTTTATTATTTTTTTTAATTTTTAACCTCATATTTGTCTCAAATTGGGCACACAAAGATAAAAAAAAAAAAATATATTGCTCATTGAGATAATGCCGCTCAGCCATTGTGATGAATGAGACAGTAAGGTCATTAAGGCTGTCTTGCAATTTTGTCTTTTTCTAACATTTGAGCGCTTGCCTCTGCAACTTTAATCATTATGTTAGTATAACTGAAATGTCTGTATGATTTAGTTAAATTAGGTAGGTTTTTGCTGCAGGGGACTACGCTTGATGAAGTTTAGATAAAAGGTTGTTTGATTGCAACTCCTCTGCACTTAAGTTACTGGCTTTACGTGGTTCAATCTGTGCTTTAAGTCCCAAGAGAGCAGAACTGCTCGTTGTTCACAAAAACGCAGAATAAAAACGTGCGAGTGGATTGACCTTTATGCTACCGACTGCTTATCATGGGGGGAGAGACTCGGGAGGGAACGCTACTGCTTTGGGGTTCTGGAGAGTCCGGAGCTGGCTTACAAAGCAGAGGAGGGGGAGCTTGTAGACAGTGGTTTTCATTGGAGAGGGGAAGGAAAAAAAGCATTTTGTAATTGGGGAAGGGCAATCTCACTGAAAGGCAGTTTTGCTTGAGGTAAGAAGAGTGAGACAGTAGTCCTGGAGGGGAGTGAAGTTTAATTGAATTGACGGTTCACATGCTCGCTGCAATTTTGCAATAATCGTTGGAAAACGGGGTCTGTGAACTTGCTCAGGGAATATGAATCTGTAGAAAAATTTGCCGTGCTTCAGTCAGAAAGTAATCACTAGAAAAAGGGTAAGTCCATAAAATCAGAAAAGGGCAACCTTTACTTTCTGGTAAGATCTCAATTGTAAATGTAATTTGAGTAAAGCGAAGTTTGTGGGAGACCTAACCGATTGTTTAGAATATTAACATGGGATGGAAGTGGGGCGAGAGGGACACAAACCTGCCATCACACAAGCCTTCCTTTAGGTCTTGACCTTGAAGACTTTGAACTATTCCTTCCCTGTGCTTTGTCCCCCTTCCTGACCCAGCACTCGAGGAAGAGAATTAAGTCTGGATGCGCATTTTGGAGTGTGCAGAGCCCCGAATGCAAGTGGGTAATAAATTAAATGGGGAGACTTTTAATACTTAGTATATTCATTTTCTCTTTCTTCAGGACAGCGGTGATTATCCACTTACCATGCCTGGGCCACAGTGGAAAAAGTTTCGCTCCAACTTCTGTGAGTTCATTGGAGTGCTCATTCGACAGTGTCAGTACAGCATCATTTACGATGAATACATGATGGACACGGTGATCTCTCTTCTGACTGGTTTGTCAGATTCCCAGGTGCGGGCTTTCAGGCACACTAGTACGTTAGCTGGTAAGTAACCTAGCACGGAGGATTTTCAAAAGAGATGTTATTGTTTAGCTGCTCCTAAAATTACCGCTCATTTGGTAGCGGTAATTTTTGAGGAATTTGACCAACACTGGGAACTCCAGAACGTGTATTCAAACCCAACTACCGTACATTGTATATCTATACTTAAAATACAGTTTTCCTTTTTATACGAGATGTGTATACATATTTGTATACACATAAATATACATATGTATGTATGTATGTGTATATACACACATGCAGGTAATCATTCAGTGATGTAGTCAAATATTCAATAGAGATGATTTATTTGTGTAATTTTTATTTGAATTGTTTATATTTGCAGACTTTACTCTGTGGGCTTGTTACTTTAATGTCATCTGAATGCTTTATTGGTAATAAGCGTATATGAATTAGTGTTTGTGAAATCTGTTTTGCAGTCCTAAAAACTGGGACCACTTATCTGTAGCCGAGTAGCACAGCGAGTGAAGCGCTAGGTAGTGAAGACACTTTTGAAAGTTAGGTTTATATGTCTGTATTAATTGCCAATTATCATGAAAGGTAGTTTCAGATACCGCTTACTGTATCTGAGTGTGCCCAGGCACTTAGTCTCAGAGATTGCTGTCATGCCCGGAGGACTCTAGTGAATCCTGTAAATCAGAAGCGGCACGCTGATGTCTTGTGTTTCTTTATGAATTGCTCATTTCTTGTATAAAATATCTTTGTAATTTTGTGTCAAAAATTTATTCTGATTAAGCGTCAACAGAATTGTATTAGAAAAGAATTCTAGTCCACCAAAGAAAAGAAAATCTGTGCCTTCCTTCCTGAGCAACATTAGGCTCAGGAACACTAGGCCATAATTCTAGAGCTCACTGTCGTCTTCTACACCCCTGCCTGCATCTGAGCAAGGTGCTCGTTATATTTTTAGATAGGAATAGGCTAGAAAAACATATTTCATCTGATCTGTATTAGATTTCTTTCTTTCTTTTTTTTTTAGAGTTTTTCTCACACTGTGAATCTAAGTAAGAGGCAGCTTTCCAATGATACCACCAAACCAACTCCAGATATGATTGGAGTTTGATTTAAAATTTAAAAACAAAACCCTCAGCTCATGACAATTGAACTCCTTTGGAAACCTATCCCTTTGTGTTCTTTCCCTTATTCAGTACTTTGGGATGGTAAAAAACATGAATAATGCAGGTATAAGTTTCTATGTTCAGAGTTTGCCTCTGCAAATTCAGTCTTCAAATGTGAACGCTGTTTAATGTGCGGATAACTCACTGGACATTTCTGCCTATTACTTAAACTGAGATGGCAACTGAATTCCTTTCCAGCTGATACTATCTTCAGTTCCAGGTGATTCTGATTTACGTGGCTAGTGAAGGGTTGTTTTATAGGAGAGAGATCATGGAGTGAGGATAACCATGTATGTGCTCTGATCTCTTTATTTTGATCGATTCATCATGGTTTGGGACAAGTAACGTTTGGAAAGTTTGAGTGGGTTGACTGAAGAGGCAGCAAACAGCACCATGCGTTAGATGTGACACAAGAACTGTGCTACGTAGAAGAAGTAGCTGCCATTATTCACAATGGATTACGTAGCTAAAAACTCCAAGCAAGTATAAGTAAATGCTAAGGCCTAGGTTTACTGCAGCTAACTTCAGTTGTTTAAAGGTTTCTAGCACTGCTGGCTCATTGTATTAGGTATAGTGTATATCTCGTACTTTAATGAATTAGAGTTAGGAGCTGCTGAAGATCTCCAGCATTTTCCAGTTTTCAGATTTAACATGCCAGATGCGTTTTATGTACCTTTTTATTTATTTGCTTAAACAAACATGAGAGCTTTGTTTGATGCTGCAAATTGCCTTCGGGTGATTTTTTGCACATTTGATTATGTTGCTATCCTGCAGAGCAGAGGTCAATGTGATGCTATGGAGCTCAGTCTTGAAAACGATTATGAAAATTTACTTTAGGAATTTCATTTGTTCTTGGAGGAGTGTTCTTGAGGTCTTTATTTGCAGTTTTCCTCTGTGCTAGCCAGTCTGAATGAGAAACGATTCACTATTGCAAAGAGCTAGGACAAGTGCCTATGGGTGCTTCTAGGCTTGCTGGCTTTGAGCAGTAGCGAGATTAGATTGAGTTACCCTACAAGTAGCTTCTCGTCTCTATTTGCATCCTTGCTCTTCTGCCTTGAAGACAGGGCTTCCTTCTGCAGGTGAAATGTTTTTGTTAACAATACGATGCTGCAGATTTAGCAGAGTGGATGTGATAGTTTGTTGCATTATTTTGCTCTCTTTTTCAGTGTCATAAAATGTGATATGCCATGTAACCACACAGAACCTAGGAAAGACATTTATTAATGTTTTTGTAGATCTAAAGTAACATGAAAAAATATACATGAACAGTATTACATGTAACACTTTTGAAAATCGATTTAAAGTGACACATAAAGTTCTAATCATATCTTTATACAGCTATACCCCTGACTTTAGAGCCAGGCAAGAGTTACTTTCAGAGAAACAATGCTCTGGTTTGTTTCAAATTGAATAATCTTCAATAATTATTAGTTAAGAGTTTTCCTTAATAGGGAGGCATCTACAAAGATACTTCTCAGCAGAGAAACGTATACGTAGCTCCACAGTAACTGGCTTAGTGGTGTGCATTGACCCTGCAGATTCCCATGCTTGCTCTCTGACCCTGTGCACTCAGAAATTGCAGGATTTTCTGGAGAAGATGGGAAAGTCAGTGTGGTATCTACCATCATCTCTGATCTTTGGACCAGTGAAGAGGCCTGGGTATTGCTTGGGTGGGAAGTGCCTTCCCAGATGGTTCTGTATCAGGGTCAAGAGTTGTTTATTTTTGGAGAATGGATCTGCTGAGGCAGTATTTTCGAGCACTGACTACAGGTGAATAGTCATCTTTTGTCTTTTGCTTTTACAGCTATGAAGCTTATGACTGCTCTTGTGAACGTTGCCTTAAACCTGAGCATTCATCAGGATAATACACAGAGGCAGTACGAAGCTGAGAGAAACAAAATGATTGGCAAAAGAGCTAATGAAAGATTGGAGCTGCTGCTTCAGAAAAGAAAAGAGGCAAGTGAAAAGATCAGTGGTTTTTTTCTTGGTTCATGTGCACTCCCCTCCGACAAAAAGTCTAAGGTGATCTGTGACTTAAGTACGGCAGTGAGAAACAGGAGATTAGTTCTGCTGTAGCATTTGTGCGGTCTCAAGCCCATTATTTTGGGCGGCATTTTAACATCTTGTATTATCACATACCTTTGAGTTTGTGTGCTGTTCTGCACGCACAGCGTAATTTCGGTTCTCAGCCTTATATACATGACCAGGCAGGAAGAAAATTAGCCTGAAGTTATACATAGTAACGTGCTTCGGCTATGCAAGAAAGTTTTGAAAAGGGAATCACGTGTAGTCCCTCACTGCACTGCCCGTGCCTCCCCTTAATCACCGCAGTTATTACCTAGTGTCTCATTAGTACTTCTTTTTGTAGCTACTTTCAAGAAACACTGGAGTGGGGGCTATAGCACTTGGTCTCAGGGAGAAGAAGCTAGGGAGACAT
Source organism: Struthio camelus (assembly GCF_040807025.1). Lineage (NCBI taxonomy): Eukaryota > Metazoa > Chordata > Aves > Struthioniformes > Struthionidae > Struthio > Struthio camelus. The sequence continues at coordinate 5,707,445 of NC_090950.1, read as the reverse complement.
TACAGTCGCTTTTAGTAAGTACCAGTCTGGCATTAGGTGAACAAAACCGTTAGAAGGTTGCTGTAATCATCCTTAAATAAAGTATTATATCCCAGGAAATTCAGTTTTAGAGTTGTACTTAAAAGTAATCTAAAGATGACAAGAAGCAGAAAATGGATGTATTAATACACCCAAATAGCCATAATCTGTAAAGATACCGTGCAAAAATCCTAAGATTGATTAAAGAATGGTAGTATATATTTGTTATTTTTAATATATTATTTTTCAATATATTTTCTCCACCACTCTTACTCCATGGCAAATTAGGGGTGTCTGGGTGCCTTACATGTATGCACCTTGGAATCTTTTAGGTATAGCTTTGACCCTAAATTGTTTGACTATACAGTCTTTGTCTGGGGATAATTGCAATGATGTATTTTTATTCTCATTTTACCACTGTGATCCTTAAACACAATTTTATTTGGACTTTTCAATTCTTAAAAATAATAGGGTAAACTATAAAACAAGAACCATCTCTCCTGCCCAAACTGCAAGGAAAACATTTATAATGAGCTATTAACCTCCAATATCAAGCATTAAAGCGTTTAGAAAAGCACGATTGCTTTGTTAAAATAGCTAGAGCACAGTTACTATTCCAGATTTGCTGGCTGTTGCTTTGAATTTCCAGAGAAGGAAATTTCCAGTCACTAATTACCCTAATGAACTTGGTCCTGTGTCTCTGTGTCTGTGGACATCTTCTATACTTATTCCTTCCGGCTATTCTTTCGATGTCTTTCGGAGATGCAGTGTATAAACTGTATAATCATATGAAGAAAGGTTGAGAGAGCTGGGCTTGTTCCACAAACTGGAACACAGGGGTTTCCATCAGAACGTGAGGAAAACCTTCTTGACTGTGAGGGTGACAGAGCCCTGGCGCAGGTTGCTCAGAGAGGTTGTGGAGTCTCCTTTGCTGGAGATGTTCAAAACCGGCCTGGACGCGATGCTGTGCAAAGTGCTCTAGAGGACCCTGCTTGAGCAGGGGGGTTGGACTAGATGATCTCCAGAGGTCCCTTCCAACATCAACTCTTCTGTGATTCTGTAATTGCTCTGGGGAGACTTTGAAGCATTGTATGCCCAAGCTAGCATGGGGCTGTGAAACCCTAAAAGAAGAATAAAGATTGAGCATTTGGCAAATCTTAACTCTTGACATGCCTGCTCAGTCCCTCTCCTATTATTGCTCACTAAAGCTAATCAAAATGTTGCAAAGGAATGAGCTAGAGAGGAATGGTGATGATCAAATGTGACCTCAGATACGTGGCATTAAGCACAGTAAAGAACCTGTACTGAGTAGATTTAGTAGGTTTAGAGGGCGTGATGGCTCTATATAAGAATCCCTAGCATAATGCTGGTTTTTCCCCATGTTTAAATATACTGAATTTACGACAGTATTCCATGCTGGCACCTAATTTTTAGTTGGTTCTTTTGATGTAGTGCCGTAATAAACCCTCATAAGCTAATAGGCAAGCATGCATTTGTCTTCATAGCGCTATATAGGTATAGTTTGCAAGCTAACTATAGAAAATTAATCCTAAAAAGAAAAGATGGAAAGTTCTCTCTGAAGTGTTTCAGTCTCATGTCACCATCTACAAATCTAATGTGAGAACGGTCCTCCGTAGCCGCCTTCTATTCCAGTCAATGACATTTTGAACTAAACTGGTTGGTTTATGTAAAATCATCAGCCACAAAATAGAGAATATTGTCTTTTAGCTGTTGCCAGTACTAATTCAAATTTTGTATGCTTGTCATACATGTCTTTTTGAGCTTCACACAGTGTTTGCAGAGTCGCCAGGAGAATGTTTCCCTTATTTTTACCTGGTTGAGGGGTGGGAGGGTGTTATATTACCTTTGCATTGGGAAGGGCAGGAATCCTAAGGCGGAATTTTCCTCTCAAGGAGCTTGAAGCACTTCAAGTCTCAATAGGTAGATGATCTGTAAAAGTTGAAAGTATAGAAAGCAATTCCGATTTTGGAAAAAATTCAAATTTCTGAGGAAGTTGTTACTTGATTATTGAAACTAAAATACGTTTAAGCATTGTATTTTAAAAAATGTTAACTCACGAAAGATTCAGCAAGAATCTGGCATATGGAGAGTTTTCTCCACCTATCCCAACTCCGTTGAAGTTAACCTTATCTTCGTGATGCGGGTGACGCATTTGGAGCCGAGCTGACAAGAACTGACACGGATAATGCTGACGCTGATTTTCATTTATCATACCCGCGCCTTAGTTTGCGGTTGGGAGACGGAAAATGATTCACAAATCTTGAGAAAGTACTTTTCATCTTTAAATAGCTCAGAACAGCATCTCTTGGGCAGTTTTAGGCTCATTGAAGTAGAAGGAGCCTCACGTGGTCCAGTTGAAACTCTTTTTCCTCCTACCCCAGACTTGCCCCAACACCCAGGTCCCAAACCACTAGTTGCGGAGGATGGCAGTCTGGTGCTGTGCTTGGACTAGAGCTGATAGCACACAACATTCATAGCCAGCTGTGAATTCCCTGTAGAAAAGGCAGAAAAAAGGGGAGTAAGCTATCAGTGGTGCCTTTCATCTGTGCCATGTAGTCTTGTAGGTTCGTGCTCAGTTTTCCGTTTAAACAAATGTCAAAGTACGCTTTTCTTCAGTACCTTAACCTTCTCGTTGCTCTCAAACATCACTCTGTCCTACCTGTCCTCTCTGACGTGTTATTTGGGTTGGCACGATGCTGAAAATAGTGCCTCCTCCTGAAGCTCTGTCTACCAGATGCTTGTTTTGTGTGCCAAGCCTTTGGTATATGCAGTGCTGGTATGCGCCCAGCTTTTCCCTTTTACTAGGAAATTCATTTCCTTGTGAGGGGTTTGACATTTTAGGCCAGAATCCTCCATGCCTCAGTTTCCCCGTTTGCAAAGTGGAGCCCTCACCTCCTTATGTATTAGGGAGCTGTGAGCTTTAATTGCAAACTGCTTGAGATCTCAGTTGGAAGATGCCATTGAAATATTTATAAATAAACATTGCTTGAAAAATATAAACCCTTAAGCGAAAGGGTTTATGGCCCCTGTTACGCAGGAAGTCAAAACAGCTGATCATAATTCTGCCTCTGGCTTTAAGATCTTGTATCTGTTAAGTGTGTATGTCCATGAATATATAGTTTTTATTATTTCATGCTTATGGGCAATCTGTACTAGCAAGGCTCTGTTGTGGTTTTTGTGCCGAAAATGTGAAAAACGAACGTTTGTACCTGTTGTGGTATCCTGGTTTGCCGTTTAGAAACACCTTGAGGGAAGAACGATGGCTTCGAGTGCAGTAGCACTTCTGCTCCCAAAGTGGGTTGTATAAACTCGGCGTCCTGTCATTTAACAAAACAGTGCGTTTGTATGTGATTAAGTCATATTTATTTAGTTCAGTAAAAAACAAACAAAACATGAAAATACGGGAATACTTTGTTTTAATTGATTCCAAGCTGTTCCTTCAGGATGCATTAACAGATTCATTGTCACAAAGTCAACTTTCCCTAGTAGTTATAAAACGTGCCCATAATACACAGGCGCGACGAAGTGGATTAAAAAAAGAAAACACTCTTATTCCTCATTTTGCTTGGTTTTGTTTTGTTCCTTTAACCACTGAGCTGCAACGTAAGGCACCCGGCCTGGATGTCGGCTGTCCTGCCAGGGGTCCCGGCCCAGAGCTCAAAGGAACTCGCGCTCCTGCTTAACACTGAGCAGGTGCCTACGTACTTCCCTCGATTAGGACATCGAAGCTTCCTGATCCATGTCTTGTCCGTTTAGTAACCGGCTTCGTTTCTGCAGCTGCCGTTGAGTCACGCTTCGGTCCGTGTAACCACGCCTGGGGGCCTGAACGCATGGCCCCTGCTGTCCTAAATGTTGCCAGCTAAAAAATGGTGACAGTGACCTCAAAGGACGGCTTTCGAGGCTAAAAGCGTTCATGTTTGTGGAGAACGTTAACCTTCTTCCGTTAAGGCATTGCATATATATATGTGTGTGTGTATGTATGTATACACACACACACACGTATGTATGTATACACAGTGTTACACATCTGCTGGAGAAGGAGCAAACGATGAAACTAATACCTTTAAGTGCTCTTCCATACTCTTCTAGTGTTTCCCGGTAGGAATAACAGAATGTCAAATTACAATGAGCAATGATCTTTTTATTTATTTTATCTCTCTTTTTTTTTTTTCCAGCTACAAGAAAATCAAGATGAAATTGAAAATATGATGAACTCTATTTTTAAGGGTATATTTGTGCATAGATACCGGTAAGAAAATGTATGCTACACTAGGCCATGCTGGCTACGTGCAATCCTAAATTATGCCAAAGATAATTTCTGTGTTGATTTTTCTTCTGATGTAATATTCTAGATGCCACAAAAGCAGTTTTAAAATCAGTGAAGTTGTGGAAGAAAATCTAAGTGTAACCTTCATTAATTATACAGTAGAGCTATCCAGACAACCTTAATTTAATTCAGTGAAACAGCTTTAAGGAGTTGTGGGAGACATGGAATTTGAATCTTTGTCTTTTAAAAAGAACAGTCATCTAAGGTGGGAGCACAAACATCAGCTATTTTAACAACCATATAATCACTGCATAACATAAAAGGGCAGAGTTTTCCTTGTTGGGTACCTCCGCTCTGCATTTCCATTTTGTATGTCTTAAGTAGTGAGTTTCTGAAGTTTCCATAATATGTGCTTTAGCTACAATTTGAACTTTATTTTAGATTTTTTTCCTCTTTAAATTACATAAGTGCACTCAAAAGCCTTAATTCCAATTAACTTTTTTTTTTCTTGTTAACTGTTTTGGATTTTTTTATCAGCATTAAAAAGTGATTACGGTGTTAGCACATATTCCATTTTTTGTAAATGGTTGATGTGCTATGTCTTGTGCATGCACAAACAGAGCAGGTTGTGTACTTTCATGTGCACATGTGTATGTCCATATGCATGCACTTGTTTTTATTTTAGGATTGCACAAACCAGTGGGTTTGGACTGCTTCATGCTATTTCAGAGCATTGTTTATCAGAGAGCAGTAGTCTTTTCAAGTAGATTTAGGGTTGTTTTGCATCACAGAATACCTCGGAGCATCTGCAGCATCTTGGCAAAACCAGCTCTTCAAATGTTAATTGACTTATCTGAGTCAGAAGATAAAATTCAGGGTTCCTAAACTATGCAATTAACCTTTCAGATTCAAATTCTAGTTTAAAATTATGTAATTTATGGAATCTTTGAGGCAAATGGAGGAAAGAGGACAGGATGTCTGAGAACCTGGCTCTTGAGAAGAGAGGTTGAGAGGAGCCCAGAGTTCAGGTGGGCAGAGGGACTGCTGCAGCTGGGGAAAGAGGTGTGCAGGGAGCCTGGAAGGAGGAGGTGTTGTACAGACGGGGCCTATACTAAGAAACGCAAACAGCGCAGTGGAGTTGGAGCATTTGTTACCTGTCCCCAAGCGTGTGATATTTGAAAGGAAGTTCATGGCAATACTACTTCTACTGGAGCCATCTCGCAAGGAGATCTGAAGTAGCAGCCAGAAGGGGTCTCCTAAAAAGACCAAGGGCCTGAATATATTGATCACTTGCTATAGAAGCTCTTCAAACCCTATATCCTTATTCTGCCCCACGCACCTGTGACACAGCTTCACTTCCTACCCATTTGTCTCTTCCCACGTGAGGAAGTCACCAGGGAGGGATGGTGCGCGGAGAGCAGTTGAAAGGTCTAAGGGGAAAAGGAAGAGGTCAGTAAGTCCTGAGGTCCTGGCAAAGAGAAGAGTGGCTGTACAGAGTCACCAGGTAAATTAGGTTATTAGCTCAGTATAGCGTTCAGATCATTTTGTTATAAAAGCAGCATTTATGGCCTACAATTAATAACGAAATTAAAGTGGAACAACTCTTTGCCTTTTACCCCATAAGAAGTTAGTGTATTTTATTAAATACTGGTTTTTAAAATGTTTCCTCGTCACCCATGCTCCTGCGATATTGGAAAAACACTCTACCTTCTACTTTTAAAGATCTACATACTCTTTCTTTTTTCTTTTTCAATCCTCTTGCAACCCAGCTTTCCTTTCATATCCCTTCCTGACGTTAAGACAGACCCAATTTTGCTAATACTGTCGTAGGAAAGGAGAAGCCCACTAGTTGAAGTTGTGCTTCTCTGTGACCTGAAAAAGGATGTCCAGGCGGACACTGCTCGACCGCTGAGGAAGTGGCTGAAATCAGTCGGGTCGTGGTGGGCTCTGAGCAGCGTGGGTAATGCAACTCCTGTGAGGGTGCAGAGAGGGTCCAAAGAGATGGGTGCTCCTAGGTCTGCCCCTGAAGGGTGTGCTTGTGAGGAGTTGTCATCTCTCGGGCTTCTTCAGCTTCTGTGGAGAACTATTACAACGTATCCCCAAATATCTGTAGTCAACAGAGAACCCAGATTAAATTCCTGCAGTCACAGCTGCGCAGGAATTTAGACGGAAAAAATACCTGCATGAAAAACAGCTAATTGAAGACAAAAGCAAGAGAAAAAGAAAAGAAAGAATTTCAAACTATTACCTCCCTCCAGAATGATTCTTAAATGTCGCTTCCCTCAAGCAGTTTAAATGATATATAAACTTGACATCCTTTTACAGCCCTTAACCACTACACAAGTGGTAATCGTTGGAAAAGAAAGTTATTTTAATGAAGATTAATTCGATACAATTTCTTTCCACCATTTGATTCAGACTGTGCTACAGTGATTCATGCTTAGTGACCTTTGAAACCTAACTAGCAAGTCCTTGATCTAAAAAATAGTAAGAAAAACAACTATTTTGCTCAAAATGTAGCTGTCTTCCTTCCAGTAAGCTAGGATTGCAGTGAGGTTGTATCTTCTTTCTGATTTCTGTAGATTGGTTTCTGATCAAATGTGGTTATACTGGAAGGTTTCAGTACTCACTACTCCCATTTTTTAAAAAGGATTCACGGAAATTGCTAATAAATGTCCTAGGTTTCATTTTAGTCTAGTGTTAACAGCAAGTTTGGTCAAAAAAAAAAAAAAATCTTAATAAGCATGTGCCAAGAGATGATTCTGCCTCATTGCTTGTTCCCTTGTCTCTTTCCTGAATCATGTTTTCTGCCTATTTTTATGTGCTTTATGACATACTTGGTTGGACATTGATTTTTTTTTTTTTAAATCATCTCCAAAACTGAGCCTTGGCAACAAATGAGAGAAGCAAGAGCAAATTCAGTTAGACTCAGTTGCTGAGCTTACGTTGGTGAATAAAAGATGGTATCAGAGCAGTAAATAGGCTGTAATTCACCATGAGGGGAATAAAGCATGGGAGCAGGTTGCCCAGAGAGTTTGTGGAATATCTGCCCTTGCAGATACTCAAAACTTGGCTGCACAAGGCGTGAGTAGAGGCTTAGATATGATGATGTTTGGAAGTCTTAACCTCAAAATAATCTAAGTTATTTTGAGTCTGTAATTCTAATACATTTAGTATGTGGTAGTACTATATACCAGTAGGTCTGGGATCTCAAAAGGAAGCTTTTGTTGTCGGAGGTTAAACAGCTAGAAATCACTTACAGGATGGAGAGGGGTAGGTCGATAGCTAGGCAGGCAGGTAGGCAGATAGATGTAAAAGGAGGAGGCGTAGTTCTTGATTTCATTTATATCAGCATATCAGAAATGGCTGTGATTCTTTCTGAGAGTCGTGCCACAGAGCTTCTCAGCTGTGCAAGTATTTATGAAATGCCTATCACTCTTGGTAGTTGTCTAAGATGCCGAGATTTTGTCGTTGCTAATTACCTGCTTTTGGCTTGTCAGTGTGTGTCCAGACACGTTTCCCTTCCGGAAGATTAAGATTCAAATAATTCTTTTTGTTTTAAATTCTCAAAGAGCTCTTCTTCCAGAATGGGAATATCCAGCAAAGCAGAACAATTACAGTTTCGTATTCTGGCAGACCTGAACCGGGGTCCTCAAACCAATGATAATTGGATAATAACCACTGGATAATTTTGTGAATTTATGTAATGCAGTGAACCTTTCTCAAGATATGATTTCTGACAATACTGATAACGAAGGTAAAACTTGTCAAATGTAGATGCCATCTTTGCCTCCTTGGAAGGAGCTCTTTTCTCTCATAGTAAATAAATAGGATGATGGTAGCAAGTGGCATGTTAGTTCCACTATAGAAAACAAGAGCATTGCATGAAAAAAGGGATAGGAGATGTGAGAGGGGAGCCTGGTGAGGAAGAGGGTAAGGGAGTGAGAGGAGCAAGAAGCCAGTCAGCACAGGAAGATGCAAATCCAAACAAAACCATAGCAAATTCCCTTTTCCCTCCCCTAAATGTGTTATCTTAAGGAGCTGAAGTACACGTCTTAGATAGCAAGGAAGAGCATTGCATTCTTACATATGCTGAAAAAACTTACAGAAATTACCTAGATCATTGGTCTCTTAAGGAAGTAACAGATAAGTAGTTATACCTCTAATTACATCTCTCTTTGCATTTAGTCACAGCTCTCTCTAATGAGTTTGACCTCAATATTAAGGAACGTTTAAAAACACACACTGATTCCTTTCCTCTAAAGCGATGTATCATACTTTGTATAAACAAAGGTGTTAGTATGGCAAATTTTTGACAATCCCTGGTTTTAGAGCTCTGTAGAGCTCAGCTTGGAATTCGAGTCATGCCTTCACAGCACACAGTTCCTGCATCTGGCAAGAAGGCTGGATAATCAGCTTAGCAGCGCATTATTGAAATAGCTATTTAAGTAGAAATCTGTGCAGAACTATTGAGAAACGAGAAGGCTGCTCACCACCCCATCCCACGGGTGGCATATGCAGAGAACCGTCCCCAGAACTCTTTGAGGCCAACTCTGCGAGGACCTTGCTCATCCTCCTTCCCTTTCGGGGGTCCTAATTCAGCTCTGGACCTGAAGGAGCCATACTTAGAACTAGAGAAGACAGCTTGTCCAATTCCCTTTCCAACTACACCTACAAAATGTTTATAAAGGGTCAAGCAGCCCAAGAAGCAGGCATAGGTGTGCGTGTGCTCCAGCTGGCAATGGCAGTTCATCGGAGAGCTGCACCATTTCATGGCCCTGGAGTGGGAATAGGGAGAGTCCCTCTCAAAGGACTCCAGCGATGGGTGAGAGACCCTCATCTCTGTCTTTTTAGAAAATCTTTTTATAGGCTAATTCTTATCCCCACCGAGTTGTCTGAAACATCCTATCTTTTTCTTCTGTTCATATATAAGTCAGTGTGTTGAGTAATATCGTGCTCTTCTGCAGCTGATGTGCTCCCAGAGCAATGCAGCTGTATGCTACCACTCACTAACCATGTTTATTAATCAGTATTATCCTTCTAAATCTGAGACATTCATACCCAATGACAGGTCTTTCACAGCTGACTTCAGTTGCAGCAAAAATTTCCATGCACAGTGGACCACAAAATGTTTTCCATTCACCATGTAGACATTACTTTGGAGCTTGCGCTGTGAAGAAGGTTAAAATATATTTCATGTCAAGTATTTGTGGATGTAGCCTTAGTTTTGGCTTCTGTGCTGGACTAGTTTCTGTTCTTTCCTAGTAGCATTTGGCAAGTAATACAAGTTTATCTCACAAACATAAAATTCTGAAAATGAATAATGCATGAAAATATTCCAAAAGTGCTTCCACTAGTGTTATGATTAATATTTATTTGTTTGTGTCATCCTCAAATACTGTACATTTTCCAAAAACTAAACACACAATAGTCACTATCATGAGAAGCTAAAGTATATTTAAGTATAAAAATTGTAAGAAAAGAGTTGTAGTATAATAAGAAGCAACTGATCAGATACAGAGCAGAGGTTTACAGGCTTTTTGGCTAGACAGTGTTTGGTACGGGACCATGTGGTCATGAAGTCATGCTTAGTGATCCCTGCGAGAAGAATGATGTTTATCGGTAGTACAACAGTTATTTGAAATGTGTTTTAGAAATATGGTCAGTATACTTTTAAGAACTGTATATGGTGGTGGATTTCTGGTTTTCTAGATAATCTGTATTACATCGTGGCATATCTTTAATATGTCAAAAATGGCATATGAATAATATTGTGACTTTGGTTACTACATAGTGGAAGCTCTCTTTCTTGGAGGGATAGTTTCATGTCTAGATGGTGGTAGAAAATGATTGATTTATTTCTTAATTTTGACTTTGATAAACTACCTCGAATGCGGTCCTACATCTTTTGCTGTAAGAAGGGTTTCCTAGCTTTGTGTAGCTGTTGCAGATCTTTTCGGAACCTTTTAAATATCTGTTTTAAAACGGAAGTAATAACTAGGTGCAGTATTCCCATAATGGTCTTCCCAGATGTGCAAGGGTAAAATGATACCTTTTCAGAATCATTACTTGGTTGCATGCAGTCCCCCATTCCCAGGTGGATGACCTTACGTTTGGCTTTTTGACAGCTTTTTGTTGCATTAAGTACTGCTTCCTCCCTGGAAAGGATGGCCCAGTGGTTATTTGTTTGTGGATCTACTTCACATTGGGACTCCATGGCTCAGACAGCGCTCACTAACTTGAATAAGGCTTCCAGAGTTATAAAAAGTTATATAAAAAGCTACCTATGTCTTCTGTTTAATTTGCTTATAATTTAATGACAATCATAAGACGGTTGCTAGACAATATGTACAGCGATGGCGTTGCGTTCTGTTTCTAGTCACTCTAGGAAGGCTTAGTTCCAGATGTTCCCCAGGAAAACGGAAACTTAAGAACAGATCACTCTCCGTGAAAGACCCGTGTTCTCTTACGTCTCTCATCACCTATGGACCAGAGCGTTGAGGTCCAAGGATTTCAGTACTATTGCTTGTAAAGGTTGTTCAGTCACTTTAAAATGAGGATTTAAGTGTTCAAAGAATAATGAGAAAGGATTACAATAAAGGAAACGTTTTACTTGAAGGCACTTATCTCACCACGTTCCCCTTTCAAGCCTGCTGTAGTTTGGTCAGATGACCTAAAAGAGTCAGATCAAAGACTCGAATATTGTTATGCAAATTCTTTGTGCTAGAGGAATTGTTTCAGATGCGTCCTTCTTTATATTCCTAGATATATAACTATACATATGACCTAAATTTGTATAAATGTATGCGCACGCACACAGGCGCACGCACACAGACACACGCACGCAACTATGGCTGAAAACTGAGAAAGCTTAAAAAAAAAAAAAACAAAACAAAAAAAAACCCCAAACTTGTCCAACTTTGCAGACACCTTCTTGATGTACACTCTTACAATTTTATTTAAGACATTTCATTTTTTACAGTGTTACTATCCTGAGCATATCTGCAAACTAATTCAGATAGGCCGCCTGTATGTAATATTCTCCTGGTTGTGTGGTTTACTGTCATCCACTGAACCTAATCAGTCTTGAGTCTTTGTTACATTAAGGAAAATGATGTTTACTGAGATAAATGAGTAGAAAATTGGTCTCTGCCAATTCTCCTGTTTTGCCAGCTACTTGAGTCTATTTTACTAATTTTGCATCATGATTCTTTCCCGTCCTCAGCTATAAAAGTAAAATGTTAAGTTTTCATTATGCTGAACCTCCTAATTAGTTGGATAGGTTTTTATTTTTCTTTCTTTCTTTTTATTGTGAATAGCAGCTTGGAGTGAATATTTGTCCATAGTGCCTGGGGATCCCTGAGCAGCTTTTCAATCAACAATCAGTTTTTCACCGTCTAGGAAAGCTTGAACGCATTCTTAAAGAACAGAAATTTTCCTGATTTTTGGCCAGCGATGCTGCATGATTAAATAGCTGTTGACACTTGGGTCCTTTTTGGAATTGACCATTAAATCCTTCCAAATACTTCACAGTTAATAAATTCATGAGGAGGTGAAACAACCTACTTGGATCTCAGGCCTCAAGGTGTCATCCCCTATCATCTGTAGCGTTGCATATGTGGCTCCCTTTTTTGCTTCATGCTTATCGATGTTGCAGGTTGTTCTTTAAGTCTTGCATTTCTTCTGCCAGTATTTTATTTTATGAATAGTTTTAAAATAATTCCTCATAGGAGAATTACTGACCTAGTTTAGTGTGACGTATATATGGATAGAATATATGGCTATATTCATAGTTTTGATTAAAATCTCTTTTTATTGTGCTTACCTTCCCCATAACAAGTGCAGTTTTGTAGTACAAACCCTTTAATGTAACATTTTAGTGCGTTCATCCTTACAGTATTTAACACCTGTTTGTGAAATCCCTGGCAGGACAGCTCATTTAATATCTCTGCTTATAATTATCTAAGTCGCGGCAATTACTTTTGTTTTGAGGCTATGGAGTAACTGTCTTGTGAGAGTTTGCCAGAGTTTGCTGTTTTAATTATTCCATTCAGAGGTTGATAGAATAAGCGTGTTTCAGAGTGGGCAAAAAGGAACGATGCTAGTGATTTGATGGGATTCCTACAAATTTTCCTCTAATGTTCATGCATTAACTTCAAATGTATGTTTTATGCTGTGATGTTGATACAGTCCTCTCCTTACGAGGTGTGAAGTAGAAGGAAAAAACAGAGACTTGATGGCAGAAATCTCACATCTAGTCGCGTGTGATGCTCTGGTTGTTTGCAGTGTCCGTGCAAGAACCACGTTTTTCACCTGGGTGTCTGGAAGATTGTATTATATATGGTAGACTAGCACCTCTTGACAGGGACTAGCTTGAGGGTTGGAAGGACAGAGGCAGTTACAGCGTGGAGTAATCAGTTTTGTTATACTGTTTTGTGTATGAACTTATGCAATAAGGATCTTAAGCATAAGACTGGGAACGTTTTATCTACATTTTGTAAAATTGTACGGTTTAGGAACAAAAGAATTTCTGTCTTATTTTACAGTTATTCTCTTGCTTGAAGCTTATAGTTTTGTTTTGGTTTTTTTCCTAAATGAAGTTTCATTTTGGGGCTCTGATGGTTCTGTTTCAGAATGAAACTGATTACTTTTCCAAAAAAGACTTGAAAATAACACAGAACAAGGGTCTCAATTACGCGCAAGGCCAGTGTTAGCGTAGCACTGGACAATCCCTTCCTCTCCAACGTGGCTCTGTGCGTTCCCTTTTCATACAGCCAAACGTTGGAAGTGGGAAGCGGTGCCAGCTGGAGCTGCACAAGCAATTTCTCAGAGTAACAGATGTCTCAGAGATGAAATTACTGAAGGGCCAGATGGCCCCCATCCCTTTTCTCATTGTTTAACTGTCGTTCATTATTATTAAAGATGCCGTGCTCCCTGTCAATCAGGCAGGAAAGTGCCAATCAGACTGAAGTCATTTCCATCCTTGATCTCTTTAGGTGATCGCTCCAGACTGTTGCTGCTGCCCCACCTCACCAAGCAGTAGCCAAGTCTGTCTGAGATCTGGCTTTGCCTCTTCCATCATTTGCCACAGCCAGAATGTAGAAAAGGCAAGAAAAAGGGAAGAAACCAGTGCTGAAATGTTAATTTTCTCCTGGATTTTGTTATAAGGACTTTCATATACTGTCACAAGATCAGTTAGCAAACCAAATTCCATTCTGCCCTTTGCCAGGCTTCGTTAGTCCGTCAGGAGATCGCCACTCACAGCCCAGGGTTAAACCAAGGGACTTTGCCACCTTCCGCATTTCTCTCCACCTTGGAATTGTGGAAATGGCTGTCTAGAAAAGCTTGTTGCACTTGCATCCATAATGCAACTTTGAAAAGCGAGAGTAAAAAGATGGAGTATTAGATTGAGCAGAATAGAGTGAGAATTTTTTGAGATAATGGAAGCATCATATCTGAACATAGAGCTATTGAGATGAACAGATAGATCAGTGAGTTTGAGGACATACAGGAAGAGAAAATCAGTGAGGCAGCAAAAGAGAGAGGAGTGACATGCTTCTACCTAGTGAAGTTCATCACATGGCAATAAAAGCAAAATATTATTACTGGAGCAATGGGAATGAGAGGAAAATGGTATGTGTCTATAATCTGGTTAATACTTTTCTTCTTTTTCCCTAATAGCGATGCTATTGCTGAGATTAGAGCTGTCTGTATTGAAGAAATTGGTGTCTGGATGAAAATGTACAGTGATGCCTTCCTGAATGATAGTTATTTAAAATATGTTGGTTGGACACTACATGACAGGGTAAGTATTGTGTATTACTGTACATAGAGTATACTGTAAACAGCTGGTGTTCTATTAACCAAGACATGTTTAGTGTATCATCTTTGATTTATAAAGAAATTCTTGTTCTCTCTTGCCCGCATTTACCTTTTGACCAGCTTATTTCAGTGCGTGCACTTAAATCAGGATACGGTAGTCCCAAACTGCATGCTGATTAATGTGCTTTTTCTGTGTTCAGTCTCCACTGGAATATCTTAATAGAAATCTTTCCCACGCTCCTTTTCTTCTGAGTGCAAGAGAAAGAGAAGTCTCCTGAGATCACCTCGAGAACGTTTGTGTCTGAAACAGAATGGAAAAGAGATTTCCAGATGTGTCTTCTGTTGAACATTTACATTGCCCAGGAGTTAAAGGAAAGAGAACTTTTTTGGGTCCCGGAATGAACCAAGCAGGCATCACTGGCACCACAACCAGTGGAGTTATCGTCATCTCATTTTCCCTTTGCTATTTTAGGTTTATTGACGTTCAGCACCAGCCTGCTTTAAAGGATACTTCTTTCTCCATATCCTGAAAGCTTCCCCAATTTTGTCTGGCAGGAATGTCTCTTTATCAAGTCCATCTCTTGGTGCCAGCTCAGGAGAGCTCAGACAGTTATTGGAGTTGGTCTTGGAGTGTGGCCATCTCCAGCAGCCGTCTCTCTGGCCTTTCTAGCAGGAGGGAGATTCTTCAAGGTTCCCTAAGGCTTTTTTTTCCTGCAAAAATTGCTGAAAGGTCAGGTGGAAGCAAAAAGATTTGTATCAGGATGTTCTTTTCTGACCACTGTTCTTAGCACTGGTGGCATCTGTGACCAGGCCTGTGTGCCGCTCAGTTACTGCAACAAGAGTAGCCCTTTCCTAACGCTTATAGAACAGAGTTTTGCACTGCTACCTCTAGGGTTTTTTTCTGCCGCAAGAATCAGCTGGGCCTAGCCATTCTCCCACTGTTATCAAACCCACTAGAAATATTTGATTAACTGTTTTCCTAAACAGTGTCCAGGAAAAACAGACAAGACCTACCTATACTGTTGCAATACTCATTATGTTTCGACATCGTAGTTCAGACTACTGTTTTTTCTAATGGAGCAGCTGGAAAAATTAAAAGGTTGAAAGTTCATTATGATGACTTGTACAATTAGTAGTTTACAACTGATGCCTTAAAACAATGATCAAGAACTTTGGACAACATACTGAGGACGTGACTTGGTCGCTCTTGCTGAGGTCAGTAAGCGATCAAATAGAAGGCCTGTTTAGGACAAAAGAAATTGAGCTGCCTCTGGTTCTTTTGCTTTAGCTCTAGCTGACAAAGCATCTGCATCTTCCTTGGTCTGGACTAGCAATCTACCTGTTAATATTAGCCTGTATGCTTTGAAGACTAGATCTGTGATGGCTTTCCTCTCAAAGCCTGTGGTTCCCCAACTTCCATGTTAGATCTCCTTGTTACAAAACTTGATTAGGAAGATCTTAGTTATCGCTGGAAGCATGACTCCATGACTGCTGTGTACCCTAGAGCCACTGTGCTTCCTGACATTAAGGCTTAGACACGTAAACATGGTCATCCCAGTGCTTTGAGGGGCAGAGCTGCTGCCCATCTTTGCCTCTCATTCTTAGCATTGGTGCAGCTAGCTAGTAGGCATGTCACATCAGTTGGTGACCGTTACTTGAAGCTGTCAAGTCACTGGGGAAGTCAACCCAGGTTAGAGGATTAGGTTTATAAGTGTGATGGAGGGCTTTATTTTAGAAAGACTTTTAACTGAAAATTACAAATAGATTATCCCTTGAAACTTCATCCTCACCCATAAGCACAATTTTTCCTGGTGTTCTAGGTATTTGAGACTGCATGCCTAGATTCACCAGTGGATTTTTTGGAGCACACTAATCCTAGCAGAAGATTTCTGCAGAGCAGCACTTCCAATGGCAGAGCAGATCTAGCGGTATTGCACTTGCAGCTCTCAGCGCCCTTCTAGTATCTGTGAAGTGCAGCCATTTCTCACATAACTCCCCTTTAACCATCTGTGAAATCCAGCCATTCCTCTTGGCGCTATCTGTAACTTCCGTCAGCTTCTCATACTGTTATCTGTCACATCCAGCAATTTCTCATGTCATATCCAGTAGTTTCTCACATCTTGTTCAGTTAGCTTAACCTCAGGCCAGGGCTTGGACATCTGCCTGCAGCCCTAACATACATGTTACCTCAGCTGTCCTAAAATAAAGCTAGTATGTTCCTTTCATATTAGATAAAGTTTATGTTGCAGTATTATAGTTTAAAAAAATGAAGCTTTACATCTGGACCAGACACAGCAGAATTCTGCCAGGCTGCTCTCCCTCCTCTGCTGGATTGTAACGGTTGTTGCTGCAGGCCTCAGAGGTGCTCTGGGTTTCTCTGTCTGTAACTAATCTGAGCGCTCATACACTGATGTGCATGCCGTGTAATTTTTTTTTTATTAATGTTGTAGTATATGTTTAATGTGTAGAATGAGACGGATTGTAAGTAGAATAAGGGAAGAGTCAGAGGCAGGTGAATCAAGTATGAAAGGATGAAAAGGGAGAAGGAGAGAGAGAGAGAGAGAGAGATTTGGGGAATAAGAGCAAGTCAAGAAATGCAAAACCATCCAAAAGTGTAAGATCCCATCATTTGTTAATAGAGTGGTTTTCACTGGCAGCGCCTGGAAAGCTTGTCTGCCGGTAGCCAAGTCCCAGGTCATGGTTTTGGTTTGCTTTGACCAGGAGGTAATTTTTGCTAAGATCAGTACTTAGGATATTGAAAAATTGAACGTTGAGGCAATAGTCATAAGGTATTTCCATTTCATGTGAACAAATCGATTACCTGCTTTGGAAGCTTGCTGCTACTAGAAAGAGAGGAGACAGCAGCGCAGGAGATAATGACGAGTTTCGTATTCTGCCTAAGACTTACAAATTAAACCACAGGGAAGACCTAGTTTTTACACTTCTTTGTAGTAGATCCAGTGTAGTCTTTCAGAGGTAGGATACAGAACTTTAGATCTCTAATTTGGAATATTTTTCTATTTTGTATGTTAATCCTGTCCCTTTCCTGGATTTGAGATGATAGGTTTTGTTTTGTTTTGTTTTTACAGGGGATTATGTTCCTATTTAAATATGGGCTTCTAGTTATACCTTTCTCTCCTTTTATGCTTCTTTTTCATTAACATGAATCTGAGAGGATGAATTAAAATTATATGAAACTAATATAATTGTATATAAAACACCTGTTTTAAAAATTTGTTAAATTAGATTGTCCAGTCCTAATTTTCTCCTGCCTCACTCATGCAGGGAACTGTTTCGAAACTATAACGGTGTCTCTAGGCTATCCAGGCAGTCCTCATTCCTAAACCAATGCCTAGCGCCCAAGAAAACGCCTTTTCTTTCTTTGCATACCTCTATGTTGCATGTTGTCTGTTCTGTGAAAAGAATGAACCAAGGGTCCTGTGGAACAGATGGTATTTGAATAGTTAATAGCGATGGCATCCTAACTTAAAAAGATGAAAGAGTTGAACTTGTTTATACAAAAATTGTATAGAAACTGAAATTGTAGTTTTTCCAAGCTTCTGAGTGCTTAACTTTACATAACCTCCTTGGTACATAATTTCCTTGTGTTTTGGAGATGTGGAGAAAACCAAAAACGTATCAGGTGATACGGTGTTCAGTGGGCTCGTGCAGGCAGTGCACGACCGCTTCGTGCTCCTGCCCAGAAGATGTCCTGCCGCAGGTACTTGTGTGCCCCAGAACTTTTTACGTCTGTTTCTCCCTGGCAGCGTAGCTTTTCCTGTTATGAATCGGCTGGTCATCTCACCGTACACCATGCTAGAGCATTAAAATACGGCACACTGAAGCACAGTCATCCCGTGCACGCTCATCCCATGCCCTATGGGGTTGAAGGTATCTAGCAATTTAGGTCAATTTTCTACACAAACGAGAGAAAACAAACACGGAATACAGTCTACGGACATGTGATGTGGCAAAGATCTGAGCAAAATAATTATCTATTGTTAAATCATTGTAAGCAAATAAGTAACACAGTACACTTGGCCACCAAAAAAAGGAATCGGAAAAATGCAAAAAAGAGACGTGAGGTACGAAAGGAGAGAAATGTTGCTGCTGGCTCTCTTGACCACCCACCCAGTTAGAAAATTTTTAAGAATTGTGTTTGTGGGGCTCCAGAAGTAGTCATCTTCCTGGGGTCTAAGGATCAACAAGAACAGGGAAAACGGAGCGTCTGTCATTTAGCAGTATTGATAAATATTTGCTATTTTTATTGCAGGATCTAATTTCAAATTGTAAAAGAAAGCACTAGCAGTTAGATATTACAATACAAGGCAATTTCTCATATTCATGAAAAGAATTTAAATTAACATTAGCACAATAAAAATAAATAATTATCTGAAACCTTTTGGAGGGAAGAGGAATTACAGGAATAACTGGACTAGAGAAAGGCGTGTATAAAACTAATTCCCACCCACTTCCATGCTGGACAGGAAATTCCTGCTGTGTTTTTTTTTTTTTTTTTTTTTTTTACCCCAGAAATGCTTGTGGTGTTAAAGGCTCGGGTTAATGCTCACTTTCTATACTTTGGATGATTCTCACAGTTACTTATCTCATCGGTCTGGTATGTTGATGGTCCTTGGCGCATTTCCGCTCTTTCCATTCTGGGCTTCAGCACAGCGCGCACGGATACACCTTCACTTGTGCCTCCCTCAGGCTCTTGTCCAGGTCACTGCTGTTGACGCTTACCTGTGGGCTTCTGGCACTAATCACCGCTGACTCTATTTTAAAGCCTTCTTAATGGGATTAGCAAGCTGATGCTCTTTTGTTTCTGAGGTGATGAATTCCATTCTTGACCAGCGGTTTAGAAAACAGACTTTTCGCTGTCAGAAAAAGTCCCTCTTTATCATTTGTCTGCCAGGAAAGGGAGTCATTTTCAAGGATGCACCTGTGTCTCCTGGGCCTTTGCTTTCAGCTAGAAGGATCTGCCATGACACTACCTATCTCTCTTCCATCCTTGCTCCCAGAGCCTTGCAGTCATTTGTCTTCTGCCTTGGCTCTGCAGATGAGCAGCAGCAGGCTGCTTTTTTTTTTTTGGTAGCATCTTGGCTTCAGCCTCCTGGTAGGCCATGCAAGTACCCGATGGTCACAAGTGTACTTCCTATCTACCTTGCTTGATTTGCCTACTTATGACCTACGGGCACCCTCAGTAGCATGCCTGAACTCAGCTCTGTGAGACTGCTGATCCATGATGTTGGGTGAAGTCCACAAGAGCCATCAGTGACTGCAAGACCAAGGAGTGCAACCTTATCCTTACAGGCCTCAACTCTTGTTCCTGTTGGCACTGATTTTTTTTTTCTGTCTCTAACCAATTGAGAGTTTGCTTTTTGGGACTACACCACGGGCTGAATAACAAACCATCTGCTCGAGCAGGGCAGTCTTCAATGCAATTGCAACTTGAGACAGCTGTAACTAAACCAGCTACCCCCTCGCTGCTTCTCCGTTGTGCTCATTACATGCCAAAAGTGATACTGATACTGATCCTATGGGGCTAAATAAGTTAAGACCATAAGAGGCTTACATCTTCTGAGGATTAGTGGTGACTTCGTAGATGCTATCCCTTCTGAATGCCACACAGCAGAGCAAGCTCACCGTTTCTGGGGCCTCGACATAGGTGCCCCGGACAAAATAACAAACAGTGCCTCTCTGCAGTTGTACTTGTTTAACGTAGAATACTTCTGTGTGATTGATCACATCCACATAAAGTTTTTCAAGAAACTATTTTTCTGTGCCTTCTGTTTAAAAAAAAAAAAAAAAAAAAAAAAGAAGAAGAAGAAGAAAAAAAATTTTTTTTAAACTTCTGTTTGTAAGTTCCTTCAGGTTCCCTCCTGAGCAGCTTTTTAGATGCCGAGTTGGTTATAGACTAGACAGACTAACAACTCAAGTTCTGTAGGTTTGGAGTTTTTGGAGTTTTATTTATGAAGATCAATCATTTGGGGTTTTTTTTTGTTTTGATCAGCCTAAGGCCTCACACATGGTAGTGCATGTACTTACTTTTATAAAGTACTTTGCCATTGCAGTGAGCTATATGTATTATATTTGAGCAGATTTGCGTTGATAACGTTTTTGCTGCCTACAAATATTTTTGAATGAGAATCGCAGGACTCTGCAGGTGAGGTGTGCCTGAACCCTTGCAGCCAGCCAGATAACGTGCGCGTGCCCAGGGTATCACCAGTGTCCGCTAGGCAACAAACCTTGCTCCGTAGGTACTGCCTAGGGGTGCACGCGTCATATGACGAGAGATGAGCCGCAGAAAATAAATAACTTCAGAGAAGTGAAGCCAGCATGCGTTCCCTCTATCTCATCTTGGGGAAAAAGGAAAGACAGTGGCTCGGAGATGGCGGGGTGAAATGTTTTAGTGGGATGTGTACTGCACAGGCCCAATCATTTTGAACACCTGTACATTGATTTTAAACCCTAGCTGTTGTGCAAAGTTACCTGTAATCACGTTCCTGAAGATAAACAGCTGCACTGTCTTCTCACCAAGTACATTGAGATCATGTGTCTTTATTTTGCATTTACTTAGCACGTTGTTTCTCTAGCTTGCATTGTGGAGTTATTCGAAAAGGAACGAAACAGTAACAGACATTTAACTGATAGCGTTTTAAATTCTTTGTATATGCAAATAGGGAGAAAATTTAACATTTGTTTTGTAGGCAGCTGCATGTGGTTTTTGGTTTTTAGCTGAATTGCAAATTGGCTTTGGTAACTCATTTGCATAAAGTTTTAAATGTACATTAAACAAATTACAAGATTATATTATTTAATATTCATGTGCATTTGATTAGGGTATTATTTCAGCTAATCTTAGTGTGTTTTATTTAGCAAGGTGAAGTGAGGTTGAAGTGTTTGAAAGCTCTTCAGAGTCTATATACCAACAGAGAGTTATTTCCCAAACTGGAGCTGTTCACTAATAGATTCAAGGTAAGAGGAAATATAATTTTTGGAAGGACTACACAAAATATAAGTATCGTCCATCTCATGTTGCGGTCTTTGATCCATGTAAATTGAATGCAAACTCATCTGCTTGTCACTCATCTTGCAACTACAATAGTAAAACTGTATTACTGAATGCTGAGAGTAAGACAAATTCATTTTATAGTTTTTTATCTTGTAAGGATTGTCAGGCTGGGCCAGGATGGTTATTTATCTGTTTGTATTATTGGTGGCTTGTTCGTTATCATTATTCAATCTGCTTGTGCATATTTAATTTTAAAGTTACTGAATTTTAAGGACTTGCGCAGTGACTTGCTTCACACATTCTAAAATATATCTGAAAGCAGCAGCCTGAAAAAGACTGGTTCCTGAGATGCTGTTGAGCTGAATTTGTGTCTGTGTTTGAAGGAAGAGATGCTGTGATCTGCTCCATAGTGCACTGCATTGCCAATGCCTTCCTCCAGAACAGGAGGTTAGATTGCACTTTTAGACAACCCCCCGAGGGTGACTGTCCTGTTCAGGAGGGAGTACTGGACAAATATAGTTTGTTACTTTTGACTAGCACAAACACACTGGCTTTTTGCTTAGTATCTTAATGAAAACGTGGCTGTTAATTCACTTTTTGGCATGACGACTTTATTTCACGTGTGAAGTATCTGGAGAGCTGAGTCTACGTAGAAATGCTGGCGTGGTGCTGTTGGGATGCTCTGCGAAGAAAGCTTTCAGGCACTGTCACCACGTCAGCTGGTGCCTTTTACCATCACTTTTGTGTTTTGGAGAACACGTTAACTGTGGTAAAGACTACCTTCCCAAGGAAATATTAATTTAATTTCTTTAAGTCCTGAATACAGTGCTGATGAAAAATGCTATTTAGAAAGGAGGTGGAGATTTAAATTCTCTACTCATAAATAACTACTGTGTAGCAGACTGAAAAACATCTCACTTGTAGATTTTGTACTGCTTCATTGGTTTCATCTGTCATTGCCATTACTATTAACTCCTTCAGAATAGTTTGATTTAGAAGAAGACAAAATATAGGAAACGTATGATATGCTCTCTATATGTAAATGATTCACAGAAACATGTGAAATGGTTCACAGAAACATTGCCTTTCACCACATCCATTAGAGAGAGGGAGGGAAAATGGAAATTGCTTGAACTTTCTGTCCAAAGCAACAGGTGTATTATAGAAGTTGTGGGATCTCCTCCTTTTGTGGTTTTTAAGGGCAGATTAAATAAATATCTGTCAGGAATGAAGGAGGTACAGTTGACTTTCAAGTAGGAGATGAAGCTAGATTGTTTTCTGAGACCTCTTCGGGGCCTATAGTTTTCTAGTTTTCTAATGTCCGTTTCTGTGGCTATTGCAGCAAAGACAAAATTTTCTCTCGTGGAGGAGCACCAGGCAAACAGGGATGGCAGAATCTTCAGATCTTGGACAACTTCTCCGGTCCCCCCATAAGTCTGGTTTAGTTATCATCTCAGGACAACCGGAAACGCTAGTTACCTCTCTAGAAAAATGAACCCAAAAGCTCTTTGCTGCTTTTTCTTGTTCCTTCTGTGCAGACTTACAGATTTACTTAAACCTGCTGCTCCTCTAATTTGGTTTCTTTCCAAATAGGCCTCTAAAACTTTGATGGTCCCCATATCTGCTTCTGTTTGCCAGAAGATGTGCTGATTGCTTCTCTCGTAACCTCCTATAATTTAATTTGTAGGGGAACACACTCTGCTTGGAGTCTGAATCTTGTTCCATCCCCCAGCAAAACTTTCCAAGACCGTTGGAGGCACTTGGAGAAATGATTGCTCTGTAACGTCTTTTGAAAAACTGCTGGAGCGTGAAACTTCTAAACGCTTCCTCCTGATTTTTTCAGAGTATAGATACATTTATTTATTAAAAGAAGAAAACACCTTAGCCTGTACATTTTCTGTTACTTCTCCTTTTAGAAAGGCACAAAGTGATTTCTGTCTAAAAATTCAGAGAATAGGGAATCCTGTTAGGAATCTTTATCTTTCTTCTATTCCAATAAAAAAAATCTGTTTTTATTACAAAAATCTGTATCATTATGAATTAGAGAAAAGGCAAGTTCAAAGGCTATGTGGTCCTAGACAATATATATGTTTAACATGGTAAAGATTCACCAGTTTGTTTCCAGCCACATTCAAGAGAGCAAAAAGCTGGCTTTGCCCAAATGACTGGACATCGCTTCAGCCGTGCTGGCCCGGAAGCATCTCCACCCTTTGGCATCAGGGTGGAGAAGAAGTTTCAGATTAATATGTTTTGAATCTGTGATGCATTTCTTAAATGTCCTTGGCACCACAGCCCCCCTGCCCCCCCCACCCCCCCAAATAGCCTAACTGCCATTCTCATTTCCATGGCTGCTTATTTGTATTTTGTCACCTGACTTTTATCAGCTTGTGCAGTTCAGCTGTTACTCAGCTCAATCCATTCAAACTGTCAAGAGAAATCTCTCTAGAGATCCCCTACTTGTTTAAAGCATACATTAATTTGATCCAGAATGACCTGTACTGGGATGTTAATATTTTACCACCTTCCGGAGAGCTGTGAAGAGGAACTCGTTATGTCACCCCTCGAAGGGAATGATGTGTGTTCTTCTCCAGCATCTCTGAGTGTGTGAGGATGAGCCACTGCTGATAATGTTTCTAGGAGTAGATGATACTCCAGTAATTAAGCTTAAAAAGGAAAAAAAAAAAAAAAAAAAGGTGTTGTCTGTCAAAGAAGAGACTTTTGTTTTTCATCAAGAAGTCCTGTTGGATACAAACATTAATTGAAGAAATAGGTGATGAATAGATGGGAATAGAAAAGATGGGAATTGGGTCCTCTGCAGTCCATGCCGGAGTCGAGGCACCAGCAAAATTATCTGCAGCCCTGACCCTTTCCAGCTGGAGGCTGCTGTCTCCGTGGCATGAGTGGCAGAAGGAGATACATTTGCTCTTCAGCCAGCTTTGTTCACAGCCTAATTAATATAGTAGCACAAACTGATCTTCATAAACAGTGTGAATTAATATTTTTAAGTTATAAATACAGGCCAAGATGCAAGCACATGTCTTATTCTACTGCTGCGCTGTGGCACAGGAAATTTCTATCAAAGCAGATTGAACAGCTGGGCTTCATGAGTTACTAAACCGCTGAAGTTAAACATTCCAGAGGCGTTAGGTGTTCAGGTCTCATTTTCAAGCATCCTGACTGGTGCTGTCGCACTGAGGTGCTCGCACTGCGACAGAAACGAAAATGTTGCACGTCAGCACTGTCAATTTTAGGCCTGAGACGCGTGATGTTTCTGGCAAAATTCAGAGGAAAGAACAGCCTTATCGGATAAGAGAATATTGTCACATCAGGCAGTTTCCAAGATCGAGGAGGACTCCAAAGGCAGAGGGTTACCTCCTGTTCTGTAGGCAGAAGAGAAGATCCCTTCCACTCCAGGCTTTCTTTGGAGGTTTAAAAGGCGTTTTATACCTGTGTGCTTGCTCATTTGTGTGCAATTTGTTTTCTCTTGTCTTCTGTCAGCTCCCAGGAGTTCCCCATGGTGTCCTGGCATCCAGGATAGACTTTGAGAGGTTGTATGAAATGCTGCTGAAGCTTTAGGAGCAATATCTCTTGCTGTTCTTTTTCCTGATGTTTTCTTCGTTGTTGTTCCTTGGCCAAAATCTTAGGAAAATTGGCAGCAATGGTGTGTCTTCTCCACACACAGAATTTCCTATTTGGAAAGTTACTTCACTGATTGAGTCTCTCCCGGGACTCCTCACAGTCTGTCAGACTATCTAGACAAAACAGTTAGATGCATCAAATTTCCCAGGAATTTACATGGTAACAGAGGTACGTTCAGTCTTAACAACACGGAGTACTCTACAGACCTGTGGTGTTTGAGAGGTAATGCTGGAGACGCCCTGAACGCTTTACATACTTTTCCTAAATTTCAGTGCCGAAATAAGCATCTTGTTGTTTGATGTCTACTGTTAGCCTTTTAATGCCTGAAATAATAGAATAGTAGAAGAGTTAATGCCTAAAATAGTAGAAAAAGGAGTTGGGCACTTTTATTTTGTGTTGCTTTGTTCCTGGTGACTTTTAATGGTGCTTCCTAGAACTTTCTTTATTTCTTTTCCAGTCTCTGACTTCTATTCTTTCACGTCCCAAGATATCATATACTACCTAGTCTATCCTGACGCAGGTCGAGCCACAGAAATCAAATTTTATTTCAGATGGCCTCATTTCTTTTCATTAATTTGATCAGTCAAGCGGAGAATGCCGAGACGTGTTGCATTTTTATGGATGGATAGAATTCCTCTCCAGATAGGGAGGACAATATACATGAATTGCATCTTAGGATGACAGTTAGCAAAATGAAACTAAAAAGAAAGAAATCCTTAGGGGACTTCTGCATAACTACTTAGAAGTTGTAAAATCATTATGTTTGATCGGAGAGCGGTGTACGTGTCTGTACTAGAAAAAGTGTAGGAAAGTATAAAGTCATACCACTGAATTTCCCACTTTCCTGTGGAAAGTCTGTAGGGTAATTCTTGAGACCAGCTTATAACCTTAAGATGTAGCCAGGCATACAAGTCATGATCTTATAGGCAATAACAAGAGTGTACATACATGCGGGCGAGATTTTCTGCATAGTGTTTCTGGACGTGCATACATGCAGCATTCATTGCTCTCAAACTGTTTGTTTTCAGGAGGATGAAATGGGGCCATTTTTGTGCTGTAGTCCAACCCACTTATCTTCCTTTTCAGGAAAGAAGTGTTAAAAGAGACCGGTCCAGAACGGTACTTCACCTCCACAGTCTGCTTGCTTGTTTCCTCCAAAACACACAACTATAAGCAATGTTTCTTTAGTGCCTGTTCCCATTCCTGTGTACTTGTCAGTTGTTCCATGCTGCGTATAGCACAGAGCTCTCATAGATGCGCCTTAAGCGCTTGAACGATACCAAAGGGCCTTCATGTATCTAGTCGAAAGATCTTTCCACCAAGACTATTTGTTTTGTAATCTGCAGAACTCTTCAGCTGATAGCTCTTTGTGGTTTTTTTTTGTTTTGTCACTGTAATAAAATTGCTTTTCAGGATCGCATTGTATCAATGACACTTGATAAGGAATATGATGTCGCTGTGGAAGCCATTCGATTAGTCACGCTAATACTTCAGTGAGTATTTTTCAAAACCTGTATGTTCCCTCTGAAAATTACCTTAGCCAGTGCTATTTAATTGACTTGATTTCTTCGCTTGGGTAATAAGTCCATTTGGTATGAATTTGACTGAACGTGTAATATTATTGTCAGGAAGCTAAAACAAGGTATTTGATTGCATAAAATTCAACAGGCAACATATAAAAACAGTTCATTGAGACTATTAGTTTTAGTGCATCCACTGTTGACTATACATGAGAACGGGGCAAAATGTATTGTCCTTCCCAAAACAGCTGAGTGTGGGTTGCATTTGCTAAAAAACTCTACTGGTAACTGAGTGAAGATCCTGGATGAGAAGATTTGATTAGCTGACAAGACTGAAAAGAGGGTCATTAGCTAGCTGACAAGACTGAAAAGAGGGTCATCTAGCAAATAAGTCAGCAGGAAAACGTTGCCAGCCTCAAGACACGCTTCTGGCTTATGTGGAGGTGGCAGCTGTAGCTTGTGGTTTTAAACTCTGGGCCATGCACTGATGCAGGAGGAGATGTGCTTCCCCGGCACCTTCCCCGAGACAAGGATTCAGGCCACGTGCAATCGTTTCACAGGCCGATTATTTGAACCGACATGTCTTTTTAATGGCACATGGATCTAAATACACTGGGATCCAGCCACAGTAGTCTCATGAGGATGCTGCTGGAGAAGTTCTGCTAAGGCTCTATCATATGTTCTCTAAACCATATGTTAAAGAAAATCTGTTCCACAAACAGATGTGTAGAGTTTCTGCCTCACAGTTTTATACCCAGAGGCTCAACATTGAGGAGCATTTTTGGACACACAGAATTTGGATGAAAGATTAGACTAGCTCTTCCTGTTAATGAAGAAGTCTGACTTCAGCTTTTATTTATCGGTCTTCCTGCTTTACAGATATTAAACTTGGAGTATTAGGAAGAAAGGGAATCTGATATCTACTTTTATATTGCTGATATTTTTAAAGCAAATATAAAAACTGTGATCGTGGAAGAGATGTAGAAAATATCTGCTCCCTGCTCTATTAGCTATGTTTGGGGACACAGTAAGATTTTAGGTGATTTTAGCAATTTGTCCAGTGCCTCTCTTTTTTTTCCCTGACCTGTTTTCTCTTTGGCTGCATAATGATGAAAATCCAGCTAAATACAAGCTGATGCATTTAGGACCAAAAAAACACGGGTCGCAGTTAACAGTACAGGGCAATATTCTGGCAGGTGGGAACCATGGAAAGGTGTTAGGGACAATCATGATGGGGAATGATGACTTCAAAATTA
This sequence comes from Struthio camelus, assembly GCF_040807025.1. NCBI lineage: Eukaryota > Metazoa > Chordata > Aves > Struthioniformes > Struthionidae > Struthio > Struthio camelus. The sequence goes on along the minus strand of NC_090950.1, from coordinate 5,679,887 downwards.
TTTGTAGTCTGAAGCCAAAAGATGGATAGATTCCTGTTAAATAAACTTATCTGTTAAATACTGCCTAAAGAAGGAGAGAAGTCGCATTATTTCTGTAGGCACTATTGATGATGTCATTGATGGAATATTATTGTAGTTCCATTACGCATAGCATACTTCAAGAATAATACTGAAAAATAGAAATGATTTCAGAGAACACACACAAAATCTGCTTTAAGCTCAGAAACTGTAGAGGGCCCGACTAGGTAATTTGCCCAAGACAAGGATAAGAGGTGGCTTGCTCTGATCAAGAAATAATTACACAAAATAAACTTTTTAACATCTTAAATCCAGCAGACGGTGGTATAAGATACAATTCCTTGACATTGAAAATCAGACCATGTACCTCTGGGCATTTGTATAAAGTTAGTGCATTAACTACTGTAAGAGTGATGGACAGTTTATGATGTCAGTATTCTCGTAATTCTAAATGCACGTGATTCAGTCCTACAATCATTAGGCATTGATTTTACTGGAGTATCCACAGTGTCAGTTGTGTGTCCCAGAGACATCATATGTGGCATGATCTGGTTTAGTTTTCTGCTGCCCATGTCCAGAGCACTTGTCAGTGCTGTGCGAGAGCAGGACCATCACCTGCAGAGACCCGGACTCCTGAGAATGGAGTAGGACAAGAGACTGAAGGAGAAAAAGGGTTGCCCTGCCCCAGATATTTCAAAACATTTTGTGAATTAAAAGTTTTAAAAGCAAACAGACAGTGCCGCAAAAGTAAGTAAGTTCAAGCAAGCAATAGCATTTTCCTCATGTAATATTCTAGGGTTTTAACTTAATAACGCTTGATGCTAAGTGTTTGGTATCTTTTAGCATCAGTATTGTAGTTAGTGTGATGGTCTAAGTGGTTAAGTGTAAATCTACTTACAAGATTTGTAAGTAACGGTAATATTTTTTCCTTAAAGTTATTATATAGAATGATATAAGTGGGGAGAGGATATCAGACAAACGTTCAGGCTTACAAGCCCTTTAAATGTCTCTTTATTTGGAAACTGAGCCAAAGATCTTTGAAGTCAGCGTTCCTCCATTTAGGATTTTTATGAAGGGAATCGACCTTGTAGCTGTCAAAAGTAAGTTGTGGGAGGTGAGGGAGCGGAAAGGAAGCCTTTGTTTTAGTTCAGGTGTTACTTTCTGACTCTTTCAGTGGAAGTGAAGAAGCTCTGTCGAATGAAGACTGTGAGAATGTTTATCACTTGGTGTATTCAGCGCACCGGCCTGTTGCAGTAGCAGCTGGGGAATTCCTTCACAAAAAGTAAGTTACCTGTTATCCTTGGGATAAGAACAGATGCATGATAGCTTCCTAGTAGTGAGAAGGTCTAAAGGCAAAGAAGCAATAGACCAAAATATCCCAAATTAGCACTATTTCAGGTACTTAATTTGGAACACAGACTTCCTCTCTTGCTTAAATTCAAGCCCTAAATACTTAAAGAAACTAGATTTACATTTTTCTTGCTCCAGGATTCAGATAAACGTTACTGATTTCTCAAGGGCTAAACATAAAAGGTTGCTTATCCCTGTCTGTGCTGAAGTTGTTTTGAATCTTCTCGCTTTGTTGAAATACTGTTGTGATATTTTAAAGCCTATACATCCCTGGCTTGTCTGCCTGATATGCAGTCATCACTTTTAAGAACTTGTAAGTCAGTTTATTTCCAAATTACCAATTTTAAGAATTTTTTTTTCGTTTTAATGAATTGGTTTCTAAACTCTTATCTTCCCTTAAAAACGTGTTACAGTGTGGCTACCTATTTCATGAAACCACTATCCCAGAGGAAACGGGCTAGCTTTTCCGCTGACACGAATCGTACTACATCAGTGACTATCAACAGGGCATTGCCACATCACAATAGTTAATTTTCTAATTTAAGTGTTAGCTAGATAAGAAGTTACAAGTTGAAAGTCTTTAATAATTTTCTTTTCCCCTTTTGAGTTGAGGGATTAAGTTGAGGGATTGGAATTCTTTAATATACCTACAGAGCATTAATATCAGAACGCAGGTCATTTCATGTCAAGATGCAGATGAAAGAAAAAATGACTTTAAAATATCACTTTTCCTTTGTCAATGTTCTTATCGTTTTCCTTGGTTTATTGGTGATTTAGAAGTCCACGGTGGTAATTGTCAGGTTTTGCGAGTGGATTTCCAAAATTCCATCTCTGTGATCAGCCATTGTCTGTTTCTTGGAATTAATTTACAAAATTCATTTACATTTGGTTTCCTATACAAGTTGTAGGAAGTGATTAGATCTTTTTTTAAGAACTGTACACTGAGATACCTCTGTTAATTAACATGTGACAAAATAGTCTGGAAAAGTGGCTGAAAGGTAAATGAATTTCTCCAAAGACAAATCTGTATCCTAGTGAAAAGACAAAACTTTATCCTAGCTTTTCATTGCAATGAGATATTATGCTATATTCTGTAAATATGTCTCTTGAGGTAAATAGTATTGAAGAAAAAGCGTCCCATGCCTACCGCTCATTTTCTCTTGGCTCCTGCCACCACCTAAGAGCTGGTATTCTAGTTTAAGTAAGTTAGAGTCTACCTGAGGCATTTGGGATAGGATTGATCTCAACCTAATACTGTACATTTAAATGCCACTTTCTAAGCGTAAGCTGGTCGTTAGACTCCATAGTTAGCGAAGGAAAGTAGATACTGCGACCACTAACTAAACCCTGGGATGGATATTTAAGATATTTCAGCAGCTGCAGAGGTGCTTATTTCTATACGTGAATCTGTGACTCAATAGATCAGCAGGGGAAAAAAGATGATGTCTGTAACAGAGAAATAAAATATAAAGTTTGTGTGTAACATAAACCGTATCTGAGATCATGTTATGCTATCACATTTGAGTGTTGAGAGCAGTATGGAGTTAGCCAGGGAGCTTGATGGAAAATGGATAATTCACTTGGAGAGGAAAAAAAAAAAAAGCCAAATGTTTGACTGGTAGCTTGCTCTGTCTTTCATGCTGCTACTGGTACCTGAGCTTGGTTGGAATAAATGGGATATGAAATATGTTTATGCCACATCTCAGTCAGCCTGGCCACAGTGAAGGTACAACCTTAGTTCTTATGGCACTGGTGGAATAAGCGTTTCCACCATCATAAAACTTGAAAAATTAAAAATACAAAACTATATAAATCATGCAAATGTATAAAACTGTGCAAACTTCTTCAATGTAAATGTTTTAGAGATTTTTTCCTTGGGTGCAATGCCTCCATGCCTATGAACTTGAAGACTCTGAAGATAAAATCATCTCTTCTGGCGGGATGAATTTGTACCTTTTTTTCCCTTGAAAGAAATAGCTTGGGATATTTTCACTGTATTTTAAGAACAAACCTGCTATAACAAGAATGAATACTCATCGTATTATTGAAGAAATGAGATTTGTTTCAATGAACATGATAGCTCCTTTTGCTTATTTTTAGACTGTTCAGCAGACATGATCCCCAAGCTGAAGAGGCTCTAGCGAAGAGGAGAGGGCGAAATAGTCCAAATGGAAACCTTATTAGAATGTTGGTTCTTTTCTTTCTTGAAAGTGAGGTAACAAAAATTGATTTTTAATTTTTGCATGTTTACTAAAACCTGGAAATTAAGTAGTGATTTATCAACATCAGTAACAGGTTGTCTTTTTCTTTCCTTTTTAAAAATGATTTCAGAAATACTCTATACCCTTTATCCCATCACCTTGTCCATCAAGTGAGTTCAGGACAAAATCTTCTGTATGATTTATTTCGCTCCTATTTGTCCCCAGTGTACTTGATACTGTATTGCTGATAGTATAGCGGCTCCCGGGATTCACTAGTATATAAAAACGTTACTGGTGCTTTCTTTAAGATAATCAACTAAACAGTCTACCTTTGGAGTTACTCTTCATGAAGTAAATATATTTGAACAGAGTCATCTCTGAGATTGGACCGGGTTGCTCAGGGCTTTATCCAGTTGGGTCTTGAAAACTGCCAAGGGTGGAGACTGCAAACATATATATGATGGTATTAAGTGCTGGACCGCCACATCCAGGATAGGATTTTGTGGGACAAATTAATAGAAGTTAACAGACGGGAAAGGAATTACAAATAAACGTATATAAAAATAAATAGAAATTCATTTCAATGTAAAAAGTGTAAAAGACCTGGATCATATAAGGGGCTTAGATATGAACAGGGTAAGCTTATGAACATGACTGTTAGATTGTGCACAGAGATAGCACACGTAAGAAGTTTTTATGGTAGAGGTCTCAACAGTAATTAAGGCTGGGAATGGCAGCTGAATGGAGGAAAACTTGAAAAGAGGGGATAAACTGGCAGGTACAGGATTCTCTGAAGACTGAGGGCAGAAAGGTTTAAAAATAATAAATTCAATTCAGTAATCAGTAAGTGGCCAATGAAGATTGAGAGAAAGGAGTTACATACATGTTTCTATACGAAAGGGAGAGTAACGTGTTTTGTGTAAAAAGCAAAGAGAAAGGTATTACAATCAGAGATTTTAATTGTAACGAAGGCTCGAGCAAGAGACCTGACTGCGAAAATGAAAAGAAACAATATAGAGATGCCAAGAAAGAAGAAGGTTGACGTTTAGGTGCAAGGTTAATGTTTAGTTAATGTTAACGTTTTTGAAACGCCCTAGAAACCTACAAGTAAAGGCAGGTGAAACACCACTACCTGCATGGGCTGTCAATCCGCTATCCAAATGGATTTGCGTTTACAGCTTCATCAAAGATTAGATTGTAGTATTTCATCGTAGTTTCTGGTGAAAATGGAAAGAAATGGTGCTGAAGCTTTGCTAGTTGGTGTGATCACTCCGTGGCAAGTCTTAAAGTGAGAAGACCAAACGGCCATAGGCAGGGCCTTAGATGTGCCCGTAGCAGTTGGGGGATGAGAAGGGCAGCCTGTCCTAAGAGCTTGATTCACAGCCCGACGGGAAAACGCGCTCTGAAGATGGATCATAAGCAGATGTGCTTATTTGCCTACTTCCTTAGGGCAGATGTGTGAATTGCCACATCTTTGGACCTCTCTGTCACAGCTGCTATTTATATATATTGTATTCCCAGCTAGCAGCTAGATCTGTTGATGTCGGAGCTGTGCTGAACTGTCATGCCCAGTATCCTTCGTGCCTTGAATCTGAGTGCGTGTGTGGTTGGGAGTTACCTAGAATGAATCTTGTCCATCATCCAGAGGAGAGAACTGGTGAAGAAACTCCACTTTGGTCCCAAAGCCACGACCAGCAAAGTGCTTGGCTGCATAAACCGCAGGCTGCTCCCTGCGAGCGCTTCTCCCTCAGGGCTAGCTTTTTGCTATTGCTATCTTTGAGAGAGCGATTACAAGCAAAGGTGACTATTACGACTCCAGCTGTAATAAGACTTAGGGAATTGGGAGACCGCACCTGCAGAGGACTAGATGACGTAAGCACGGACATCTGAGAGTGTGCATTTGGAAGGAGATATAGTTAACCCTGCGACAAGCATCGGAAAGCTCTGTGACACACGACAGTTTCCCCAAGGGCTGTCAGAAATAGAAAGTAGATACATGTCCTGATACCACCTTCCTTAAGCTCTTAGATGTTTTCCTATTTAGGAGTCAGTCCCATGTCCGGCAAGTGAGTCAGCTCTGCATATGGTGCTTGTTGTGTTTTGAAAGTGACTAAAGATCGGTTTCTAAATCAGTAGAAGCCTATGGATTGTTTTTCTCGCTTTATAACAGTTGTGTTACTTCACATAAAGAACATTTTTTTTGCAATTAAAAACAAATTAGTATCAATTCTTCACCCACTGAAAGCGCTAGGATTTCTGCTACTGTTTTGAGAGACCAGAATTAGGACAATATCCAGCATTTTTGAATCTCTATCCACTGTATAGACAGATCACAAAGCTATACTTAGTGACAAATTTGGATCATTACATGATTGTTTCGAAACATAAATGTACGTAAACCTAACAAAAACTTTATAGTATTTTATTTTGTAATTACCATGTTCCAAAAAAATATGAATGTTCTGGCTCAATTTTCCATGTATTCTTGTTTGAAACATGTCGATAAAAGCTGCCCAGCGTGTTTTCCTTTTTCAGAAGTATAGGTGTAATAGGAACACCGTTAGACAAATTTTCATTTTGTTACTGTCTGTCAAGTTCAAGCTAAAGCTGAATATTGTACTAAAATGAACAAGTATTTCCATATCTGTGTTATGCACCATTATTAAAAGCTATTTGAAGGAAAAATAAATACCTGTTCAGTAAGAATATGTTATAGCTTCCCCTTATTCTCATGTCCCACAATCTCTCCCTCCCCCCCCCCTTTTTTTTTTTTTTTGGAAAGAAGACTTTCCAAAGTTTGTTACAAACTTCATTTTCTATCCAACTGTTGCAAGAGTCCGTGCCTATGGACGCTGTCCATTCCCAAATGATTGTGAGGGTTGAAGAACCAGTGCTTGTACCACAACACTTTACTGATGGTTGCTTTGTAATTTCTAGTTGCATGAACATGCAGCTTATTTGGTGGACAGTTTGTGGGAGAGCTCTCAAGAACTGCTGAAAGACTGGGAATGTATGACAGAATTGCTCTTGGAGGAACCAGTCCAAGGAGAAGAAGGTATTTGTTTAAACTCTGTACTTTATTGATATCACACAGTATTTTTAATTATTCCTTAAAATGTTTGTTCCACTTTGGGGCATAGAGGTGTTTATGTTGTGGTATGTTTAGCAAGCATATTTGAAGAATTGTAGGTAATGCAGATTTTAGCTTAATCCTTTTTTAATGGATTCACTTCAGAAAGAATGTAGTTAGCAGTTTAATATTAAATTTTTCATCTTGTGATGTCTGCTCTAGTGCAGTTGCTTGAAATTAAAGGCTGTGACTTTTGTCTTCTTGTCTGGATGCTTAAAGGACTAGTATATACATGAATACTTCAATAAATTAGATAATAGAATTTTGAAACAAACCTTCAGGATTTTCCTGCTTCAGGGACCTTCACAGTGGTTATGCAGTTGAAAAGCTGATGTACTCTTACTGCGTCTTAGCATGATGTGCCGATGGTCTCAGTGTTTCAACATCTGACCTTCTAGTATCCACCTTTCATGATTGTGGTCCTTTATTTCTATGGCAAGTTCCTTAGGAAAGCAGGTGGCATTTTGTGTTTTTCTCTTTGTGTGTAGCCTATTATATATTATTGGCCCTCTAGATGTGACCAGAAGTATTTCCCAAAGAACAATAATAATGGGGTGCATGATTGGGAAAATATTTTGTAAGGAAGTGCCAGTGAACAGTCAGTCCCTCTCTGTCCTCCATGCCACTCATTATTTTGTAGATCTTTGTTACTTTCCCCCTCAATCATCATGTTTCCAGACTGAGAGGTTCCAACCTATTTAGTTACTTCCACAACATCACTCCAGACATTTGATCAGCTTTGCTGCCCTGCTCTGAACTTGTTTTCAGTTCTACCATGTCCAGTTTGAGGTGATGTAACGGTAATTCAAAGAGCGAGCAAGCAAGCTGTGATTTTATACACCAGCCAAATTGATGTTTTTCGTTTTGTTCTCTCTTCCCACTATTTTAAAGCTGCATTCACCGATGGTGTGTACATAGCATCAAAACTGATGTTACCTTTTCTTTTCCTTCCATAGCAATGTCCGACCGACAGGAGAGTGCTCTTATTGAGTTGATGGTGTGTACAATCCGGCAAGCTGCTGAAGCACATCCTCCAGTAGGCAGAGGCACTGGAAAAAGAGTAAGTTATATTGCAATAGGTGGTTCAGACCTGTGTGTGTTACTATTAGCAACAAAAAATATTTGTCTACAGTGCCACATGGTGACACCTTTAAATGGGATTTTTATAATTGAGTTTTCCTGTTTGATATAAAAATTTTTGAAGAAAAGTAATATAAATTATATTTCTAGACATGTTTGAATTTTTTGTTTCATTTTGGTTTTTGCATTGCTGTGTTGACTAATATGAATTTACAGCCTAAAAAGTCTTTTTTTTGTTTTGTTTTGTTTTTTACAACTTTTAGATTTTCTTTTTATCATACCCCTGTCTTAGGCTTGGAGTCTACCAGCATCTACAGCCCACACTGCTCATCTAGATTAGAAGTGAGAGAGTAGAGCTCAGGAGCAGAATAAGATTGCCTCTGATTGTCTTCCATTAAAAGGAATATGCTTCTAAAACGGAGGTGATATTTGCAGAAGAAGCCACCAGTAGGCTCATCATGAGAGCAGTTAAGCGTTGGAACAGAGGCACAGGGAGGTGGTGCAGTTTCTGTCCTTGGAGGCTTTCAAGACCTGACTGGGCAAAGCCCCGAGCACCCTGGTGTGACCCCGGAGCTGCCTCTGCTTTGAACAGGAGATGGGACTGGGACCTTCTGAGGTCCCTTCCCACCTGAATGATTCTGTGATTTTATGTATCCATCCTTTTCGGCCTTTTCCCCTGGGTACCATAAACATCCCAGAATTTGACATACTGGCCAAATTGCGGTTTGGGTGCTAAATCTTTTATTTATTATTATATAGTGACTGTTCAGAGACCTACATCAATTTTCGGTTTCATTCCTAAGCCTGGGCATGGACTTCTAAGGATTGCATTGTAAGTCATTTGGATGACATGAGGTCGGGGTGATCAACAGGCTTTCATTTATATTCTCCATAAATACGGTGTCCAGGTTTCAAAAGTCTTGGCTTTGCAGACAGATTTCCCTGATTTTTGGTAGTGCCCCTCTTTTCTATAGGTTAGACTAAAATTAAATAAAGCTATATGAACATTTGGTATTTTTGTTAGATTCAGTTCCGAATGATCATAAGTAGATTATTACAGAATGCCACAGGCTTATTTCAAAGGAAATTTAGAGACAGACTTACCATTCTTTATTGCTAAACTAGAACAGTTACTTAGCTTCTTAATTTTTATGGACCGAAAGCATATTAGCCTTATGCCCAGAAACAGCACCCTGGGAAAAGCTCCAAGAAAACATGCTTCAGTTAAACATCAGTTTAAACATGCTTTTTATACTTTACCTTGTAAATGCATATTCTAAGAAATTCCTGATTAATTAAAACATTGAGGGGGGGACAATCTACAAAAGTACTTGCTGCAATTTACATGAGCACTTCTTTTCCTGGGTTCCCAGCTCTGTATTATCAGTACAACTTAACCTTGTGTTTTGTCTCTACCTCCATCCATTCTGGCAGACAAAGCAAACATTTAACAAAAACTTTGTGTTTGTATTTTCTGACTGGAGCACCAAATAATATCACTATTGGCTTTCTGAGTAATCTTTCTGTCTCAGGAGATCTACAGTTCAGATCGCTTAGGTTCAACACATTTCTTAATTCTTAGCTTTCTATGTGTTTCTTTGAAGCTACAGAAAACACATCAGTAAAATAAACTTCACCTTCTGAAGGGTGACCGAAAGAGCATCGAGATCGTCCTAGGGAGCCAGCTTGCTTAATAGCACCATTGCCTCGTAATATTTAGTCACCCAACTATGGCTAGGTCGTGAGGAGGTGGGGGCCTGGCGTGACCACTCCCCTGATGCCCCTTCTGGTGCGCTGGTTGCTTCTGCTGCCGCTGGTGGTGCTGGGTTGTGAGCTGGTCCAAGACTTGCAGGTGCTGCTGTGGTGTCCAGCCGTCTGCCGTATGCTGTGGCAGTGGCTTCTTATCTCTGGTGACAAATCTCTAGCTGTTCCCCTCCACTTGCACTGTTGTTTTGGATCCCTGCTGGCACAACAGGCTACCTGTCATCCAATCACATAGGTGTGCGCCTCAGTTTCTTTGTGATTTTGTTTCCAGCTGTTCATCCTCACCTAGAGAGAGATGTAGGTACGACCTTTAGCTTTTGCTTGTTTTCAGTTAGGTGATGAATTCTGGGGTGGTGGCGGCAGGGATCTCTGACTTGTCAGTAGAGGTTTGTCGTGTTCTTATGATCTCACTAGCATCTTCTCTGAGCTGAAATGGAAACAGATTTCTAATTGTGCCCTCCCTTTCTTGCAAAATAGTTTCTCCTCTGACTTGAGATTGTAACCCTTATTGTACAGTCTAGCAGCTTTGCTCTACGCAAATGTTTAGCTAACTTGGAATATTCTGTTATCCTTATTTGCTTTCAGAAGTATTCTTCATGACTGTTCTACCTTTTTGAGGCCAAGAAGCCAGCACTAAGCTTTTACAGAGCATGCTAGTTTGATTATTATCCATCTTTTCACCGTTTCAAGGTGGTTTTGCTGTGACAGCTTTTGCAGCTTCAATATATCTGTCATTACAAATTGAAAATGAGTTCTGTGAGCTTGAATGTATGTTCTCACTGAGAATTACCTTCCAGTTTAGAGATGAGGCCATGAATCTGCTAATGAAAAATCACTGCTACAGTGTGGGTTGGTTTGGGTTTTCTTAATTATACTTCAGCTCACCCTGATGTCTTACATTAACGCTACATCTAACGTGTGAAAGCCAGAGCTCAATTCATTTGAAAGTAATAGCAAACCTTCCACTCACTTGGGTTATATTTGAATTTCAATCCTAAAAAAAAAAGTTGATGTGTAGAGACGATACCGTGCTGGATGAAATGACATTTTCCTTTTCAAGCTTCTTAGGACACATCATCCTCCCATGTAATCACTCTTCAATCCACGTTTTAGGGTTTTTTGCTTCTATTTTGATTTTTTTTAAATATACTTGCATGGGTTTTTGTTTGTAATAGAAACTTTAGAAAGATTAGTGACTGCTATATTCAGAAACTTTATTCACTGTAGTAATTTTTAATTGCTTGCAGGTCTTAACGGCAAAAGAAAGAAAAACTCAGATAGATGACAGAAATAAATTGACTGAGCATTTCATTATTGCACTTCCTATGTTGCTATCAAAGGTACATTTTTCTACAGCATAAATTGTTTACTGGTTTTTACAATCATCTTTAAACTTTTTCATTCTGAGGTATAGATTTTTAGTATTACTTCACTTTTTGTTTTGTTTCAATGACGTCTAGTATTCCGCTGATGCAGAGAAGGTTGCAAATCTCCTGCAAATACCTCAGTATTTTGATCTGGAGATCTACAGCACAGGCAGAATGGAAAAGGTATGGTATATCGGGCAAGAACTCTCCCTGTTTTCAAGTGTCTGATTACCAGTGTAGTCACATAGTACGGTGCCTGCATTCTGAATATTAGTAATCTTACCGTGATTTGGTGTATTTTTTGCCTGAGTGTTGTTTTGAGTTTCATTGTTCAGGTAATGTGAAAGCTGAACTTCTTTTCTGATCTACAGCATCTGGATGCCTTACTGAAACAGATTAAGTTTGTTGTGGAAAAGCATGTGGAATCAGATGTTCTCGAAGCCTGCAGCAAAACCTACAGCATCCTCTGCAGTGAAGAATATACCATCCAGAACAGAGTGGACATAGCCCACAGCCAACTTATTGATGAATTTGTGGATCGATTCAACCATTCTGTAGAGGATCTGCTGCAGGAGGTTTGTTTTCTTAAAATGAATTTAGATTATGTAAAATAGACTATGGTAGACCACAGAAAAACATTCTTACTGCATCATGAAATTATCCATGTGACGACTTAGTGCAGCAACAACTATTTCCTAATTATTTGCAGCTATTTCTCCATGTAGAAAATCCCCTAGCCTAGCCATTAAGCCTGCAAAGCATTGATGCTGCAAAACAAAGACCACAGCACCATCCTGCTTCTGCAAATTTAGTGTAGTAGTTAGACGGTTCACATAGGAAATGAAATGGATGAATGGGTGAAAGCTGGTGAAAAATGTAGAGAAAGATGAATTTGCATTAATGCTGGTGGTGATTCTAGTAGTCCCAAATGGATATATGCTGGAAGCAGAATCAAGACTGGGTTATGTCTTGAATGGAAGAGAAGATTCAGTAAAACGTTTGTAATTGTTTACTGAGAGAGTTCTGGAAAGAGGCAAATAAAGATATAGGTCTGAAACCTGGGGGTATCTGGGATTTACTTTCAAGAATTTATCCTTTAAAATGCATAAGAGACAGAATACATTAAATGAGGACAGAAACTACTGAATTTCTTCTTGCTTTATGTAAATTTTTTTAGCACTATTTAACTTGTTTAATTCTCATGCTTTTTAAGCATAACTTAGCAGCTGCATAGGTCTTTTTCTTCACTTCCTATAGTTTCATCATGCGCGGGCACATGCACTTAATTTTTGATGCCCATGTATAGGAAGTTAAGCCACAGTCTATATTTTATACTTGAATATCAAAGAAAAGAAGCTTTTCTCTATCTTTAAGTAATATGCCACATACATACATACTATATGTATGCCTTGTTAATTTAGAGTAAGTAAATACTTAGCGCACCACTATATGATCTTTAGTAGAACATACTCACTTTACTGTCTACCTGTCTGCCATTTCGCCTGTAGCTTTTCAGTAACTTCTGCGCACAACCTGAAAAGTGACATTCCAAAATGTATGCTTCATCCCTGCCCGTCTGTGGCAAGTGCATCTTTTCAACTAGTGCTACATCACGTATCTTAGCTGTCTGGGAGAAGTTTGTATTCGTATTGTTTTAATAGCCCTAGATTCTTTGCAGTTCCTCGCGTCTGGCCAACAGGAGCAACAGCTCTGAGAAGAAAACCTTGGGGAATCTATTGCTGACTTGGGTAGCAAAAAGGGCCAAAGTTGGACTGCCAACCCAAAGACCCAATTCAGAAGGAGCCAAGTTTTCCATACAGATGCCCAGGAAGTGATTACTGCAAATAATGATCTTCACCATTTCCACTAGTACCCGCTCACAGCGGTTTTAGAGCTCTGGTGAGGTCCACGCGTTTTTGCTGTCATTGCATCCGAGACTCGTTCTGGCTCCTTATACAGAGACAAGGGACAAGGCTCCTCTGAGGCTCCTTCTCCAGACCTATGTCTTGGAGACTCTTAAGTTCAGCGTCTGTTTTCACAACCAAACTCAGACCAGCACAAAGCATATCATTCATACTGTCTTGCCCGGCAATTAAAGAGAGTGCTTATGGCCTATGTTTTTTTCCAAGAATCAGACCCAGAAGAAAGCAGAATCTTAATTCTTTGCACTGACTTGCCATCTTTGTTATACTCATTGTCTTAGGATATTATGAGGATGCCTCCTTTGAGCTTTTTCCCCTAATTTTTTCTCTGAACTCCTGCAAAGCAAGTGCTGTATTTGTTCTCTCTAGAGACTCACCAATTTAACAGAGTTGCTGGGACACCCACAAATAATGTTTCCGACCACAATCCCAGATTCAGTTAACTACTGCAGGAACGCTTAAAACTCCTGTGGCTGTATAGCAGGTGTCGTTTCTCTGATTTACCCATTCTTTTCTACACGGCAGCTTTGAAGAGGAGCCCAGAGACAAGAACCAGCCCTCTAGCTCTGCTGCCTCCTTTTCTGTCATCCCTTCTGTCAATACCCTTTTGGAAACCAGCAGTCCCATTAGTGTTGAGTTTGGTTTCCTGTAGCATCAGTCATCTTGTTCTTGGATTTTCTGATTTGAGGATATCCAGTCCTAGTTTCACCTCTGCCACCTTGCAATCCCTGTCTATACCGTATTCAGCAGCCTTTCTCAGGGAGTCCTCACCAGCAGGAATTATGGTCTCTGGGGCACAAGGAGCCACTTTCCAGCCACTACAAGCAGTAAAGACGAAAGGAGACTGGGAATCTGCCTCTCTTCCACCCCCAGCCCATATTTCAGTTCAGTTATGCCAGTTTATGCATTTAGGATCAGTTGTGTTTTAGACTATGGATACATGAATGTTGAGAGAATCCAGAAAATGCACTCTGTGCTTTAGGTGCGCTGTACAGGCCTGCAGCACTGTCCTCTCCCTTCTGACGCTGCTCTGACCTCGCCTCTACGCGAGGGGAATCAGGAGAGAGTAGTGGGATCCCAGGATTCATAAATCACTTCCATCTACTCTCCCCAGGAGAAATGCACTCGAGGAGAAAGCTTTTTCCTGCAGTTTTCCTTTTATAACTTAGAACTGCTGTTGAGTCGGTAAGCCTATGACGGCTTATTCCCACTCCATTTCCCTTCCCTTCTCTTTGCAGGCTGCTTCTCTCTGTGCAGCCCTCAAGCAAGAGAAGCCCTCAAGGAGGCACTAAGATGACTGGACAAAGACTGATCTGATGAAGGAGCGGGGGCCAGTGGTAGCAAATACTTCTGCTGCAGCCCCTTCCTTCAGCCAGCTTTGGGGAGGGGTAGAGAAATGTGAGCAAGGGCTTAAGATCTTTGTGTGTATTCGCTTGGGGACCTGCATGAGAGATGGATGAGGATTTGAGAGAGAAGCCGTGACTGGGAGTCCTATGAGAAATGAAGAATTAAGAGCTTTAGCGCCGTAAGGAGTAGGGAGGGCAGAGGTCAGACGTATGACAAGGAGAAGGATGGGGAGACGAAAATAAGAAAAAAATGTGAGATAGCAAGGAATTTAAAATTTGGCCTTTCTCATTTTCTTTACTGGATGATGCTTTGTGGAACAATTAATTTTATTAAGTCTATTTCATCAGTACAGAGAGATTTTAAATTCTGCGACATACACACCTGTACCCAAGCAAGCATCACACTGCTTTAAGGCTTCCTACTAGGTTGATAATGAGAGAAACATTGATTGACAGTTGCATCTGAAGGCAAGGAAATGTTCAATTCCTGGGCTTTTAGCTGGAAAGCAATTGATCGATCGAAATGAAATGAAATGGAGAAGAATTGCTTTAAGTGTATTTTCCACTTCAGAAAGTTCCTGGAAAAAAAGGAAGTTTTGGAAGTGTCTTCTTTCCAGTGGTTCACTAGGATAATTTTTTGCTCGGTTTGCATAAAATTTTAGGATAATGACATTTTAAAATGTCAAAAAATATTACATTGAAATTAAAAGTTTTGATTGAGTTGTGCAATGTTTACTCTTGGATTCGTGATTCTCTCAGATTTGTAAAATCTAAAAAAAAAAAAAAACAACCCCTTGCCAGCCAGTTCTGAACATATGTCACACTGCCCAATGTGACTGTCTTGCATTACAACGTGTTACACACTGAATAGCAATGAAGGAAATGAAAAGAAAGGAATTTTCCCTTTGATCATTGTAAAAACCTCCTATTGACATCTGCAGTTTTCTGATGAGGAAAAAGAGAAGCATTTGGGTTTATTCTTGTAGCTCGTTCATCAGCTGATTGTTAAATTGCAGAGATAAAACTCAGAATTTTGTAAAATGAGATAGAACTCGGGGTTTTTTTTTCTTGGGGAATGATTTCTACTGCTAGAGGATACTGGTTTGAGTACTATTACTGTGATACTGCTGAATATTATCAGATAATCTTGCTTATTTTCTAGTGCTATGCAGTGGGTATTTAAATATTATTATTATGAAACCAAGATAAAAGTAATTGTAACATTTGAGGTCAGTTTTGGCGTCAACATAAACTTTCAAATGAGTCAGCTCCTCCCTATGCAGTAATGTACTCTCAGTTCATGGATTTTGCTCTTCATGGATTTCCTTTCATTTTCAGGGAGAAGAAGCTGATGACGATGACATATACAATGTGCTCTCCACGTTAAAGAGATTAACCTCTTTTCACAAGTATGTGATTTTCCCTGGAAAATTTACTATGATAATTTTATCATTTCAGCAAATATCAGTTGATGTCTAGCGTTAGGAAATGAGAAAATTTATGGTCTAAAACATAAATGATGAATGCCTGATGGCATTGTGAGTATTTACTATTTGGATTAGTCTGCAACCTTGCTTAGTTAATGACTTATTACTTTTACAGACTTGATTTGTTACGAAAATGCATATTGCATACCATCCCTTGCTAAATGCTTTTATACCTAGGGGTGTTGCACCTATATTCCCCTGCATGTCAGACAGTCTGTGCATAAGGGACAATTGGTATCTCTACCGCCAATGGATGCAAACCACATCTGTGCTTTGAGCCTCAGCTTAGGAAGCCATGGAAAAGTTGTTTCTCTCAGTTTCTGAATGCCTTTGAAATATTTCTCATCAGAATAATGAAAATGAGTAGTAGTAATAATAATCATTAATAGTTTATGATGAGAGTTTGGAAGACAGCGTTTCTCTTCCTGCAGAAATGCCAGGAATACAGTTTTCAGCTGAGTTGTTGGCAAAGTCTTAACTGCGTGGATTGCACAGAAACCCCCGTCACCAACCATGGGGTGCATCAGAGCAAAGGAACCAGGCATAAGCTTTTTGGGTCCTGCTGCTCTCTGAGAGACCTACAGGCACCCCATAACTTGTAGAGCAACCTGGACCCTTTCACTTGAACCTCCTGAATTTCAGAGGATAACACAAAGACCTTATGTTCCTCCTCTATCAGCTGTAGGAAGTAATTGCTCTTGGTCGGCAGGCAAGAAAGCTTCATATGCCGCTGAGAGTCACAAATCATTTCTTCCTTACCACAAGATGTGAGAGGTACTTGCTTCTGTAACCTTTTCTCCACCAATAAGTATATTTGGTTTTAGTGACCGACTTCTCCCTCTGTGCTGTGCTTGGTCCTCACTTAATCCTAAATCTTGTATTGGATCATTGTATGAAGTAGTTCTGAAATATCTCTTCTTTCTTTCCATTCAACAACAATCCCACAAAGTTCATTACATCGTTACTAATTTCTGCAGTGAAGCAGGCCGATACATGTGCAAAGTAGTTTTTCAGTCTCCCTGGTAACACTTTGGGAGCTACTCCTGCCTTCCCCGACAGGACTGCTGAAAGCTGTAATTCACATCCAGGAGAGCAGCACAAATCTTAAGACTTTCCTGGGAGAGTCTCTCATATGTACTTTCTTCCTTTAGGCTTCCAAATCTCTATAGAGATATTTCAGACTCTGGATAAGGCTGTGTAGAATGAAACACAAATCAGGGTCAAGGACATCTCACGTCACCTTCAAAAAAAAGGAAAGAGAAAAGAATCAAATCTTGTGGAGCTGAAGAATAGCTGTGTATCATTTGATTTGTGACTTATGATTATATTGCAGTGGGAATTTCTGATTCATATCTGCATATAAGGACTGAAATCCTTTTCATTACTCCACTGAATGTTAAGCCTGCTGTGGTGTCTTTGTTAAAGGGGGATCGTACCATCTGAGACAGAATTTTACCAAACCTTTAGCTAAGATCTTCAATCCAAACTTGCATTGAGTATTCTCTTCTCAAAGAACAGCGGCTGTTGCCTGATACTGTACTTGTCTGTAATCAGCTGGGAGCCAAAAGAAATTAAATCAATAGTAGACGTTGAAACTGTAGGATGACAACTGATATCTGTCAGATCTTCAGGCAGTGCAGTGAAAAAGCAGCTGCTGAGGTTTCAAAAAGAAACAAATCCCTCCCCTCTTGCAGTAAGGGAACCTTCAAACTACCTTATCTGTGCTTCTGTTTCCTTGGAAGTTGTTGCCTCATGTTCTAGGAAAAAGGAACCCTAACCTTTTTTTCCAGGGAGTTGGGAAAAACAAGGCAGGGATTAGTTAGAAAAGTTGTCCAGACCCAAAAGCTTCCATACTGAGGTTTCCCTCTTTCTAATCCTCTGAGAGGGGCATCTCATGGTAGATCTTCATTTGGGAATGAATTAGCTCAAAAAATTGATCCTTAGAAAATAAGGACAGATATCCTGTAGATCATATTTGCTGCCCAGTTTTCCTCCTAATTAAATTAAAGTAAATCAAATGTTAATGAAATCACTCACAGTGTTAGAAGAGGTCCGTCATCTTACATGCTGGAACAGTGGAACCTGTTCAATGGTTTTATGTTCACGGAGACAATCTTTCCATGCTGTGTGTCCAGCCCAACTCAGCTGAACTTTCACATGCAACACACTGGTGCTGTGTCAGTTTGTATGCTGCAGCACATCAAACTTTGTTACTCGCTTGCGCCAGTTAATCGAATGCAAGTCATATACTCAGCTCCTTTACTTTGGATGTGCCTTTTTGATGCTGTCCTGTATATACAGCATTGTTTCACATTTAGAAATCAGGGTGGTTACTATCACTGCCTTGTAGCCCTCCCTGTCTCCACGCTGACTTCACAAGCCTGGCAATGGCTAGAGTAACTTTGCAGATAGAAGAGCCGTGTTTTTATCAGTATAAGCATGGTCAGTCGGGACACTTCCAAAACAGGTAAATTCATGGTCAGGCAGGCAGGTCTTCCTTTCCTTTTTTATGAACCCTTTCCTTAACCTTTTTCCAGTAGTTGACCAATACATCGTATCAGATTCCTTCAGACTTAAGTTATTTGGATGTTTGTTACATCCTGAAGAAGTAGGAATGAAGATAAATGAAACCTCAGTAGAGAAACAAGACTGTATCTAGCGGAGCTGTTCGAAGCCTAAGGTACAGCTCGGGTCACTATGTGCATCTTCTAAAAGGAAGCGGTTTTGTGGGTGGAGATCACCTTTTTATAAGGAGTTTTCTAGGCTACTTCTTTCCACACTTCCAGAAACACTGTGGAATGGATATCTTTACCTCAGCACGCATAGTGTCTGGTAGAAACACGTGCCCCACTGAACAGTGCTAGCCACAGCAGTGAAAAGAATCCTCCTTTCGTGAAATGTTGGACCTTGTTTTCTGTAGTCCACTGTGAAGACGTTCTCACATGGAAGGGACCAAGAGAAGGAAAATTCTGTGTTAAATATGAATTTTCATTCTAAGAATCTCTACGTCAGACAAGCTGAACCTCTGGTGCATTGTGTTACGTCCAACTTTTTTTTTTTCGTTTTTCTTTTTTTTTGCTATTGTTTTGATTGTTAAGTAGTTCAAAGAGACGCAGGTGTTCCACACTATCCCTAAATTTAATGTGGAGGCTCATCTTAAAGGAAGTTTATACTGCAAAGCGCTATGAAACTTGTATGTAGTTGGTATTTTTCAGCTTTGGAAGCTGTCCCTTTGGAAAGCTCTTCCTGAGGACGCTTCCAAGGCCAGGCTCAGAGCAAAGATCTAAGGTGCCCCCAGCGGTCACGGCAGGGGGAATGCCCCACGGTGACAGCTGTCTGACATGGAGGGGTCTAAAATGAAAAGGCAGAGGTAAGACAGTTTTTCCTTTCATGTTCTCCGTGGGATAATCTATGCCGATATCTGCCTCTGCACACCAAGGAGATTTTACTGCTTTAATTACAATGCTATAATTAAGGAGGTGCAGCTCTGCCTTGCTAGCAGCTCTGTGATTTGCCAGAGCAGGGTCTGTGTGCCTAATGTGACTAGTAGTCAGAGGCAGCTCCCCGAGAGCCTATAATTTATCCACAAAACTTCTCATTTCCATACTTCCATGACCATCCAGAATTTAAGTGTGGAGGTATGTTTGCTTTAAAAAAAAAAAGTTTTGTTTTGTTTTTTTTTTTTTAAGATTTCCAACCTGTTCTTCTTCTATTCATGGATTTTAATTAGAAGTCGGGATGTACCTTGGCTTGATGGCACAAGCTTAGCGTGCATACTTCACTTGCTTTCAGCGTAAGGGCATTAATTGTTATGTTTTCTGCAAAACTTTTACCTGTGAGGTTTTCCTCACAGGTAGTGAGGCTAACACACTCCAGACTAGAAAGCATTTCATAATAGGGATTTCAGTGGGATCTAGGCATTGCTAGTCTTGAGTTCAACCCCTGTCTGTCTCAGAAATAGAGAATTATTCTCTATGGCTGAGCAAGGTAGTTAAACAGAGTCAGACAGCTCCAATGCAGGGCAGGAGCAAAGGGGTGGGAAAGTGAGCGTATCTTGGCAGTCAAGGTGCTCAGATGAAAGCGAGTCAGATGCAAGAGACTGCTTTATTTGATTTAACTTGCCAATTCAGTCTGAGCATCCCTTCTCATTCTAGGTGAGTATCCTTATCACCAAATGTCTGATGATTCTGAGGTGGCTTGCCCTTTTGTATATGTTTATAAATAATTTCAAAGGACCTCAGTTTAATCCCACTGCAGAATGGGAAAAAAATGTTAAACAAATTTTTCTGTGGAATAGAATTCCTGTCTTTCGGGCGACCTCATGTTTTATAATTTATTCAATAGTTGTCAGTTCTGTATAAATGAAGCTATAACTTAAGCTGTTGAGATCTATAAGACTGCAGAATATATGTTGCAAATATATTCATCTCGCTAGAGAATCAGATTAGTATAACTTCATTGTGAAACGCTGGGGGGGGGGCAGTTGCTACCATTCATCTCATATACCTGCATATCATGCTGTCTTACTTTAGAAATATTAAGATAGTTAATATTTAGTGATAACGTATATTATTTTACTCCAACTAATAAGGCAGAAATTATGTAAATCTTATTTTGCTTAAAGCAGTTTTTCCACTCAATATCTATTGTTGGAGTTCAGTCATAGTTCTGCTACGATGCCAGGGAAATGCCTTTGGAAGCTCTGTCGATATATATGGAGCCAAAAAGGGGAGCTGATTTAGAGGCAACACTGAGAAGGAGCTAGTAACTACCCTTAAGCAACCTTTTACAGATCTGTGCTATGCATCGAGTTTATCTCCTCGTTACAAAAATCTCATGTAGTAAAATATTTTTGCTCTGTTATCAAAAAGCATAACTTTTGCGTTTAACATGGTGGGAGCTACTTGCGTAGCTGCCTTGCAGCACACGCTGTTGTCTCAGGATTGCAAAAATGCACTGAGCTGCCAGCGCAAAGACTATATTCTTGCTGTGATTTGGAGTTTTGAGGAACACAGCTCATCTCTCTTTATTACTTCTCATTCTAGCGCTCATGATCTCACCAAATGGGATCTGTTCAGTAACTGCTACAGATTACTGAGAACTGGAATTGAACACGGAGCTATGCCGGAACAGGTACAGTTAGCCATGCGTGCATTGCATCACCTGGGGACTCAAGTTTTAAAGAACTGGGTTTTTTTGTTTTTTGTTTTTTTAAGAGAGAGCTCACTACACTTCAGTTATTTAGGGGGTCTTGAATGAAATTACTATTGTAGTGAAGTGCCACCCAAGAGGTGAAAAATCTTGGATTCTGCTCCTGTTTCTGCTTTTACTCTCTGTGATTTTGACCAAGCTACTTGCCTCACCTTTCTCTTCTGTAAAATAAAGAAAAAGTTATGGTCCTGGCTGTACTGCATAAGTGAGGATGTTTATGCTGACACCCAGTATTTACAGAACTTGTCTACAGTTGGAATTATCACAATTATTTTGTACTGAAGGTAAGATGGATGCTTATGAAAACCAAGAACTAAGAAAAACCTATAGCAGGGATGTTGGCCAGCTTTTCCAGTGGAGCTCTTTTAGTGGACGTTAATCTTAGACCTTTTGCCTCCTAATTTTGTTCTGGTCTTCTCATGGATGAGCACAGGGACCATTTCTGATTCTCCCAGAATGCACCTGCAGTTTCAAATGTAAACTGCCTACTCCAGTTTTCAGCATATTTTAAGTTAGAAGTTGGTTTGAATTAGAAGCCAGCTGTTAATTCTAACCTGGTTTCATTTAGGAAAGAATTCTTCTCTCAAGAAATTCTGTAAAAATGTCTTCTGGAAAGGATCGTAGGGGAGACATGGGGTGCAGGGTGTTGTGCTAGATAAGGCATTTTCTAGCAGCCGTCTTTTCAGCTTCTGGATTTGGTAGTGATACGGTTCCCCAAACAGTTTTGCAAGGTCTTAGGAGAAAAGTTCCAAAAGCTGAACTCTCCTCAGTATTTCTTTCCCTAGGCCACTAGAAGGAGTTTGCTGAAAGGGAATAGTTTGGCCTTTAGCAGCATCTTTACAAAAACAAGTATTTTGTGAAGTGGTTGGATCTGTTACAAACCTAACTTCAGGTCAGGTCCACATAGATCTACAAACTATTAGAAGCATCTTTAAGCCAAAAAGATTTTGCCAGGAGGTCATAATCTAAATTTTTAACATCTAATATGCATTTGAAATTTAAAAAAAGCACCACTGAATGCTTTTATGGGTGTCACAAATATTAGCCCTGTCTTCTTCATGAGAAAATTTGAATGTTCTCCTTTTTTTTAGAAGTTGGGCTACATGTTCATTTGATAATGGCACAGAAATCCTGATTCTTTTATTAGCAAATTACAGTGTAGAGGTATTTAAACAGAGATACACAGATGCTGGGTTTTCCTTCTCTCCTGTTGTGCCATCATCTTTTACTATATTCTAATACAGTTTTCTGCTTTGTTTTGCTTCTGAGCATATACACACAGTATTTTTTCATCAATAGTACACTGGTTCCTTACTGCCCCATACTAAGGGATAACACCGTATCCTTCAAAACGAAAAGTACTGTTGAAGAGCTGTTCCTGTTTTTTCTCCCCAAAACGCATCATAAATTTTACATACCTTTTAGTGACGTGCTTGATGTTTCCGGTGTGCTGCGATTCTTTGTGTTCCCTCTGTTACAGATAGTTGTCCAGGCACTGCAGTGTTCCCATTACTCTATTCTCTGGCAGCTGGTGAAAATCACTGAAGGCTCCCCTTCCAAAGTAAGTAGGGATTCCAACACTACAGGTTTGACTGGCGAGACAGAACTTGCCTAAATATGCGTTAAACCCGATTCTCTATCACTTCACCCAGTGTACAGTCATTTTATACCAATGTGAAGGAGATATAAAATGTTGGTGTTTCATTTATTGAATATTTTTAAGATCTCTTTATCATCATGAATTTGCCTCAGTAAGCTATACGAACAACAGTGAAAGCTTGTCTGTATCGGGATTTAACACTAGCTGATTTTTATGTTTTTATTGCTGAAGATACTTAATGTGTTTTGTTGCGAGTACAGCAGTTTGCATGGTTAAGTAATGTTGACAATGCTTACCGAATAGTTGCAAGCAATACTGTTGATTTGTGCACTGTGGATAGCTTAATATTTATGCATGTTTACTGTGTTTACCTTTTACTGACATTTTTATGTTGCTAAATATAAAGGTAAGGTTGCTATCAGTGACTAATGAAAAGTAAGCGCGTGCAATTGTAATGCGGTAAGGACAATATTACATGTAACTAATTTATTATATTTAGCCTTTCCTGGGCCTTTTCTTAGCTTTTTCTCAATCACGGGGCAAAATTATATCTTTTAAGGACTATTTTGAAAGTACTGCATCAAATCAAAGCTCAATGAAAACAGAAATAGTATGTGTACTTCCCCATCAGCTTCAAAAAAAGTAAAGTACTATAAAAATAAGCACTTAATGTACATAAAAATGGCAAAATGCATTGTAAATAGTTTTCTGGAATATTGATGTATTTGATATTTAAAAATAGCTAGTGGAAAATAAGAACCATCCATTGTTATTCTTTATTCAGGCTTTCCTTCACACTGCCCTCGCTTGTCTTTTCAGAGGTGTTTGCTCTGTCTCTTTAGCCTGCTGGTAGTGTACAGTAGCACATCTGGACTCCTTGCATCCAGTTTATTTTAAATGAACTCAGAATCTTATCACAGTCAAAGAATCTGAAGTCTTTCTGACTAGCAGTATTGCTGTCCTTGGGGAGAAAATTCCACTTTGACCGAAAGAACTAAATAAGTTAAAGTCAATTCAGGAGGCTTCCACCTTCCTTCCACCCTTAAGTCCATAAAACGAGCACACCAAATCTAAGGCTTCCCTAGTAAGGAGAACTGGGTTGCTGATCACCTGTGTACCGAGTGATTTGGGTATGGGGAACCAAGCACTTTGAGCGGATGCAACAAATTAGCCAAGCCGAGACACTGCCTTCAACTGCTTTGTTAAAGTTCTCCCCACATGCTCTGCTGGGGAATTGCTAGGCAGCTTCTCCACTGCTGAAGGTGTCCAGTAACTCTGTCCTCCTGCTTGTGAGGCCCCGTGAGCAGCGATGTCCCGTCGTGCCCTGCTCTGGGTGCATACACATATACGCAGAGCACTGAGTAAGAGTCTTATCTCCCTTTATTGCTTTTCTCCTTTTTTTTTTTTTTTTTTTTGAATTAAGCACAGTAAGATGCTGCAGTACAACAGAAATGGTGCTGATTGACAGCTGTCAGCATTGCTGGAAGAAAAGTTTCATGTTTTCTTGTGTCTAATTATAGCAAAGGAAACATACTTACCCTAAAATAGAGCTAGCGGCCAACACATACGGTGTCGGTCTGCGCAGGACCTGGTCGGGAGGCTTGCATTTTGGAGCCAAAGTATGTGGACTGTTGTTTGCAATGTTAACATGATGGTCAAGTTAAACTGAAAGAGAAAGAGCCCTTTATTTATTCCAGTTACTGGGGTTTTCTTGGAGGCAAGCTCAGTGCAGTTGTGTGTTTTAGCCTACTTTTTCAAAACAGGATACATATCTGTGATACATTGTCATGTGAGATGAGTGCATAATAGCCTTGCGCTTTCATATATTTCTTATAATATTCTAATTCATATTACTCATTCTATAGATCATAGAAACGGAAAGAAATATGAAAGACCATTTGAAGTACAAGTCGGCTCTGCTTCTGTAATCTCTGATAAAGATCATGATTATTATAGCCTATAGACCTTTTACTATTTTAATTTTGGGGTTTCACCTCCACCTCCCACAAAAATATTCAGTCTTCTGATTGTTTAGTTCAAGAGGAGCACTGCATTAATGCCCCTCAGCTCTTCATAGCTGGCCAGAAGCCCCAGCTTTTCCCACAATAGAAACAGGATAAAGAGAAATCCTATGAACCTGATGTGGTTGTAGCATTTTCTTCTGTGTGTTTTTCTGTCAAAATTTCCGTTTTAGTTTGTTGACTGTGAACATAAATCCAGTCTATATCTGTTTTTAATTCTTTAGGAGATCATTTTGCCCATAGTTGTTTGCCATGAGCTAAGCTTAAGAATTAGGCAGGCACTCCTATGGAATGACTTCAGATGTATGATGTATGGGTAAGGTAAAGTTATTAATGAGAGTACCTCACAAAGGAGAACAGTGTATTTCAGTAGCATTTTTGAGACATTGAGGCTCTTACAGCAACAGTTCTGACACCGTATTTTGATATGTAGGTCCATCCATCTTTCCAGTGGTACTTTGCTGTAGTTGTGATTATCTGAGGACGTACAAAGGCGATGGTTTGTAGGCCGAAGTGGTATCTCTAATAGACCAATAGATAGAGTTGTAAAAATCAGACAGGCTTTTGGGCACACAAGCCCTTCAGGTCTGAAATACAAGCCGAAGATTACAAAGCAAATTACAAGCTGCAAACCATTGCTTAGAATCGATTTAGGTGCAGATCAGGTAAGCTGTCTCTGAAAGAAAAGGAACAGGTTATTGGTACCCATGGGGGTGGGGGGAAAGGAGGGGTGGCAAAACGCAGGAGGTGAGTAGGAGGGTGGATACCAGGGAGGGGAAGGAAGATGGATGAAAGATGAAAAGGTTAATGTGGAGAAGGGAATGTATAACAAGCCATAAAACTAATCTCTCTGAGTCCTTGTTTTTCTGTATCCAGTACATTTATGATTTTTTTCCCCCAAGGCTTATGTTTAGAAGGTGATTTTTAGATTTCCCTTGAGCAGCCAGACTGAGACATCAGAGAGACAGTGATTGATTTCTAAATGTTTATCCACTGCCAGCTGGGTCATATGTATGAGTTCATGCTGGCAAATAGTAGTTACTCTGTTTCGCCTACGCAGTTACCGTGTAGGCATTTAGTGCACAGATAAAGTATATTAAAATTTTGGAATTGGGAGTACAGGATTCAAGAGTGTTAACGTTTCCGTGGGAGGAAGTATTTATTTTGGTAGTAGTGGAAATATATTGGCAAGTTTTACATTTCTTAATCAGCTATGCTCTGCATAGGTTTATTTTGTACTACAGGGAGTTTGCTTCTGACATTAAGTTCTTTGAATGTGGGAGGCTATTTGGAGGGTAGGATGGGGGATGCTGGTAAGATTTCTTTCAAAGTGGTATCTTCTTCTAGTACAGCATATAATTGCCTAATGATTTTGTGTATTGGTTCTGAGGAAGAGTTATATGTGACATCCAGCGATGTACCATTGGGAGCAGAATCTTTTTAGGAATGAAGTTATTCTTTCTCTAGATGGGAAAAACAGGAATCTTTCTCCCAAGAGGATTGCCCTTGTCTGGAAACTGCCCTGTTTAGATTACCACAGTGGGCATCATGCCTGCGCTCAGGACACATTTAGTGTTCCCCGTGTGATTCTATATAGTACAGCTGTTGGGCGCGTTTTGGATTACAGCTGACTGTTCGTGATGCTAGTTGTGTTGGTCTGTAGGCCTTACATGTGTCACAGGGAAAAATTGCTCCACTCGCGTGGTTTAAATCACATTCGGATCAGGGCGGCTTATCGACTCATTAATGACACGTAATTAACCTGCACTCATCATGTCAGCTGTTGTTATCCAGGCCATGTTAGTAAGAGGAGGCTCTGGGGATTCCCCCACGCTGCATAACAGCGCTTGTAGATTATGACTTACATTGACTGTAGCGCTTAAGTAATGTTCATATAAAAATATTTCAGAGACATTTTGATAGAAGGATGATTATTTGATTTAGTAAGAAAGTCCAGGTTCTCTGCCAAATGACAAAGATGCCACTAGCTATCTTAAGTAAAGCATAGAGTTGGGGAACAGTTATTTTAAAACTCTTCTTAAAGATGGCCTATGAAAAAAATGGCACATTGTGGAGTCATCTTAGCACCTAAAATGTGAAAGGACGCATTAGTTACTGAAAGTAAAGTTGTGGCAGGTAAGGATGAAATGGATGACCCTTGAAATAGCCATAGTCCGATGCACTAACCATTGGTCATCTTGTTGTAAATGTTCATGGCAGGTTGTGAGGCCATCCGTAAGTGGGTTGTTGGTAAACAGACCTGTGCTGTTTGTGATAAATAGCACAGGACTGGGGTGAAGTGGTTTATACTGTGTAGTTTCTGGAAGCAATCTGTTGCATCCTAGAGAAAACCTGCTGTTCGGGTGAAAAGGGCCTTGAGGTTGTCTTCAAAGGAAGCTGACAATTTCTCAGCAAGAGCTCTCTTGTCCATATAGCTGGGGGGCAAAAATACAGTCTTGAGATAGGAGATTTGGGGGTTAGATTATACAGTAGTTTTTTCCATCTAGATTTTTGCATGTGCTCAACAAGCCAGGTGCCTGAGCCCATTATACAATGCACTGTACATGTGTACAATTGAAAAGAAATATATGGAGAAGACCTTAGTCCAACATCTTAGCCCAAAGACGTGGATGGAGCGAGCATTCAGAGGCACGGCAAAGGTGAAAGAGTTCTGAATGAGCAGCAACCAGCCCAGCCAAAGGCATCGTTATCGTGAAGTGATTAGTAGGCAGAGGAATTAGTAGAGGAAATTTAAAGAGGGATTTAAAGAGCAATGTAATGGCCTGGTGACTTTTCATATGTATAGAGGCACAATGAAAGAAAGCACAGAATGCTGATGGGGAAGCAAAGGATCACAAGACACAAAAAGCTGGGTTGTGTTCCGCAGTCGAGTTGAAATGGCTCTTGAACATCGTGAAGTTTGTCAAAAAGCTGGAGTTGCAAGAAGGAAGTTAATGCTGCAAATAAGTAGTTTAGAGGAAGGACAATGGAAAAATACAAATAAAAGCCTCTGGGCTCGGGAAGCCATCTTTGCAGAAGCACAGGATTTCTACGTGGCTTCAGTGGAAAACAAGCTCCATAATGGAACAGGAGGTTAGACAGGAGTCGCGCAAATGCTATTGTTCAGTTGCAGTTGCTGCCAAAGCCAGTGCAAGCTCTTGCCTCTTAGCTGCCCATTCTTGTTACTGACTTGCACTAGTTATGCATTAAGATATTATGCTGTACAGCTTAAGTACGGGTTATTTTTAACCTGGCTCAGTTCAGTGATCCAGTTCACAGTACGACACCCCAGTTTTACCTTCACAACCAAAAAGACGGTGAATTTTTTTATAGCAGTTTTTCAGCTGAAGCCAGCATATCATGTAAGGACACTTCAAAAGCCTTGGCTGTGCACCTGAGAATGGTAAAAGACGAAAAAACGAATTCATTTTTTTTTCTATTCTTGTAAAAAAAAAAAAAAAAAAAATTACCACTCTACAGTATTCTGGGGATTTCTCCAAATGTAGAAAAGTTCCAGATGGCTCTGTTGCTCTATTTACCGGGGTAAACAGAGCTGTCTATAACTTTTCAAAATTTAACATTTATAATGCTATCAAGTGAGAAGATCATAATCAGTAACTTTATACCTAGGTGTTATTCATTCTTAGACAGAAAGAAAGATGGGAGACATACTCATTCACTTTCTAACCTTTTTATAGGATTTCTTTGTAGATTTTAGTTTCTCTATTGAATTCATTAACATCTATATAGAAATAATTGCTCTAAAAATAGGTTATTAAAGTAATTGTAATACCAATGTTTAAAAGTATAAATCAGATGATTATGTAACAGTGAATGGATAAGCCTGGCCTCAATCCTAGCTAAAATCTCGGAAAGGCTGATAGAAAACACAGTCAGTACAAGGCTGAAGGACAGAAAAAACATGACCAACAAATAAGACATCAAGGAAAAAATAAACTCATTCTTGAGAAGGTAGCTTTTTTGGCTGAAAAAGATACTACTTTGACATACCAATTTGTGTAAGACCTTAGTATCATATTGCATTTCAATTAAATATTTAAATATGTGAATTTAATAAAATTCATATTCAGTAGCTCAAAGCTGGGTAATTTATTAGAGGAAAAATACAAGTGGGAAATCATCATGCAATGGAACGGCTTCGGATGCGTTCCAGGAGGGATCTGTTCTCCTCTCAGAACTGATCATTGTTTTTGCCCATGATCAGGGAGGATAAAGTGAAATTATTTAGAAAATGTTCTAGAAATTAATAATGATCAATTGTGGACAGCATAGATCACTTGATAAACAATATGCAGTTTAAAAAAAAAAAAAGAAGCATTTTAATGCAGCCAAATAGAAGACTTACATCTGGGAACAAGGATGCTGATCGCTGGGAAATTGTGTCTCAGGAGAGAGCTGATGAAAGGGATCACTGTAGCAATTTTACTGATCATGTAATTGCAGTGTAATGCAGTGGCACAAAGGGCTATGATGATCTTTGGCTATATTAACAGAGTAAATTGAGTAGGAATAAGAAGGTGATAGAGCTCACAGAGCTTAAGATTGTGGCTGAAATACTGTCCAGGTCAGAAAACCACGCTTAGTCTAAAAAAAAAAAAAAAATCAATTTGTAAGAGGTTCAGAGATCTAGGAATACTTGGGGTGTTTCAGCATACTTGCAGAGATGCCTTCTGTTGTGAACCAGTACAGGCAGAACATAAGGACCACGAAAAGGCTTATTCTGTAAACAAAGAATAACAAGATCTTATGATAGGAAGCAGTAAAAAAGCTAAAACTAGAAATGAGACACTTGCATCGAGCAGCCAGCATAATTAAACATTGGAATAGTTTAGTGAGGAAAATGTTGCAGATACACCATGTAGATTCTTTAGATTTAGGTTGGAGGTCATTCTGTAGGACGCTGTCTGTCATCAAAAAGTTGATAGAGGCACCATGGAGGGGAGGTGGGCAGTAGTGGGTAGGCAGCCTGCCTCCATGTGCGGTTTAAGGGCATAATGATCCCTTCTTGGCACAAAACCTGTTACTGTGGAAACTGGGAAAGATCTTTTAAGCGGTGGCCCCAGGCCTATGATGGAAATGTTGCCTTCCCCATGGGGCGCTGGCTGGGATGCCGGTGGGAGAGCAGCAGGGCTGGATGCTGGGAGACGCATGGCTGCTGCAGGTACTTCGGGACTCGGGGCAGGAGCACACAGGGCAGAACCACTTATTTGCATCGCCTGAGCGATACGGAAGTGCGGGATACATAAATCGATGCTGGCAAAGATAGTCCTACTGACAAAACTTGAAGCTATCTCAAAGTCCTAATGATCTGTGGTTCTCATTTTCTTCTCCGTGTTTGGTTTGGTCCTCATGTAAACAAAATAACTAAGAACGGCCAAGAA
This sequence comes from Struthio camelus, assembly GCF_040807025.1. Classification (NCBI taxonomy): domain Eukaryota; kingdom Metazoa; phylum Chordata; class Aves; order Struthioniformes; family Struthionidae; genus Struthio; species Struthio camelus. The sequence goes on along the minus strand of NC_090950.1, from coordinate 5,649,988 downwards.
GCCACGTACATTTTCAACAAGTTCCTGGGTCATGAGGTAGAGGCAGCCACAGCTTTTCACACAGGAAGGTTCCTTTTCTTCTGTAATTGATTTCCTGCTTCCATGTGGCTATTTGTTGTATTCTCATGATTATGCTCCAGTATCTTATGTTTTATTTTGATTTGTTTCCACAGTTTACATATTTACTTTGTTACCCTTAGAAAATAAGTATTCAGCATGGTAGAGCATTAATTCTTCCAGGTCAAAGTACACAGCGTTCCTCTTGAAGCTGCCAGTTCTGGTACCCACGTTTACAATACTTGTTGATTTTCTCTCAGATCCAGGTGACCAAAAAGAGTCATTCATTTATCTTTCCCCCCTAAAAATCCTTCCTTCTTCAGATCAGCAAACCTCCCTCCTTCTCCTGTAAGTCATTAGATTTCTGAGATTTCTGTGATTTGCCTTCATATCTCCCCTCTGTGCAGACAGTTAGGATGATGCTTTGATTGAACTTGAGACATTCATTGGTATTTTACTTTTTTGGTTGTTTTGGTTTATCTGCATACAGAATTCTTTATAAATCACCAAGCAGTTTGTTGTATTAAACTTTTTGTTCTGAAACATTTATAATTCACATCTAATTTAATAAATAGATAATTTTAACTCATGAATGTATTGTTTTATTATTATTATTTACTACAGGAAAACCTTGGGCCATTCCTCTGAAAAGCAATGACTCATTTTAGGAAGATTTTTCACTGCCTTTTCATTTTTGTTTGGCTAGCTTATAGGATTGAATGTGTGAAATTATCACCATCTTTTTATTTTGCTTTTTCCTAGCAACCTCTTATTAATATTGAAATTGTATCCCTTTTTCATGTTTATTCCAGGAGGACTTGTTGGTATTGAGGAAAACTGTGAAATCCTTTCTGGCCGTCTGCCAGCAGTGTCTGTCAAATGTCAACACTCCAGTCAAAGAACAGGTAAAGGAAATGATGGTCACAAGCTTTTGTAAAAGTGTGAATATGAAACTTTAGTAAAACTCAGACACTTACTATACTGAACTTGCAGTAAAATTGTGTGTGCCTTCTGTCTAAATAAAACTTGAACAAATATTCCATTAAAGAAGCTATATTAAAAGCACCTTCAAAGTGCGGTTAATGTCAAATTCATTTTTGATATAACATAATCAAAGACCTATATTCAGCTGTCATAAGTTCGGGCATCTAGTTGAATCACCTTAAATATAAGCCTATTTCTTTAGACTGTTATTATATTAATAGATAGAAATAGGCACTTTTAGAGGATAATTCAGACCGTAGATGGCCTGAATCTCTCTCTGTATATGTATGAGGCCTTTTCCCTAATAGTGACTGTTAAGGAGGCTAGTGTCCTTGCTTTCCTGTCAAGGTTAAATGCCAGAAGCTAGATCAGATAAATCTAAGCCATGATGCTATTTCGTATGTCGTTATCCTAATAACTCCGTTAAATATGGTAGCAAATACTATGTCTCTAGCAAATATTATGGCTCTGTTTCCCATGGGTGGCTAATGGGAGAAATTTAAGGCTTCCAGCAGTACAAGTCATACTACTGTATATTTCCTAGCAGAAGAAATGCTAATTAATTATACAAAGATACTCTGCAAAACAACTAGGAATGCAGTGTCCTCTGGCGATACACAAAAGTTGTCCTTCGACAAACAGTTAGGTCTCCTTGAAGAATCAGAGTAAAGTATCCATTTACGCACTGCCTTCATTATGCAGATATCAAGCTCTGGAGGTTTTTTTCCAGTTCTCATCAATTTAGTCGTTATCGCTTAGGTTGCTATGCTTCCCTATCGACTAATAGGCTAAAGCGTGCATCTCTCTGCATGCATATATGTGTGCACACATGTGCCAAAAGTATGTATGTGAAATATGACCACCTCAGTAGGAATCAGATTTCTTTTGGTTCAGTTAACCAACAGTTAACCAATACTCTGTTCTAGATTTTTGGGAAGCCAAACTGCATGGAGCGGAAAGCTTCTGTTATATGTATTTAGAAATTGTAATGTAAAAAATGAAATCCAAAGGCATGTTGAAATAATTTGTATTCTCTGAAAAAACAACAGGAGGTTTGTTTGCTGATATTTTATGAATATATTTTATATAAGATCTGTTGACATCTTTTAGCTGTTTACAAATTGCATTTCTCTATCAGCCCTTCCAATATTTTTGCAAAGACTGTAACAAGCTAACTGGCACAGAGCTGTTTGCCAGCGTTTTTTAAAAGAGAATACTTTTTAAAAGGTAGTTGTGTTTTTTTGAAAGAAAGCTCTGCTTGGAACTTCCACTGTGTTCCAAAAGTGGTAAATATAAATATTAAAGTCTCTGAGATCTCCATGTATTTTGTAAAGACTCTGAGGTGTCTCCTAAACTATTTGAGTGCGATAAATCTCCTGTGACTAGATGCGACCACAATACGGGCATGTCCTTATCTCAGCCCATTGCTGTCTCTCTACTGGACGGAAATAGACGTTTTCAGAGCATAATTCATATGCTCTTTTTTAGAGGTCTACACTAGGATGTTTCTAATCACACCTTAAATTCTAGCGAATATAAAAGGAGTTTAGGATGCCTGTGCAGATGCGATCATCTACTTTCACTGAGATGAATCCCATCTTTTTGGTTTCTAAGGAGAAAAATCCCAAATACTGGCACCAGTCTTCAAAGTCTAAGTAGGTCATGGTTTAAAGTGATTAGCATTTTGTTCTCGTCCAAGTCATAGCTTGTTCTAATTTAATAACACACTCCAAAAGATAAGTGATCTGCTATGACATTCAACACACAGATTTTGCTTTGGAGGTTTGTAAAGCAGATCGGTCTCACTCACTTTTCACTAGGCCTCGGTTCAAGAATATGTTTAAACACACAGTTAATTACCTTTTCGTTCACCAGAGCACTTAATCTAAGGACGCTCTAAAATATAAATCAATGAGAGTTAATAAAAGATGAATCCATCTGTTTATAGAGTAGGACTATAATGGTGAATTGAAGCCCTGGATTTCACGTATCTGGCAGAGCTATTTTATAGTCTCTCTTCAGTTGCCAACCCCTTTGGCCTACCACCTACCTGGGAGTTGTGATTGACAGTGCCCTGAGTGGGGCTCCTGCGGGCTCCCAGGGAAAGAGGCAGCACTTTCAAGCGGAGATCTTCTAGGAGTCCTTTTACGCATTCAGACTTTGAGGCTTCCTCCCCTCCACTTTCAGAACCTGAGGTTAGAGACAGAGAAACTAGGGTGATTAAAGAAGCACTTTCTGAAAGACTATTAGGTGTTGAATGTAATGCAGATGAACACAGCTGGCTGTGAGCCTCTGACATAAGCCACCAGGGAAAACAGTGTTACTCTCATGCATGAGAGTATACAGATAACCCCTTGAAGGAAATAAAGTTATTAATATCTACCTTCCTTTCACTTTTCCCAGTAATAAGGGTATAACAGGAGCATGCATACATCTTTGAAAAGTCTGCCCGTGTCGATTTTTATTTAGACTTGAAGGCTGTGTAGAATTACTCCGTTACTTTTGCAGAGAATTGTTGCTGAGATTCTGCAAGGAGTTCTTTGGTTATAGCTGCTTCTCTGTGCTTTCAGGATATGACAGTGACTCAGCTTGGCTTTTTCCTCATAATTCAATTCCCTCGTAATTCAATTTTTTTGCCAGTTTAACTTTTCTAACTTCTTCTAGAGAGGTAGTTTTTCTTGACTACTGCTTTGGCTCCATTCCTTGGAGCTGAGGTAAATTCAGAAGTCTTTCCATAGAAAAGAAATGGAAGTTTAATATGGGTCATCCTGGACATTGAAGAGGCAGTAAACACAGTTCCTTCTATAGGAATGAAAGATATAACATTTTGTAGCTTAGGGAAACTTTCATGGACACTTTTCACAGCATGCAAACTACTACGACTATGAACAGCTAAAGGAGGATGTTTCATAACTAATACCGGGGGAATGTCTGGAAATTAGATAGAGGGTATTTTATTTTTTACTTGTTTGACTTATGCTTCTGACTGCATTTATCTCTTGCCTTTCAGGCTTTCATGCTGCTTTGTGATCTCTTGATGATTTTTAGTCATCAGCTGATGACTGGAGGTCGAGAAGGTCTTCAGCCTTTGGTGTTTAATCCAGATTCAGGCCTCCAGTCAGAACTTCTCAGTTTTGTGATGGACCATGTCTTCATTGACCAAGATGATGAGAATCAGAGCATGGGTATGTTTAGCTTTCATGTTTTCTACTTAGCTTTGTCATAGGAAACACAAGAAGAAAGAAGCGAATAAAAGTTTCAGATCAGTTCACCAAAATGTTTTCAAAATTATTCCTTCTTTATGTTTTGGGGGGAGGGGTAAATGTGGATATGAAATATTCTGTATCACCTGCATTCAAGAAAACATATTTCACTTCATAAAAAGAGGTGTTTTCAGAAGATATGGGAGTGGTCTGTAAACTTCGCGCTGTAAGCCTGTGCAAAACTATTCTTCCTTTACTGATGGATATTTTTCCTAAGAATATTTTTTTCCAAACACTACAGTCAGCAGCAGACTTCATTTAAAGTGGCTTCAAGGGAAGAAGTATGACAGAACAGTACTTAGACTTACTGGAGTTTTAGGATTCCTGAAGGCAAACATCACCAGTAAAGATCTAGGCAAAGAAAGCCTTGAGAAACTCTGATATTATTGAATAGACAGACACCCCTTCTGCTCGCCCTGCCACAAATAATCAAATCAAACTCAGGACATTCTTGAGTTGAAAAAGTTGGAGAGTAGGAGAGTACTTGAGGAAGTATCACATATGCTTGCTTCCTTACTGTTTCCTAAGCATCTGTGTGGGCCCCTGTTTGAGAGGGGATATGAGGCCATGTGCGGTCCTGCTCTGAGCTGGTACAACCACGCTAAACTCTAAATGGAGCATCATTTTCTCCTTTTGCCGCCACACTTCCGTTTACCTCAGACTTTTTTTTTTTAAATGGAAAATCCTCTGAGAGATTTTCTCTTATTCCTGTTTTTCCTTCTTGTATACCTTTATTCTATTTTTTGGCAGAGTTCTTTGAGGTTACTCTTCTGTGTGTGTGTTTTATGTGGCAAGGGCTTGGCCTCTCCTCACTGGGCAGATCCTTTGCCATCTAGGGTTCTTGTTATTGTCTGAAATCCCTGGTCTTAGTGGGAAATCATTCTTTATTTTATTTTTCTTAATGCAAAACTATATGATTATTAAGTCAGTCTTACAGCATCCTTCCCCTTAACTTTGGTATTTAAGCTGTGGCCAGCCTAGCACATAGCATGCTAAGTTCCTACTCTATGTCCTTTGGGTGTCTTTGTTCTAGGACATACGGTATTTGAAGGTCCCTCATCTCCTGAGCTAGAACACAGATAAGGCTTTGTAGAGACCCCGTATGACAAAGTCGGTGAGTTTGTCGTTGGCTCTGGAGTTCCCAAGTGGAAGGACTGCTCCTCACAGAGACTGCTCTGGAGAAGGGGAGCTTGGAGATGCAGTTTAGAACTTGGTCTAGAGGAAAGGCTCAGTTCTGGAGCTGATTATAAAAATAAAAATACTGTCTTTTCATGTAGTGCTTTTGAAAATCACAAGATCCCAAAAAGTTTCTTTCAAACAGCTGAATGTAGGACCAGTGCCAGCAAGGAAGCATGAGAACAAGAGGCCTCAGCAGTCATTGACTGAGGTGTAGGTCTACAAAGCATGTGTTATCCTGGCCTTTGGTTTCAGTGTTTCTGTTCCTGTTTGTCATGCCCCAAGTTATCTGTCTTTCTTTGGAATTGATATTTGTTATGGACTCTCTTCATAGTTTAAATGGGCCTGGAAACACCATCAACTCTGCTTGCACTTCCTGTATTTTTCTCCATTCATACAGCATCTTAATTGCATGCCTTCTTCAGCAGTCCTTTCCTAGATCCAGGATCTTCAGGAGCAGTGGTCAAGAGCAACTCCTCCTCCTCTTTCTCTGAAAAAGATTACACTACCTCATAAAAAGTGGAAACTGCCATGGTGCCTTTACCATTTTTTCCAATGTGATCATTGTGGTCCTGTGTTATGTTTTCAGGGAGATATGGGGATAATGGCCAAAAGTATCCTTTGCCTTCAACTTTCAGGCCCAATATGAGTGTGACCAAAACATACCATTGCTAGAATAAGAGGACTTCTCAGTCAAAACCAGGATCATCCTTCCTGTCATATACAAGGGATTTAGATGGCCCCATCTCTGCCTCCTCATGTGGATAACTTGAGATTTTTGGGGAGAGGGAGGCTTGTCATTTAGGGTTTTTTAAAAATATGTCAGTGCTGTTGGTGTATGTTATAAATGCCTAAGTGCAAATACAGCGGTATCCAGTTTCTGAATCCTAAATGCCTTTGGAAAAGAAATGGATTCCCAGATAGTCAGACAGTATGGCAGTGCTGCTGGGTGCATACTGCAATGCTGTTTTAGGCACATTTTCCAAAGTCTCACTCAACTCAGATACTTGTGTGTTACCTTGGCACACAGGTGCTACATTAGATTTCTTAAGACATTAGTAAATAGAAGTAAATTCTCAGAGGTTGTATTCTTGCTGTAAGAGTGCTCTCAGACTGGATTTTATTTCCCGTCCTCTAGCTCGCTTGCTTCTCACTAGCTCATATCCTTGTGGAGCATCTCTTTATGGATTCCTGTGGCCTAGGAAGAATACCTTTTGAAACATAACTTCATCAGAAATCCACAGTGCAAGTTAATCATACCATGTGAATTCAGTGTTCAGACTAATATGTCAAGCGTAGATTTTAGGAGGATGGTGCCTTAATTCTTAGGGCTCTTCAAGAAGATCATTGCTCCCTAACTTCCTGCAGTGGGCCTGTGAAGACAGCATAAAGATGGATGAAGGGATTTCTTTCTATATGTAATCTCTATTCCTTAATGCTGCTTTGAGTCCATGAAGTTGATCTGACCGTTTATGACATTTGTTATTCAGAGCACGTCAATTATAACCATGTAGGGGATGCTACTGGATTTCAATACTGTGGGTTAAAGTATCTAGGGATTAAAACATGCATACATATCCACAGTCTGCTCTGCTGTCTTTAAGAGATTTCTCATGACCAAATTCATGAATTGGGCACTGTGGGTCTGTGGAAACTTTAGTAAGACAGCAGTAAGAGATTGTCAGTGGCGCTATATCCTTCCACCCCGACCCCCCCGGTCTATATTTCTTCAAACTGGTTGGATTCCTTTCAAGGATGAGTTCTTCTAAATACCACAGAATGTTTACTATCATCACACTTCTTCTAGCTCATTTCATTTTCTTACACAAGTTGTGGAATATGGTTTTATTATAGGATATTATGTTTTATGAACATAGCTTTGTTTTCATTCTGAGTGGGGACTTTTACGGGGACTTAATGTTTATGACAGTAGCACTCGATGTTAACAGTTCTTACAACTGAATTATATCTCCTATTTTTTATTGCTGCTTTAGGGCCAGGAATTTCATGCCTGAAAATCCAAGCCATGCAGTAGCAGTGTTGCTGCTTCTAATTCTTCTTGTATGAAATATCTCTGGCTTAGTCACGTTAAAGAAGCATCTCCAAATGTCCTTTGATTACAGTGGTTAAACAAAAAGCACTCAACAAGTCTTCCTTGTGGCCTTTCCCAGGTTAAAGAAATTAAATGATTTAGTATCCCTGTGGATTGTGTCCAGTACCCATTCAAGATTACAGCACCTTTGGTCAATGGTGTGTCACCTTCCAAAACTTTGCTGAAATCCCTAACACAGCCAGGATGCAAGAATTATCACCTTTCATTTTAGCTTCTCTTGCAACAACCCTCGCTTCATTTTGATGAATTGAATTGTTCTAAAAGTTACTCTTTTATTATACTTAAGTAATGTTGCTTTAGAACATAACAGATATTTATAAGCATTTTTATTGTTGTTGCTGCTTTCAGAGGGAGATGAAGAAGATGAAGCTAACAAAATAGAAGCTTTGCATAAGAGAAGGAACCTGTTGGCTGCCTTTAGCAAGCTGATAATTTATGACATTGTGGATATGCATGCAGCAGCAGATATCTTCAAACACTACATGAAGGTACAGCTCTGTGTGTTCTCCTCCTCCAAACCGAACGTGGAAATTGTAGTGTCAGGTCACCTGCTCCTCTTTTTCCCAATGCAGTAGTTAAAGGTTGAACAATTTTGAAAGCTTGTTCCAGCTGATGTGATTTGATTTCTGTAATAATTTTCCTGTTTTTAAATTACTCCTGTGACTGAGATGCAGTAAGCTCTGAACATCCCTTCTGATGTAGTAGGAGTGCCCTATTAAAGGCAGCACCAACAGTTGATCCTACAGGGTGCTAAGTATTTTCAGAGTGCCTTACGTTTAAAGTGTATTTCTTATCCTACTCCTCAAATTCGCTCCTAGAATCCGCAATAACAGTGGTCTGTTCAATGTCACATGTTGCATATTTCATTGTCCAATCTCCCCATCTTGGCACTTGCCATAATAAGGAAGTAGATTTTTCTGTGGGAAAAGAACGTTTTAAACAGGGAAGCGGTAAGAAAGCTCTGTATGCTGCCATTGGAAGTGGGTATGTGTTTACTGAATGTCTTACCACTTTAGCTGCTTCCCTACAATACTTAGGTCTGAATGCTATTCAGACAGACTCACTGCTTAGCTGCCACTTAACCCTGTTTTTGCAAGTTTACCCGCCAGAGAACGTGCACATTAGCCCTCGTTACACTGTCAAGCCACTTGAAGCTCTTCGGCTTCTATCAAAACACTGGGTATAGCCCTGCCTGTCTCTCTGTAAGAGATTAGTCATCACAAAAGACAGTCAAGGAGGAAAAACTTGTAGATAGAGTGGGCAGAGAAGGTCCTTTGCAATGGACCTGTGTTCAGCATGAAAGGTAAAGGATTTAACTTCAAATCCTGCTCCGTTCATTGGGAGCATGCAACACAATAATGTCTCCATTGTACAACCTAGCCATCAGCCAGTTCAGGGTTAGTCTTGCTTAGGTCTTTTCTCCAGAGCAGGATTTTCAAGCTGAAGCTGTCACACTCCAGGTTAGTTTCCTCCCTGCTGCTCTAGGTCAGTCTTCTCTCTCCTTTTTTTTTTTTTTTTTGTTCTTTTTCTCTCTTTCCTTTTTTCTCTTGAAATTGGGTGAGAGTGAGGGAAATTGAATTTAAATTAGAATACAAACTAGAAGGATCTCTGTACCAAAGAAGGCAGGAGCAATATTTTAAGAGGGAAGAAAAAAATGAATGATTGGAAATGCAGAAAGATTAATCAGGCTGAAAAAGTACTAATTGGAAGGAATTTTTTGTTGAGATTCTCAGCCTGGAAGTCTTAGTGAAGCAGGTTTTGATTATACAGGCTTTTCTACCTAAACGGCCAGTGCAAGAGGCTGTGATTTTCAGCAACCGTTCTTCTAACGTAAAGAAAATCAGCACTTTCTACAGACTAGTTCCTTACTCAGCTTTCTGGCTTCAGTGAATTCCGTTCTCAGCCATCTAACTCACCGTGCACTTTATGTGGAGCTTCACATCTGTGTGTTAGTGTCCACTTACACCTAGATTGTTAACAATGGTATGTTGGTTTAATGTGATACTGTTTTTTAGAATTTGCAACCACCAATCCCTTTTGGCAAATGTTTGGTTTAGCAGAGGAAATACTGTTTTGCTTATTTTACAACCTATTTGTTTCAAAAGATAAGAACGAATAAAGTTCCTGATCTCGTCAGTGGTGGACGCAGGCTACTGGTCAGTTTAAATTTTGATACTGAAGCACTGCCTCCCACTCGTAGAGAAAATGTAATTTCAGATTGCTGTTTTAGAAAACTGTTGCCTTTTCAAAACAAGAATTACAAATAATCTGTCAGGAAAGCTATGAGAAACTGTGCAAGAGATTTGATTTAGAGTTTTTCCCACGTTTTTTCCTAGTACTACAATGACTATGGAGATATCATTAAGGAAACATTGAGCAAAACAAGGCAAATTGATAAAATTCAGTGTGCAAAGACGCTCATTCTCAGTTTGCAACAGGTAAGAATACTGATTTTTGTTACAGATGTCTCGTTCCAAAATATTCTCTGCATGACTTTTCTCTGGTGCCCTTTACAATGAAGCGAAAAATAGTACACTTCTGTTAAGAGGTTCTCTTGCTCCTCAGTTTGGACTGTCAGCGTTCATTTTCCTCTAAAAATCTCTGTTCCCCCTAAGCTAACCCAGGCAAAGTTTTGGTCAGATAAAAATGGAAGAAAGGAAGAGAAAAGCCTTGAAGGCAATTTGGTCCAACCTGGTTCATGTTTGTTTACTGGTGCCTAGTGAGCAAGAAGAATTAGGATGGTTTTTTCCTCCATATAATTTGCTGAATGTAATGCATCTTCTGCTTCATATTTTGTCTAAATACTGATGGATTTTTTTCAAAGACTGAGCAAGTTGTATAAGTCTTCCAACATTATTAAACATATTTTTTCCCCCAAACAACTTACTTTAGATCAACTATAAATTATTGGCTTGATGATGAAATCCATCCTTGTTCTGCTGACAGCACAACGTGTATGCTTCACTGAATACCATTTAGTCCCTTGAAGTAGGGGGCTATATCCATTTACACAGAGAAATTACTTACATAAATTAGATGTTTTCAAATCAGCTGGGCCTCACGAAGCTCATTCCAGAGTATAAAGGAATTTGCTGTTGCAATCTCAAAGCTGACAGATATCTTAAAACACTTGAGAAGAATAGATGAAATTCCAGAAGAACTGAAGCATATCAAAGTAGTTCGTGTCTTGCAAAAGTGGAGAGAGGAAGAAGCTAGGAGTCATAGATGAGTCAGCCTGATATCTTTTCATGGAGAGCAAATAATTAGACAAGCTATTTGCAAGTGCCTAAGTGAGAGGTAACAGCCAGTATGAATTTGTCAAGGAGAAATCATGTCAAATCCAGCTGTTTTCATTAATTATATGGGAACAGAACTTGTGGACTGGGGGAGAAACGGTAAATTTCATGCAACTTGATTTAATATTGCTGTTGACACCATCTACTGTGATGTTCTCAAAAGCAGGTTGGGGAAAATGTGATCTAAGTGGTTACCTGAAGGCCATTGTTTTACTGGAAGAGTATTGCCAAGCAGGCTTTAAAGGTGCCTACCCAGTAATACTCACTGTCTTGAGTGATGGAATAGACATGTTGCTTCCTGAATTGATAGATGATACTGATCTGATAAGTGATGCAGATCTTTTAGAAAACAGGGTGAGAATCCAGAATCATCTTGGTGAATTGGCAAAATAATAAGATTGCAAATCAATAAAGGTAAATGCAAAATGCTGTGTTTAAGAGTTATCATCTGCCTGAGTGCAAGATGGGGGACAGCTGACAAACAGCAGTTTACAAAGAAGAAAGTTTGGGAACTGAAGCGGATCATAAGATGAATATAAGTGAACTTTGTTATATCAGTGTGAAAAAGTCATTGTAACGTTCACTCTTAGCCTTAACAGGTGAGCATCTTCCTTAAGAAAAATGTTTTCTAGTTCACGGCTTTTAACAACTGAATTTTTTCTTTAGCTGTTTAATGAGCTCGTGCAGGAACAAGGTCCCAATTTGGACAGGACATCTGCCCATGTTAGTGGAATTAAGGAACTGGCCCGCCGGTTTGCTCTCACTTTTGGCTTGGATCAGATCAAGACAAGAGAGGCTGTGGCCACACTACACAAGTGAGTGGTGGTAAATACACTAGATTTTCATATTCCTACAGATTAAAAGTTTTGCTCAGCATACCTTTTCTAAAGGTACATAATCTTACTGGGTCATGCAGTAATTATATTCTGTCTCTTAATTTATGTGGAAAAAGCAATGCCACTGGTATTATACACTTGTGTGGATTATATCCAACAAGCGTGATAGTACTTTGTACCACACCATTGTGGATTCTGTAGGCACCAAGGATTTTATAAAAAAATATTCCAGAGAGATTTTGGAGATTTTTTTTTTTTTTAAGTGGATTGAAGCTCTTTATCTAACTGATGTGTAGGAAAGTAAAGAAAGATGCTGCTAAATCTAAATGATGACTTTCCCATGCCATAAAAAGGTCAAAATATTAAAGTTTGCTATCTGAGACTATTAACACTGAGACTAGCAAAGCGTGATCAGGACTTGGTATCTGAAAGGCTGAGACTAATATAAAGAATTAGACCAGGAAAAAAACATAACTGGTGCAGAAGAAGGTTAGAGGAGATAAGGAAAAAAGCATGGTATCTGGAAATGAACATCACAAGTTTACACTTGTGATTACCACGTGCTTACTGCCTGCTAGTTTACGCTTCCTTCCAACGTCCGGATTGAAATCCCAGATTCTGCTTGCCCACGTTAAGCTTCCAGCAGCTATCTGGACAGCTCTCTCAGGAAGTCCTAGTGCTTGTCCAAATAGAAGATGTCATCTTACTACTGCTGTCAGTTACTCCTTTAGTCCAGATGACACAGATGAAGTTGGTAAATCTCATGATTCTGGTCATGGTGTTAAAAGGTGTGTGTCATACTCACGACGGGCAAAAAATAAAGGTGTCATATATTAGACCAGAAAGTAGTATGAGTTGCCTCTTATCTCAAGCTAATCTTAGCACTCTTTTGCATTGAAGGCGGCACCATCTTTATACTGCCTTCACGTTGGTCACTTCTGAGGCAATTTTTTTTTATCTTCATGATACCTATAAACAGGTAGACATCTTCTATCATGCTCAGTCCCCACCATCATTTTTTGCTGCTTCCTTAAGCACCCAGGTCTGAGGCTATCTGCACCGTTTTTTTCAAAACGAGTGTTCACTGTCAGGAGGCAGCTCCTTCCCACATTGACAACGGTCACTGGTACTGTCATTAGTACTAGTGAAGACCTCCACTGAAAAAATGTGGAGATCCTGAAAGGATATTCCAGGAGACTGACTTGGTCTCAGTCCTCTCAGCCCTGTCTGCCTCATAACTTTCCAGGGGACTGGAAAAGTTCAAGAGTCTGTTAAAGAGATATCCCTGGTGTCAGTCTAGTTGTTCTGTCTCACTGAAAGAGAACTAAGAGTAGGTGGCGATCCTCAAATCAGTTTGTCAGTTCTTCATTATCTCTTGAATTTCCCTTCAGACAAGGAGGGCAAAGCACACCAAAGTGCAACTGGTGAAGTATTCATTCGGTATCATCTCAGCTACAGGTTACTGAATGCCAAAGCCATTGCCTCCATCTGAACTGAGGTAGCAAGTTCCGTGAGCCTTTCAGCACCAGCTGTAAGGGGAGGCATTAGTTTCTTTGTGTGATAAAACTCCCTAGCAGTAAGTTCCAGAAGAAATGCTTGCCTGTCATCCATTCCCAGAGCCTACTCTTAGGTAACAAAAGGGACATTGAAAAGAGCTTTTCCTCATCCTACAGAATGTCCTGGGATTCTTTTAGGAACAAATTCCTACAGCATTGTCGGGGGAATTTCTCAGCTGTTTAGCATGCCTCAGGCACATTAGCCACTTGGCCTAAATTTCCTCTTCCAGAATACAAGGGGAATGTCATAGTATACCGGTGAAGAGTCAGTGAACCTGAATCACCCTGAGAGAAAAGAAGTTTCTTTAGCTGTAGTAAATAGTTCAGTGATTGGAACTGCGGGCAAATAAGGAAAAGAAGGGAAAACAGATGGATAAAATCACCAGACCAAGAATTTTGTCTGTTTTGCTAGATAAGTACATTTTCGAGAGCTCTTTATGCTACTGTAAATGCTTTTCTCATGGAACATAAATACATATGCTCTAGCAATTCAGCCCTTAAGGCAAGCAGACCATGAAAGGAAGCGTGAGCAGACTAGGTTGGCTTTGCATCTACTTCTCTGCCATCGTCCCTGCAGCACAGTTGCTTACAGGTCTTTGTGGCTGTCTAACTCAGTAACAGCTGTGCCGAGACCTTTCATATCATGGCTCAGTTGGAGGATTCCTCTGCCAGGGGAACCAGATCTCACGCTGTTCTGCTGATGTTCCTGAGAAAGGTCTCAATTCCTGACATCTGCTGAAAGGCCAGAGGGAGCTTTGTCTTTCTGAGGAACGTGGGCATCCTAGGTGTTACACCTCTAGTTAGGGGGGCTTACTGCTTGCCTGGAGACATCTGAGATGCAATGCTAGACAAAGGTTTTTTTACCAGTAACCACAGTTCTTTGAAATCTGTAGCCATTCTGCACTTTCCTTCGCCTCTCTCCCACACTTCTTCCTGGGTTACCTCCAAACTAGGATTCTGTGACTGAAAGGAAATGAAAATGCTTCCAGACACTTTCCTGTGCCAAGCAACAGAGAGGTTAAGGCATGCATGCGCCCTTTATGGGTAGTGTGAAAGTAAATTTTTTTCCTCTCGTCTCAAATGATAAAGCAAAAATAAGGCAGAGTTGCATGTATGAATGTACTGATAAGTAAATTCTCTTTCCTGACTCTTGATGTATCAAATTGTATATTTTTATATCTTACATATTATTCTTATTGGGAGCTTCTGCCTCATGCAGAAACAAGAATGAGCCAGTTGGCCACTCCTGATAAGGCAGTGGCTTTCAACACCTGCCAGATTTCTTATCTTGTGGTTTAGATCCTTCTAAATGTGGCCGGCAACATCTTGTCTTCAAGATTCAATCCTTACACATTCCAAGGCAACATTTGATACACTCCATATCCAAAAGCAGCTTTTTGCTATTAATAAAATAATGATGAGATGCAAAGAGTTTTATCCTAGTTCAGATTTTGGGCAGCATTTAGAGGTGCTGGGATGTTTTTTTTAATTTGTTACAAACCTCTGAAAATTTTAATATTTCTTTACTGCAGAGATGGCATAGAGTTTGCCTTCAAATATCAGAATCAAAAAGGACAAGACTATCCACCTCCTAACCTTGCTTTCCTTGAAGTGCTTAGTGAATTTTCTTCTAAACTCTTGCGACAGGACAAAAAGACTGTGTAAGTAATACTCTCTTTTCTTCTGTGCGTTTTGCTGGGCTGTGTTAATCATTGTAGTGTGTCCCTGAGTTTGGGAAGTTTTCACAATCTAGTGGGTGTTATAAAAGTCCCAGTGAGACTTTTTACATACATAGTTATTCATCATTTTATATATTAAAGTAATAAAAACAAATGAGGAGGAGAATCAAATCCACGGATTAGGTGAGACCTCACAAAACAACGTTCTTTAAAATTTCCCATGGAGCACTGAAAATAAAAAAAAGATCTTTTTTCATATTACCAAAAAATGAATAAAATGTTAGTTGTACAGGAAATTGCTACAGGCCTGTAAACATTGCACTAACATCTGTTTGGGTTAGATATTTACATAAAATGTAAAAAAAAAAAAAAATTGTTGCTTGTTTTAATATGTTGAGTTAAAGTGGGCAATAAACAGTTGTCAAGGCTTCTGTTATTGGCACAGTGGGATGGAGAAACAGGATGAGAGAGGTCACTCTTATTGGTTAGGACAGAGCAGGGTGGTGGGGACCTGAATGGCTAAAACAAGAAGCCTGAATTTGATAGAGCAGACAATGACTGCAGATGGAATACTGGAAATGAAATCAATTGGAGGCATTGTTGTTAAGATCTGAATAAAGAGCAAGAAATATTATTTTAAGAGCAACATTTGAATGGACTATCAAGGGGAACGGTGGATATCAAGAGAACTGGCAAGAGGAAAACTGAATTAGTAAACACAAGTTAGTAGAAAAGACGTGCTGTCAGCATCTCAGCAGGAAGAGAAGGAAATCTAGAGCAGGAAGCTCTAGATTTCTAATACACTGTATAGTAAATATCCAGGATTTGGCCATGGCGCAGTAGTAGCAGTAAGGGAAAAACGGAGGAGAGTGCAGTCAAGCATCATCCGAGAGCTTTGTGCCCACTGTAGAACTGAACTGTTTGAATAAACTTCTGATCATTTAAAAAAATGCAATAGCCAGACTTTCCAATTTAGGCTTATAGATATCTTTCCAGTTGATTTTCTGAGCACAGTGGGTTAAAGTCATACATATCTGCTCTAACTAGCTCAGTTGACTCCTTCTGTCAGACTTCTCTGCAGTTTTTCTATGAAGTCATTTGTTTTAAAGGGCTTTTCTATAGGGTTAACAATTGTGAATATTATAGCTCTCGGCTTGTTCTAAGAATTGCATCTTGGTTAACTTTGCATAAATGTTAATGTATACACACCTAAACCAATTTGATCTTTTATTAATTTAGCATGTATCAATAATTTGCCAATTCGGCTAAAACAATAAGAGCAAGGGTTAAACCAATTGGAGAATTCGATGATCCAGTTGAGCTAGATTGGGACTCAATTTTTCAGACTGCTCTTCATTTTTGCATCCTTGAATTTTGCCAACCTGTGTCCTGTTCTTTAGGACGGGACTTAAGAATACTCCGATTTTATGACAACCTTCCTAGCTGAACCATAGGTTCTCCTGTACCTGGTAGTTTAAGTGTCAGTATCCTAATTCTAATTTGATGGAGCTTTTCCTTCCTGTACAGTCTTCATCCATTCCACAAGTTTCTCCGGTGTCTATTTAATAGAGTTGTATCATGTTCTATGCAGTTTACTTGAGAGCCTAATTTGACCTGATCCAGTGCACGAAATTCATTATTTCAGGGAATATTACCATGGAGATCTTTTTCTTTAGCCTTCTACCTTACCATTTAAAATCGTTCCTCCAAGCCTCTCCTCCTCCCCTCGCTCATTGGTGTTCTTTCTCAGGACTCCAAACATTCCTGCAGCGGGATCCACTTCTCCTAATCTTAGCTGTCTTTACTGTAGTCTTCTGTATTTGAGCTATTTACTTCAGCTGCATTTGAAGATCAGCGAAATGAAATGGGCCCTTTAGGGCATGATTTATCTGGTCTGTGCTAAATTACTACTTTAAGATGAGTTCAGACGTGCGCTAGGTTCCATTGGCTGTGTTGACTATGCAAAAAATCAAGATAATTTGCTTATATGTAAAGATTTCTGTTGGAGAGATCTGCATTCAGTCCCTTGTGAGATCTGTTGTGTTTGCACCCATCAGGCAATGGATGCATTGCCCATAGTGCTTCGCTGGCATTACACACTCAGCTATACTCTAGATAGTTGATTTGCCTTTCTCAGTAGCATGACTCCTCCAATCCACAGGGACCTCTCCCCCTCCCTGCAAAGGGGTGGCCTATGAACAAGAAGGTACATGACCACCATCTGGTGGAGAAGTCCTGCGTACAGGATCATTTACCTCCCTCCCTGGCTTGATCTCCTTCCGCCAAATGACTGTCCTACACTCAGCGAGGGGCTTGTTAGTCTGGAGGCAGCAGTGCCCTAGGATAACCCTGAAAGTCTCATCAGCATAGCTGCCTGTCTCCCAGAGTCCTCCAGCTTGGCTTCCCTACCTCAAAACTATGAATTAACTGCTTGATATATCTGCATATGTCATCTGCCCTCGTGCAAAATGCCGTTCTTGTCACAGTTAGTGTAGTAAGCACCACTCTCTTGCAGGGCTTCTACTTCCTTTCTGGTTTACTGCTGTTCCTTTATTTGAGGGGAAAATGAAGATGTTTTCAGTTTGGGGGCAGGGCAGCAGCACTGGTTTAATTTAGTTTTTCTGCCCTGTTTATTTATCTGACTTCTCATTTTATGACTAACCTCCAGAATTAGTGATAGCAATTTATGAATTTATTAAAATCTATGGATTTATTTTAAAAGGTGCATTTAGGGTGCCAGACTGTTACTAGAAAAAGACTTAACGCTAACCAAGTTGTAAATACACAGGACAGATACAGGCAGGGAAGTCCAGAGAAATTCATCTGAGACAGTGGAGGTGAATTGCCCGCTGGAGGCACTTACTTCATTCACTCAGATGGAGACAGCTTAGTTTAATTATTGGATGTCTGAAGTCAGATGAGATGGAGCCTCAGCAGGGTGTTCTTACTTTCAGAAGGTCAGAGTTTGTATCCCAGTTGAAGATGGTAGGAACTACCAGTACGCAACTCCTCTAAAATGCTGAGCAAAAGTTGTCTGAAATTGGGCGCCTAGTCAGTAGGGAGCCCCCAATTGATGTATTTTTTTCTTTCTTCACTATTTGGGCATAACCTGTGCACTCTGGTTGTGTAAATATCAACTGGATGCAGGAATACTTCTTAATTTCCCAGATTATTCTGCAGATAAGTTCTCTAAATTCATGAAGCACTCAAACGTTGTGATGTTTGACACTGTAGAAGAGAGACTAAACCAAGAATTCCTCGTTCAGTGCAAAGTTTGGATGGTTCTCAGTATATAGATGGACAGACTGATAGAGAATGGAGAAAGAAGCAGCAGTCAGAATGCTGAATAAAACAGTTGTCATAAAAACTGCTGTTTCCATAGCAAAGTCATCCTGTTCACTGAATCAAAACAAAATCCCATTGAAAAATTGGATGCGACTGTTACCCAGGCATACATAGTGTGGCTCCTTATCCTGTTCTCAGACTGTGCAAGAAGTTTGAGCCTGCCTTGAGTTAACGGAGTGATAGGGAGAGGCAGAGTTCATTTCCATGCGGAGCTGGTGGTTTTGACTCCTACTGATGACAACCTGGCAATGTGGTGTTGAATGAAATCACGATTAAAGGCTGCATAGTGTGCTTGCCGAAAGGAATAGAAGAAATGCTGCAAGGGTGTCCTTAGTTGTCTTGCCTAACTTCTGAACGCTCAGTTTTGAAGCTGGAAGAACGCTCATTAGAATCACTTTTATGTGGCTTCTCATATTCATTTTGAGGACTACCTCTGATAGCGCAATCAAATAACCAATGAAAAATAAAACAACTCAAATGCCCTCCGGACCATATACAAGAGGGAGGTTGTTTGATGTCTCCCCTAAGTCAGTAAATGTGCATAAGTTAATAAATGTGCACTGGACTCTTCCACTGCAATTGAACAGATCTCCAGTTTTTTTCACTGAAAAATAAGTGCTTGCATTTGAGGAAACCATTCTCTTCCTGTTCCAAAATGCCAGAGAACGTCCTACATTTCCATAATAGTAGTTCCAGTTCGGTCTGTCTGTTTACATGGCAGCAATACATAGAAGTGGCTTTCTTGATATGCAAAATAGAAAAGGAATTTAATTACAGTGTGCTGCAAACGACTGCAGACAAACGTGGGAGGAGGATGCTGTGAGAGAGAACATTTTGTATTATTTATCTATGAGTAACCTTTACGCTATTAACTATGTTACTTGTCTTTGAAGGAATGACATGTATTCCTATTCAGTCAGAGGTACAGGATGCCTTATCAGCATATGTTTTAAAATTAAAATAAGGAAACACCATGTGGGATTTCTTTAAAGCTCTCAAGGATATGAAGAGGCTCTGCAGACTAATTAAAGAGGAAACAATATGCTGTGAACCTCTCTATTCATTGTCTCCTATTTTCAGTCACTCCTACTTAGAGAAGTTTCTGACAGAGCAAATGATGGAAAGAAGAGAAGACGTATGGCTTCCGCTAATTTCCTATAGAAACTCACTAGTTACGGGTGGCGAGGATGATAGAATGTCTGTTAACAGTGGAAGCAGTAGCAGCAAAGCCTCTTCGGTGAGAAATAAGAAAGGACGACCACCGCTCCACAAAAAGAGAGTGGAAGGTTTGTATGGCTTTACGTTGTCTTGTCATTTTCTGTATAAATTATTGCTTTCCTTCTTTGAAGTCTTTATGGTTTATCAGTTAATGCTGAAAGGTAAGGTATATTCTGTATGTAGTAAAAACAAGACACAATGCAAATGCCTACCGAACTTGGAACACTTCTTTATGGGAAATAACAGGGCAAGTCCCCATTCTTGTGTATATACATGGAGATTTGCACATTCATATTTAAATATTTATAAATATTATATTTATAGTAATCAATAATGTAATAATTGATTAATAATATTAATAATATAATTGATTTATAAATATTATAAAGCATATTTAAAGCTGTTATTGACAGGAGTCAGTTGTGGAGTGACTTGCGCTGTACCTTTCTCAGTCATGGATTTCTGTTTTTCTACCTGTGTTTCAGTCTGGAGCAGTTGTTCA
Organism: Struthio camelus; assembly: GCF_040807025.1. Lineage (NCBI taxonomy): Eukaryota > Metazoa > Chordata > Aves > Struthioniformes > Struthionidae > Struthio > Struthio camelus. Next base: position 5,629,963 of record NC_090950.1, on the reverse strand, counting down.
GTCACAGTAAACCCAAAGCAGAAATTCTGATACAGATCAGTATTTCTGCAGGAACGTTGGAGAACACTAAAAAGACACATTTTTTAATTTAAAATGGTATTGATATGCAGGGTTTGTATTTGCTGTTTCTGTGACTTGAAGAGTGTTAATCAAGAATTTGACTATGATGGCATCTGCACCTGGCTAATCTGTGTGAAATTGCAGGAAGTAGTTCATTTTAATCTCAATATGTATTTACTGTTTCAGTACACCATAGGAATAAGTGGGATCTTTAAATTTCAGGGATTTTCCCAATGTCAGCATCTACCATCCTCAGTGACCAATCTAATGCCAGTTTCCCTGATGTAAATCTGAAATCACTGTAGTTCACACCAGCCAGACCTCGCCTCTTACCCAAAACGTCCCCACTGTACTCTAAATGGCTCTCACAAAAGTTTCTAAAGATCTGTGTTGACCAGATTTCTACCTTCATCTTAGCGTTTAACTTGTTTGTTGTATGCATGAGAGATTAACTGTCTTATATTTAGATTGTAGACTCATTATGTGGGAATCATCTTTGTTAAATGTGTGCATTTAACACCTGGCAATTTAGGCAGTGCTGCAATACGGTATTTGTTTGTATTGGTTATTTTTGTTGTTTGTTAAATATTTCCTCTTTAAATTGTTGTTATTGCTAGGAATAACTGGTAGCTGAACAGAAATTCTTTGGCATAAGACGATGTAATCCTGCCTCATAAGAACACAAAGTTAAATTAGAGCTGAAAAATTGATCATTTTGCATGTGTATCTAGTTGACCTCTTAAATTCCCATTTGTCTTTTAAGATACTAAACTAGTAAAAATATAAATTTGCAGAAGGTGCTGCCACTGAAATAAACCGTACTGAAGCGTAGAAATAGATGGAAGGCCTAAATTAGTGATGGGAGGTATTCATTCAGTGAGTTGACTAAATGAATTCTGAACAACCCTAATACTGCGCTGCATAAATTCACTGTATTATCAGAAATGTATCAGTAATTTTAAATATTTTTTTCTCTAGATGAGAGTCTAGAAGGCTCATGGCTGAACAGGAATGAAAACATACATACTCCAGGGACACTGCAAGCACCGCAGCTCACCTCAACTGTCTTGAGAGAGAACACTAGACAAATGGGAGAGCAGATCCAGGAGCATGAGTCAGAGCAGGGATCTGAACAAGATTTTTTACACAAGTAAGTGTTGGAATTTCAGTATCAAATATAGTAAGCCAAGCAAAGGAGCCACACATTAGTTATAGAGATGGTCTGTGGCTCCAGATATGCAGTGTTTATTTGCAAAAACAGCTGGAAATGTCTTGCTTGTAGCTTGGCCATACGTTGATTATTTTAAATTCCCAGGATAAGTATGCCGTAATGGAATCATGGCAGAAATTCCTTAAGTTAAAATTATCTCATAGGATAGCCATATGGTTATGGTTAAATCTTCCTAGTGTTTGTGGCCCCCGGGGGATTGAACTGTTTCTCTAAAGACCTGTTAGATGTTCTCTTTTCTTTCCCTCTGCCCCATGTCATAGTGCAGTTAAGGTTTGGCAGATATCTTAACAATTTCTCGTACGTTAACTCTTCAGTCTTATTCTAGCTGCCGAGTTAATAATTGTTGTTTCTGGGGTAATTACCCACAGGCAATTTATTTTGCCCTAAATTATATGTACTTTTGGTCACTCACCTCCATTTTTATCAACTCCATTTAAATCCATTCGGGGAAAAGGGGTTTGGTTACTATTTGTCAGTAGTTCATTTAAGAACACAGAGAAGTCTTCAGAGAACGCTCTTATGGGCTATTTCTATTTATTTTAAGCTACAGAATAACAGTATTTGTTTTGTAGAGTATTTTTGTAACTTGTATAGCCAGATTTACTGATCTGGCTTATTTGTATTAAAAAAAGGCAGAGTACACTAGCCGGATGAATCAGGTTTCTACCGATGTAGTATAATAGGAAATAGCCAGGTTGTGTGTCTTGGATTTCTCCCAGCTTTTGTGCATCAAGCTTTTCTTGAAACACATTGCACCAGTTTCCCCGTTCTTCCTGAATGTGCACTTACCCTCCTCCATCCTAAACTTTACTGCTTCATCCTGAGTTCTCTAATGATAGTATTTACCATATAGCAATCATTATTAATAATGATTAAAGTAAAAATGTTCTCCAGGCTTGGATGACTAGGGTATGCATAGACCGCTGTGTGGTACATGTAAGCTACTAAAGTTTGCCCGTTTGTGACCACAGGCTCACATAAAGTCTGAGCAACTTCTAAAGAATTGTACTCTTCCAAAAGGATAACATATTCTTCTCCCTTGCTTGTGTGTTTAACGTGTACGCGCAGGCATCAGCAGTGCAACAAATTAAACCTTGATGCGATCCATGACTCAGTGCTCCCTACAAGAGAGAACCTGCAGCTCAGCTGGCTACAAATACCCATTAATTTTTGTAGCTCATAGTATCTGGCCCTTCTATAAATAAGTCCTGCCATGTGACATCACCACAAGACAGTGTGAGGTGGGATGGTAGGGCTGGCCTGAGTGGTCTACACTGCAAGCAGGGATTTGTGCGCTCCAGTGCAAAGGGCTAGCTTGGGCTCAAGTTTTCCCACCTCGTGCTGTCTGGAAGGACCGTGGTCTGGCATGTAAACCACGTGAACACAAGGCAAGCCTGGGCTTGGATTTTTTCCCCCTATGCAGTTCAGTCTGGTAGAAAATCCCTGTTGGCCACATACAAAGCACAGCTGGGAGTGAGCCCCAGGTCATGTCAATCTCAAGGTATCTTTTTTTCCCTTATACCTACAGGGTGGGAGATCTGGCTTCATATCTCTTACCTGCCTTACTGGGGTCAAGGATTTGCTTCCCATTCTCCTGCCTCCCCAGAAGTTGCCGTAACAGCTAGGTTATAAGGAAGACTCATGTGGCTCTTGGTTTCTCCTTGAAGTTTTTCTAGTCTGCATTAAAAACAAAGGAAAGCTGCTGAAGCAGAGCCTTGCTCCTGACCCTCTCTTGTCTCGCCTGAGTGCGCTGACCACTAAGCTAAATCTGTCCCTCTCTGTGAACGTTTAAGTAGCTACAGAAAGTGAGACAGTTTCCATTCCCAGTGTGTTACACCTCCCGGAGCCTGATGAGTAGGCACTGCCTTGAGATGTGGGAGAACTGAGTTCACATCCTTTGTGTAACCAGATTCCTTCCCCTTAAATCCTGGGTTTAAACCTGTTTCTGTGATCTCAGACGAATGCTGCAGCCACAGAAATATTGAGTAAAGGCACTCTCCTCTCTGCTATTTCAAAGAGTTGGATCCCCAATGCAAGTTCACGGTCTGAACTGACAATGGAGAATCACGTCCTTTCCGACTAGAATTAACTGTTCTTCCACACGTTTCCTACAGGTCAGCTTAGCTTCCTATTCAACATACTGTCTCATATGAGCCTCAAGGTAGCTATAAGGCTGGATCGTGCTGACCCTCAATCCTCATGTGACTTGAGCCCAAGGATCCTGGGTGTCCTACTGAAAGTCACTTAGAACTAGAGGCTTGATTGTGTATAGGCATCTAACACCAGGCACTGAATGCCTCTGAAAATGAGGATCCAAAATAAATACAGAGCAGTCAGTTTCTGAACAAAAGAGGTTAATCGTGTCCAGGAGAGTATTTTGTTTTGGTTTGTTTTCACATCGGTATGGTTACCCCAGTTTATTGCGTCACGTCTTGCTAGGGTCCGAGATACCTAAAAGGAATAAAAACTGGCGTTGCTTTTGAAGATTTGCACTTACTTTACTGTTATCTCTGTTTGTGCTGCAATATACACATCACATCATAATGCATTGCTGTCTACTGTTGGATTTAGGTGTTCCTGAAAGTCCAGCCTTTCAGGTATGGATAAGTTACTGGACACTTAAGTTTATCAGGGCTGTATTTTTAAAAGCAGTTTGTTTTTTCACTTCCTGTGACATTTTTATGTCTTTTAAAATGTATGTATGTCAGTTATTAATTTGGATCTGTTCTTATTCCTATTTTGCCTGATCTGAGGCAGTGAAGTAGGATTTAATAAAATGAATTTTTAAAGTGCTCCTCCTCCAGATGCATGCCACATTAATGAATGAGTAATGTTAGCATGTTATGTAGCCATTTTTATTACAACACTTAATGGATTTTTTGTGCACATGCAGTGAGAGGAGACAAGTTGCAGAAGGGAATCCAGAAGTCGTGTGCAATGATGGATGTGATCTAAATATTTTCATCTGAAGCATGCCCAGACACAAAACTTGAGGAGATACTGTCTCAAAGTAGCCAACTCAAAGTTGTTAGTGTTCTCAGTCATAATGCTGCTTTATGTTTGTTAGTCCCCAGATGCAGATATCTTGGTTGGGCCAACAGAAGCTAGAAGATTTAAATCGAAAGGACAGGACAGGAATGAACTACATGAAAGGGAGAACTGGTGTCAGGCATGCAGTGTAAGTGTTCAGAGCATCGTCATCTCTAGATCAGAACTGTTTTAGCTGACAACGCCTCATTTTAAATTATACGTCTTGGGGTAATTGCTAGTAATTTCTGTGACATTTAACTCTTCTTACTAAAGGCAGAGTAACAGCTTTGCAATGCTGGGATGGACTCTGGAACATGTGGCCCTCTAGCCCAGTGTTCTGCGTCCAGCAGCGACCGTAAGCAGGTGCCTAGTGAACAGGGCAGACATATATGGTACGCTTCCCCCTAATCCTTCCCCAGCCTTCCAACTATTTTCATTTCAGGGGATTTCCTTGAAGCACTGTGATTTGTCTATTAAGTAATTCACAATGAACTTCTCTTCCAAGTAGCTGTCCAGTCTTCCCTTGAGCCTGTGTAAGCTTCTTTCATCCACGTCATCCTTTGCCAAAGCGTGTCCCACTGGGCAGCTAATGGAGGGAACACACTGGGGTGAACACTGACGCCTTGCTCTACGAGGTGCTATGTGCTCTGGTGCTGATCCAACCAAGTCTTTCAGCACATAAGTACTTTTCAGGACAGGCACCAGTCTGTAGCGAGCTCAAGTCCTTACAGCATTAGAAACTGGTCTTGGACTCATTGGTGGATTCCTAGGGACTTACCAATGACCTTGGCAAACTGTGACCCCCTCCTCCCTTCCCAGCTTGTTAAAAGGCAAGCAAATACAGTAAGGTTATTGCCCTTTTCTTGTTAGGGACAGATTTAACTGCTTAGTTTAAACTGTTTAGTTTATGATACTACACTGGACTTCCTGCTTCAGCCTCTTCAAGTGGTAGGTTTGTTTTTAACATGAGATTTTATTCCAGTTAATATTACAGAAAGCATGTTGGTTTTGTTCTCAGCAGAGGGTTTTTTTGTGAAGAGGTAAAGGAATAGTATTTGTGCTTTGTTTTTAATGACAAAACTCAAGGTTGAGAGAGTTAAATGCCTGGATGATGACTTTTATTCCTTTCTCTAATCAGACGAGGTTTAATGGAAGATGATGCTGAGCCCATCTTTGAAGATGTCATGATGTCCTCACGAGGTCAGCTAGAGGATATGAACGAAGAATTTGAGGACACAATGGTCATTGATCTGGTCAGTAGATCTTGATAAAATGGAGAAGGATAGTTTAAAAGGAATTTTAAAAGTGCAAACAAAAAAAAAACAGAGTTACAAGCCTGACTTCCTGTTGTCTGAATATCAAAAAAAAAAAAAAAAAAAGTGGAAATAACCAGAACGGAGGCTCCCTAGAGCCTAACACTGCAAACCTATGCCCAATCGATTTTCTGTTCATAGAAACACAAGCATGCTTAGCACTCTTCCTCTCTAACAGTCTGGACTCAGGCAGTAACGTGTACCTGATGCCTAAAGCACCATCACGCACCTGGAACTTGTCTACATACAGAAGTTAGGACATGATTTATAGCCTATCAGGTGCATCGTTCAGACCTCTCTAGGGAGAGCTAAAGATGTAGCCAGTCTCACTCACTGCACAGTCAGACAAGTGCTAAATCCAGGCAAGGCTAGGCGTGCTGGTGGGGACAGAGGTGAGACCAGCTTATCATATTGGTCAAATACTACATGAAGGTGCATCCTCACCATCACGAGTAGAAATGGCCTCTCTAAAACGCAGTTACAATGTTTGTTTCAGGTTGTGGTTTGATGTTTTGAAGAGTCTAGAAACAGAAACACCTAAGAGTATTTCAGGTGTTGTTTTCTTCCCTGTGCCACTGTTAACACCCATTCTTCATTTTCTGGCTGGCACAGCTCTTTGTGCAGCCACGCTGCAGTCTTGACTGATCCAGCTGAGTTGCTTCTGGTTCCTCTTGGAGGGGGAGGGAGGGAAGGGTGTCCTTAATCAAGGGCCAGGCCAGTTTACAGCCGCACAGAGTTGTGCTGGCACAACAGAAGGAAGAGCCGGCAGTACTGGGTGGCCATGAGTTGGCAATACTTTACATTGGTCCTGCTCCCAAACAGGTAACGATGTCTGTCGGTCTGCAACTTAGGTCCTTTCATGGTAACGTACTGACTACAGGCATGATTTCTTTTGTAAAGATTACAGTGTTACTAGCATCTCTGTTTTGAATGAATACTTTTCTTGTAAAATGGGAAAGAGGATCAGTTTGCTGGATTTTTTTTTTTTCCTCTCATGCTTTCATATTTCTCCTCTCATATTCATACTACAAGGTATAGGTTGTTTTAGGCCTGGGCTATAATATCTTGGAAAGAACAATGTAGGCAATAATTCAGTTGCTGCTGCTGAATACTGAGATTATTGCTAGCATGCAAATGAGTATCAAGTAAGTAAAAAAAAAAAAAAAGAAAAAAAAGAAAAAAAAAACCTCTCTTTTACTGGTAAGCCAAGGAGAAGGAAATGAAGGAACAGATCAAGCCCACGAAACTCAGATTTACCCTAATGTTCCTAGGGGAGGACAACACAAAGGGCTTAGGCCTGAGCAATATTATGACATCTTAAGTGCCTTTTTTTTTTTTTAAATCAATTTTTTTGATCCTGCCAGAGCTGGAGTTTCAGCATGAATGTAAAAGCGTACGGCAGAAAGTTTTATGTGGTTCCTACCTATAGTCCTAATATAAGAACATCCTTAAGTCAGCAGGAGCCTTAAAGTAAGTCCTTAGCTGTAAGCCCAGACTTAGATTACTTTAGAATCCATCAGCTTTAACCCCCCCCATCCCTAAATAAAAGCTGAATTGAAGAAGCGTTCGCCTGTGTCAGGGCCTGTGTCTTAGCTTTTATGGAAAGCCACGCAAAGCTGCTCTGTAAAGGAAGCGGTAAATGTTTGCATGCATTAGCTGCAGAGTCATACCAATCATTTCTATCCAGATAGCTGATACGCTGTACTAAAATAGCTGACTCATCATTTTAGCCACCTTCAAGAAACCGACGGGAACGGGCTGAACTGAGGCCAGACTTCTTCGACTCCGCAGCTATCATCGAGGATGATTCAGTAAGACTTTACTCACCCTGCTTGCTATTTATCTGAGGTTCTCTTCTATTATTATTACATCTAATTAATTACTGTCTTTTAAATCATTTTTCTAGGGATTTGGAATGCCTATGTTCTGAAGTCTGGTGAAGACATTTTACAAATTTGGAACTCTATTGTTTAGAGCTAGAGGCCTATATACTGTGATAGCTTGTATGAAAACCACATTTTTGATGTGATACGGTTTGATTTTTATCCAAATGATTAAGGTCAATCCTTTTTTGTAGTGAGCGAAAGAAGAGGAACTTCTTAATGACACAAAGGAATGTTGGCCAATCCCGTCACCTCAGAAAGGCTGACCTAAAAAATCATTTGTATCCCTGTTCTTGACTGTCCTAATACAGATTTTTTTTTTTTTCCTGGATGAGGAGGAAGTTTTAAATTGTTAAGACAGCTGTCAAAATAAACACTGTTCTACATATGTTTTCTGAAAACAACATTGAGTGAAAACAGAACTTTTTAACTTTATTTTTCTGCTGTACAATTTAAAACAGTTTTAACATTTGCCTTTTTATGTTTTAAAAGCTAGCCATTTTTATTAAACCTATGCCTATCAGCCATTGACTAGCAATGATGCTATAAGCAGGTCATTCTGGCTACAGAAACGTGTTTTTGAACACACTGGATTTGATTAACATTATGGTACGCTTATATCCTCTCATAGGCATTGAGAAGAACACTCTTGTAGAAGAGGTTAGAATTCTAATGACGTGCATCTCTGCCAAAAAATTTCAGATTCTGATATGATAAACCCAGATTTTATACTCTTGAGAAGATTTATTTTTATTTATAATGGGACATAAAGAAAGAGATGTCCATGAAGCCACTTTTCCAACAGATGCTGTGTAACATTCATTTTATATAGCACATGGGGACACAAAAACAGTAAATTTTCTATTGGTACTTGCTCTGTGCATTTTTAGCAACTTATACCAGCAAATAAAGTATTCTCAGTAAAACACACAAACGGTTCTCAAGTAATCACTTTGCTGTTTTTACTACCTACTTCAAGCCCTGCCAACCCAAGGTACATAAACAGCAACTTTCCTATTAAAACAAACAATTCAAGGGTGGGGGAAAGGAATCACTTTAGCATACTAAAAGCAATTTTAACTGTACCATTAAAAAAAAAAAAAAAAAGAGTCTACTTTCCATGCCGTAAATACCCTTTTGCGCTATTTTTGTAAATTAATTTTGCCAGTTAGAAGTACTGTATGTGCTGCATAGAAATTTGTGCTTAGATGGTGAGGTTCTTAAGCTTACAATGGAATACAGCTACATTTTCAGTGTTAACTGTGCATATTAAGAATAATTCTTTGGAAAAAAAAAATATGATTTTTCAAAAAACTAAAAAACATCAAAAAAACAGAAAACCCAAAACATTCTCAGCTAATTCATTGTAATAAGAGTTTTTTTTTTTTTTTCAATGTCTTCAATAATTTGGAATTTCATTATGCTTCAGTTTTATGACTCTGCCAAGTAGCTGCTACTGTAGTTAAAACTGGCCTGATATCAGAGGTGCTGGCCATCCATGACTTGCACTGACTCTAGTATCTCTAAGAACTCAGCCCAAAATGTTAATCTTCCTTTCTGCATTCTAATATTAGCATTTGAGCTACAAAGCAGATTGACCCACTTGGAGCACAGCTGTTTTAGAGGTGCTTTTTTTTTTTTTTAATTTTTTTTAAAGCAACTGCAAAATAATCATGGAGGTTTGGGGTTTGTTTTTGGGTTTTTCTCTCTCTCTCTCTCTCTCTCTCTCTCTCTCTCTCTCCATTTTACAAGCTTATTAAGCTTATTTAAAAACAAAACAACATTAATACCCAGTGCTTACTGGCTGGGAGGGAAACGAACCTAATTTTAAAAACAAATCAGCATTTCACTCAGCTGAGGTTTGTTTCTTAGCACATATACAGTTCTCAGACAGACATGGTTGCCAAAAATGTTTGACTAGCTAATTCAGCCATTCCTTAGCAGATGTTGGTTGGGTAACGTAAAAAGCCTGAGAAGTAGCTGGAACATTGCTTTGTAACAGGTTACATCCCTTCCTCTTCTGTCCACCCCCAAAGGGATTAGGGGGTAGGTAGGAACGGCTGTATTAAGCTGTCAGTACGATACTTCTGTGAGCATAGTAGCATAATAAATGCTGCCTGGTTTGAGTCACAGTCTCAGACAAACCTTGTGCTTCACAGTCCTCTGTATGGAAAACTGATTCCTAATTTAACATTGTAGAATACTGTATAACAAACATTTATTATCACGGTACCTGCAATGGGTTTCCAGTTCAGTTTGCAGTCAACAGGTTTTTTTTTTGTATTATGAGTGTCTCCTTGATTGGTTTTGCTAGTAATTCTGTAAATTGTACATTTACAATATGAGGTTTTTTTTTTTTTTCCTTTTGTACAATTTAAAACTGATGCTTCACCTTTCATTTAATAAACTATTCAAAATCATGAGTATGATGAGCACCCTCTTCACTATAACATCCTTTTAAATTAGTAGTTTGGGCCATCACATCTTGTCATTCCATTCAATAGTATCCAGAGGACCTACTGAAAGGTAGTTCTCACATAGTCCAGGCTTCACAAGCTTCGTTATAGCTCTCTCTCACATTCAGCCTTAGAGAAAGGAAAAACCATAGCTGGTCTTCCCCCTGCCCCACTGCAGTGTGGTTTTGGTTGGCCTGGGGCATTCTATTGCGCGCTTGCTGTAAATCTGGAAAGTCATCATCATGTGAGTTGGCGATTTGCCTTGTTGAAAAAAAAAAAAAATTGCAGAGTTATTTCTTTCCTGTACTGAAACGCTTATAATTGCTTGAACTATCACACACTTTGAGAAAAATTCACTCTTCGTCATGGAAGTCACGAGTGCGCCGGACCACATAAGCAGAAATGGAAGTGGTAAAGTGTGGAAGGTCTAACAACCCAGCTGGGCTAAATGAAGTTTTACAGCTTCACCAAAGTAAACATCCTTTTGTTATTCCTCTGTCTGAGAGAAAGTTGTACAATTTTTCTCATGAATGATTTCACTTCTGAAGCACTAGAGAAAATTGACTTATTTATCATCTAGGCCTGCTTCCTAAAGAAAAATCATCTGATACAGAAAAAGCAACAAGATCCAGCAGGTGAGGAACTGGGCTAGGATTCAAGGTCTGGACTGCACTCTAGGTCTACTCCTGAGACACAGAGCCTGAATGTTGTATCTCCAACCACTTGTAAGTTATGCTCAACTCTTGATGCAAAATGGAACACAATAGTAGCTTGTTCTACTTTTAGGTTCAGGAGTGCTCTTTGTTGAAAGGGTTTTTATTCTAAATCTATTGTTTCTGCAGGTGACTGGCATTCAAAAGAAGCTGGAGTAGTGTGGCGAGAGCAGCCTTCCAGTGTGCTTCCAAAGTGGTGTGCTGGTAGAGCGGCTGAGTGCTTGGAAATCAACTGGATATAGAAGCCACGTTCTTGTGCTGGCAAGAGGCAGAAGAGAAGATGAAGGCTGTAACTAATGAGGTTAGGAAACCATTAAGAAAGGTTGTACTTTTTCTTTGTGCCACTGCCGTTGGGGTTCTCAGTGTCTCTTTTTGACTCTGGTCAGGCTGAAGAACCTATGTGCATAACTCTTTTTGTGAAAACTTTTGCCTCACAACTTGGGGGCTTGCCTTTCATGCCTTGAAAAATCACCTTGGTCCTTGAGCAACTCCTATGAGCTTAAACTACACTTTCCGTCACAGCTAAGAACTCACTTCATAGCATGACCCCCCAACATAATTATGTTTTGGTTTACCTTGCCTTGTTGTTGCAGCATGTTCTCTGTTCCCTGGGGCAGTGGGTGCAGACATCCATGCTCAGAGAGTTTGTCTGCTGAGATGCAACCAGGAACATTCATGCAGCCACCTTAAATGTCTTTGCAGCCAGGACAGACCGTTTAACTGTAACCCAAATCCATTGCCTCTAGCTATCACAGAAACGTGTGGCGCTGTGATTCAGATATGAAACACTCCTCCTGTACTGCTTTTCGGATGATTTTTAGTTGTTGCTTTTTTTCTTCTTCTTTTTTTTGTGGATACAGTCTCCAGGCTCTGTGGCTGTAGCCACTAGTGCACCAGTGCACCTACCTGGGAAGAAGTGTTACCTGGAAGCCCCATCTTCTCTTTTTCTTCCGCTTCAGACACATGCTTGGGGAGTAGACAGAAGCAGCTGTGGTATGCAGGTATGGTGGTTCTCTGTCTTATAACATAGTGCCATTAATTACTGAGGTACTCAAAACAGACAGGTCATTGCAGGACTTCGCTTGCTTGGTAGTTGTTTGCAGTAGTGCTAAACATGATGATAGCCACGACTCTCTGGCTTCTGAGGCTGTAGTTACAATGCAGCTTGTAACGAGCAGAGTGAGCACAGGACCCAGGGCTGATCAGCTGTTGTTCCTTGCAAGTCTGGCAAAGAATCACAGAAAAATTTAGGTTGGAAAGGACCTCTGGCGCTCTCCATTCCAACCCCCTGCTGAAGGGCTAACTTCCAAGTTCCTTGGGTGCCCCACGATCAGGGAGAAGACTTTTGACTGACCTTTTTCGAAGTTGGGCGCATTGCCTGTTGTCCTTCAAGAGGAGTCTGTCTCTATCTTCTCTATATCTCCCATATGCCTGCAGCCTAAAGGTAACTTGATACCAACCTGAGAGCCAGTGTTGCTTCAACCATCACGTAAAAGTTGCAACTCAGAAAAGGCCAGCACAGGAACAGAACAAATTAGAGATCTGCAAAGTTCAGATCCCAGTGCACTACAATCCAAGCCCAACATTTTTCTTGGGTTGAGGCTGTGGTCCTGTGGTGCAGGAAGCAGAGCCAGACTGCAAAAGTGGATCTAGGGCTAGATTTTAACTCAAAAAATGCCTGAACCCCTCAGTGGTGAGAAGTCACTGCAGCCCTGCCTGTCTGTCTGAGCCACCTTCCAGGCCAAAGGAACAAAGTACACCAAGGGAGCGTTTGAACTTGAGCAATTAGTAACAGCTCCATTGCAGCAGGCATTGCCAGTTGTGTTGTTTATAAAGATGAACTGATATGATCCCAGATTAAACGAGATAATACATACTACGATTTATTGATGATTGTTATTAGCAAAATCAAAATGAAGAAAAGTATTTCTACTGCATAGTAGAACTCCACTTAAACAGAGAGTGTTTGTATTCAGAACGCTGCCACGTCTTGCAGCATGGCAAGTCCCTTCTCACTCTCAGAGTGGGATATTAGCATGTTTCTTCCAGGGACTGGACTGTGCTTTACTAGCCAGCACATCTAGGTCATGGCAGATGCGCTTGCGGGTGGTTGAAGGCTGGATGATATCATCAACAAACCCTGTAGAAAAAGCAACCACATATAACGAGTTTGCCTCTCAACCTTCTGTATCTAGGTTGTAATTTCAGTTTGCAAAAATCAATAGTTTTTAAATTAGACACACTTGCTTTTTTTTAAAAAAGGCAACAGTTAGCAAGCAAAGAAATTTAAAGGGGGCTTTACTCACTGAGTACTGCACCTGCTACTGCAAAGTTTTAGCCATACTGTCTCCTCCAATCGATTAGTTTGATTTAAATGATTTCTCTTCTAACCAACAACTCTGAACCTGTAACTTTGCATTTGCAGGAGTCTGTTTTATTCTTGCTCAAACAGCAGTAATGGTCTACTGCAAAACTGGAAGGAGCAATAGCGTAGATATTAGCTGTGGCAGAAAACAGCCTCAAGTCTTCCCAGCTCTGTGGCACTATTAACAGGATTTAAATGAAGTAGTACAAAAACAATCAATATAAGCTATCATTACTGGAAATGTGTAGAGAGCAAATTACAAGATCTGCAGAACTGCTTTTTGGAGCACAATTTCATTTTAAAGCTAGAAATAAAACCCCTTTAAAAACAGTGGAAACATTCACTCCAAGCTTGGAGTCCTGTGGAGCCTCACTAAACTGAAACAGACTCTGACCCTTTCTGAAGGTCTGCACCTGGAACTGCCAGGTGGATTGTCAAACCACCTGCAATTTTAAGGACAGCTTTTGAGAAGCTTCTACTGTCTAAAAATTGAAAATATGCTTTTCAGTGAAGTCATCTGAATCATTTCATAGTTTGTTTGTGGCTAGATGCATTTTCTTTCATATGCACAAGTTATGGTTAAATGCCACCTTTCTGTGTCTTGCCCAAATACCCTATCCACTAGCAAAAAGTCTACTCAACAGCTTCAAATTTACCTGTGGGCAATGGCAAATTCAAAAAAGGGACACAATGTGCCGGATAACCATACCTCTCATGGCTGCGGGAAAGGGGTTTGCAAACTTATCCACATATTCTGCTTCCGCGTCTGTCTCTTTTCCTCTGAAAATTATCTGGACAGCCCCCTAGGAAGACAAACATAGCTTTCCTCTCTATAGGCTGAAATTACTATCACTCACCTTTAGGCTATCTGATTTACCTGCTCCCTTCTGCCCACCACAAACATGTATACAAACATGTGCGATCAAATATGCCTCTGAAAGAAGTTACATCGGGGGTATTCGTCTTGTTAGGCTGCCTCTGCTACCAGAGAGACGGTGAATTGGCCTGCACACCAATGTGAAAGTCAGCCTGGATTTACCTTTGCGCCCATCACTGCCACCTCTGCAGTAGGCCAGGCATAGTTTGCATCTCCTCGTAAATGCTTTGAACTCATCACATCATAGGCACCCCCATAGGCCTGAAACAAAAAACAGAGGATTAGTGTGACGTGATCTCATAGCAGCAACAGCCTACATTCCTCCTGCAGCTCTTCCCTTTCCAAAGACAAGCAAGCAGGGCTAAATTTTTACCTGTAAGAGAACACAAGTGTCTCCCTTTTGCTAACCTTGATAGGTGGTTCCTTGATCATGCAGCCCTAGAAGGAAGCTGTGGTTGGGTCAGCAACAACTGACACACCAGTACTGTACTCTTGGCTTCTACAAACACACGTTCAAGGCATTTCCGCTTCTCTGGTCAAAATAATTAGGAATTATAAAAATTTCACTACAACAACCTCTTAAGACTGGACCACTAAAACTAGAACCCCAAAAGAGCATGAAAGGAGGCTCCATCTAAGAACATCACTGTTGGCAGTTAAAGAGGAATTGGTGTATACTTGGGACACTAGCCCCTGACTTGCACGGTACACTTGGAAACAAACAAATCAAAACGGGTGCTTTTGGAACCTGCAATGTTCCACCCTGGTGCTGGAAGTTCTCCAAACAGCAATGATGAGCAGATACTGCAGAAGAATATGTTTCACAGCATTACTGAGAACTACAGCAAGCATGCAAGCTTAGGAGGTAAAGGGTGGTAATACTCACAACAATCAGAGAAGGCTAAGAGGTAGAAAGATGAAAAGTTTTTTTTCTTTTTGCCATGCCATGTCAGAAGCTTATCAAAACAACAACAACAAAAAAAAAGTAGGGAGGACTGACCAGAACAGAAAAAGCAGAGAGATGTTTAGCTAAGCCTTTTTTGGACCCTTTTTGGTCCAGAGTTTAGGGCAGCATGGTGTCAGGTACCTTATAAAAAAAAGAAAAAAGCTGCAAATTAAGGACAGTATAAGAGAAGCATCTTGAAGAAGAGAAACCACACAAGCATTAAAGCTGCAGACAAAGCAGAAAAAAGATAAAATCGGCACTGCTTTTGAAGAAGGAGACCAAAGTGGCAAGAATATAGAAAGAGGATCACAGGGACTGCATCTGGGCAGAACAGGTGACATGTCCTTAGTGAGACAAGCTGGGTAACAGAAGACAAACATTTGACTGAAGGGCATTCAAGGGGGAAAGCAAAGAGCAGAAACATGGTATTTCAGAGGATTGTGGAGACAAAAGGAACAAAGGATCTGTAGTAATATTCTGAGAATAGAAGAAATGGCTCTTGTAACTTGAGAGAAAGAGATAGTATCAGATGGGACAAACGGAGATGTGACAATGAGAGAAAACAGAAGAGGGGAACAGAAGGACAAAGAAGGACAAAGATCCACGCAACGAAAATTGCTACGCGTGAAAACAGGAACTCTAAAATAACACCCTGCAATTATGCCAACTTACCTTTCTGGTGATGATAGTAATTTTAGGCACAGTTGCTTCTGCAAAGGCAAAGAGTAGTTTTGCACCATGACGTATAATTCCACCATACTCCTGAGATGTACCTACAAGTGACAGAAATAATTTTTTCAGCCTAGAAAATTAAAAAAAAAAAAAAACCTAGTTGGGCAACTGTCATCATCCACTACCAGCAGCAAAGCTAACAACAGCAACCAGAGCCGTGTTAATAACTAGGTGCAGTTAACATCCAGCCAGTATTCTCCATATGATGCTGAACAGCTGTATGAAAAAATATGTCACCAAAAGAGGCATAAAGTATAAGCAGCTTCATATATAAGGTCACAGGACTGTAACACTCACCAGATGGTATCTTCCTAAGCAGAAACTACAGTTACATAATTTTCAAGACTCCAAATGTGACTAGCAAACAAAAAGGTAACCTAGATTCACTTCTCCAGGAATCCATGGTCTTTTAAAATACTTTTTTCTTGACCAAATTAAAAGGCAGGTTGGCTACCATACCAAAAACCTAGGCTAGTCTTCTTCCAAGCAAGCCCAAGATAATGGACCTTAAAAGACAGAGCATAAGTTCCTCTATAAGGCGTCTCATAGCAAGTAGCTCTGGAGAATGATGTCGTCCAGCAAATATGAATACAAGTCATCCATTGTATAGGATGTTCTACAAAGTTTTGCCCCAACCACAGGCATAGCTAACAGTCCTGCCAGGATCATGGCTTCTCTGAAGAGCTGATGAGAATATTCAGCAACTGCAGATTTTTGTCAAGGCCTAGTTCCAACAAATCAGTGCGTTTAAAAAAAAAGGCCATAAATGAATGAACCTATCTTGGACTTTCTTGGTTACAGTTATATATGTGGCACTAGGTAATACAGAATCACTGTACTGCAAAGTCAATAGTGCAGTAACTAGTAACTAACTAAGAAGCACAGGAGATGGAAAGACTTGGTTCTGGTTTTCATATTTGCTTACGCTACAGGAATCACAGAAGGAAAGGGTCAAACCAAAAGGTCTAACAAGCAAAAAGTGCACAAGGTTCCCAAACACAAATATGCAATGATGGGCAAAAACTGAGATATTTGAATGCAAAAATGAAAATAGGTATACCAATGGCCAAACTGGCTTGTAGACCTTGCTTCAGTCAGAGCTTCAAAGATAAACTTGATTGCTTTCTATTAACACAAGTTGGGGGGGGGGGGAAGCCTCGTGAACTGTGCATGACCTCAGCTCTTGAGAAGCCGTAACGCACCTTTGAGAAGACTTTTCACGTAGTCTCAAGCTCTTAATCTCTTACTCCCCAAGACTAACTCTGTGCCCTTCCTGAGGAAGAAGTCCTGCAGCAACTGTTTTCATTCTTAATAGCGCAGTGAAAATTCTGACCTGAGCACTAAAAGCACAAGCTACGACAGCTAGTTGAGGGAACATGACCATGTTAAGAGGCGTTATGATTGGGTAAGTAACTTTGGAAAAGCCTTTTACAGAATCTGAAGCCACAAAGTAAAACAGCATATGCAGCAAGAAAGGAAGACTGCTACATCATTACCAAAAGAACAAGAGGCATCCTGGATATTGCTCTCCCTTGTGTACCCATGGACCAAACACAAGAGGGCAGTGCCTCAGCACATTTACCTGTCTGCCATGATGGGAAAAATCTTCCAGGTGCCAGCAGTAGGACATGCATGCACTGCATGAACCATGCATGAGGACTGGCACTTGAGAACAGCAGTCACTTGTACTTTATTTCTAGGATGTCTGACTTTCAGAGCACTGTATATAACTAACTCTACAATTACTTCCTAGCAGTTTAATCAACCTACTAACATTATTATTTTCTTTTAGCACCTAGCATAACCTCTTACAGTAATCTGGGATCACTGGAATGGAAAACTTATTTCAATAGAAGATTTTAAGTAAAAGATTCTTTTGTGAGGTTTTTTTTTTTTTTTTAATTATTTGGTAGTCTGTTTGGTGACTTGACTTTAACTTTCACTCAAGTGAAAATTGAGCGTCTAGTAATTTATGCCTACACTTAAAAATGTCTGTTCTCAACTCTAATTTCAATTTTGGTTCTTATATTTCCCTCCAGACAGTGGAACTTGTCAAGCCCACAAAAATCTTCTTCCCAGCAGCATACACCGGAAAAGCCAGGTCTCATCCCAAGACAGCTGAGATACTCAAACTAGACCCAGAAACTGGGAAGCAATCACAGTCTGTGCAGTATAGTTATAGCCTCAGTTTCTAATTCAGATGTAAAAACGGAGTAACCAGTCACTCACTCAAAAACGTTTCAAGCGTAAGCTCAATTCAACTGTTATTTGAACTGTTTACACTGTCACCCATGGCCAATTAGTATCTATAACACGCCTGTCTCGGCTATAGATTTATTCCCAAATTTGTTCTTTTTTTATCCAGCTTCAGGTTAGGAAAAGCTTAAACATCACCTGTGTGCACACCTCTTAATTTGGAGGCTCTTTAAGGTGTTTGGTCACTAATGTCGTTAGGCGTTTTGCTCACCTCAGTGAGCCAATATGACAAATTCTTCTCTACTGAACAGGGAAGGAAAATGGTGACCACACCCAGAATATATTCTTTAAACTGAAATTGCTAATGATAAGATAACTAATCTTTTAAAACTCCATAAAAAACATTTTAGGATCACTATAACAGCCTCACATTTTCCTCTCTGTAGTGCTGATTTTATTTGTCCATTTATCTGTTTTTTTTTTTTTCTTACTGACATTCTGTTACGTAATACTAACTTAGTGCTTTTGATTGGCTATATACAAATAGCTTCGTGCTTGAATTTTTGAATAACTTTCCAAATCTAGATTCCTACAGCAGTCCCTGAAGCGCCAATGAGAAGTAACTCACTTCTTGATCCAAAAAAACAGAATAGAAGTGTGCTTCTACTGCAGGGGAGAAAGAAGAGGGTGCAAGAGGGAAGGGGAAGGTTCTCTTAACACCTTCTGTATTGCCCCCTTGCTAAAACATGCAAAATACATTGTATCAAAATAAGAACTGGAATATGTTTGTTTACCCTGAGGTAAACCTTGAAAGTTTTTATATCACAGTGTCAACATCATAGTCAAGTGTAGGAAACACTTATATGTTATGCTAATAAATATTTTATATTCATCAGCATAGGTTACACAGCCTGTTTTCCTAATAGGGCATTTTAACATTAATTATAATACATACAGACAAAAAGTCTAAGCTCAGGCCTTTCCTTACGGATTTGCTCAAAGCTTCTCCTAACTCATGGACATTCTCCTAACTCATGGACATTTTTGTCTACCAAGTTACTGTGGAGCTTAAATTAACCTGAAACAGCTAAGAAACTAAGGGAAGGGGACATGTATGATTGGATCAACAGCCACCAGGGACATCCTTTTTTCATATAACCTCATCCTCGTATGCATTATGGTATTAAGTACAGTAGACAGAAGTTGTCAGAAAAGGTAGACAGTTTCTCTTGCTGCAACAAAGCTTGGGTAGCAGCCTGGGCTTCTATTAGATTGGCATATCCACGGATGAGCAGATTTTGCTTGGAATACGTCTTGAAGGTGCTCTCAACAAGTGCACTGCCCAGTTTTTAAACCGTGGCTGTCACACCTACAGCTGCTTTAACCAGTGGCCTCTGTATTCTCACATCTAATTCTACCTAGAGGGCTGAGAGGGAACCCCTAAAGGGTACGTGGCATTGCCTTCCACTGTTATCTCATGAAGCCACAGTCTTTGCAGGACACTGTGGTCCCGCATACCATCCCAGTGCGATGCAGCGTATCAATAAAGCAGCTAGTCCTTAAAGGGACATGAAGTTTCCTGATAATAGAAACAGTGTAGCATCCATCTCATCTATGACAAGGACAGTATCTTTGAGAGAATGCAGTCATCTTTTTTCTGGACGGACCACAGTTAACAGCTTTGCAATTGGGCCCAGACAATGGGACATACCTTCATTCCCCACATCCAACCCTGGCAAACTGGTCATCCCAATAGCTCTAGCCAGAGAGTTCAGCAGTAACTTGCTGCATGAATGGGTCCTTTTTTCAGTGTATGTTTTGAAATCCCGCAAAGCTTTGATAACTGCTATCAGTGTGTTCTGAGGTCACAATCTGGCTTATTTAGGTCTAGTACTGTAAACAGTCTTCCTAGGTAGTTTTTTTAAAATATGTTTTTACTCTATTAAACCACCTCTCCTCCCAACTGACTGAAATATAATAGCAGCCCGTACCTGGCAAAAATCCAGGAACATCCACAAAAGTAATGAGAGGTATGTTGAAAGCATCACAGAACCGAACAAAGCGGGCTCCTTTCACAGAAGAATTTATGTCTAAGCACCCTGAAGTTAAGAAAACATGGTTAGGTGGTAGCAATTCCAGTGATCTTCTAATGGCAGTAATTCAAAGCAACATCAAAAATTACAGTCTATATTATAGCTATATTCTCTTTGAAAAGCAAACAAACCAAACCCATTTTTTTCTGACGTTTTAACAAAAGTGACAGTCATTTAAAAAAAAAAAAAATCTTATCTGTAGATAATGTTGGGATAATCTACCCTGAAGTTTTGCTGTTTTAGCACTAAGATTAGAGTACAAGATATATTCAACAAACACTCATTTTTTTGCAATATAATCTATAGATTTCAACATCGTTTAGTGATTACTGCTGTACAGATAATATCGTTTGTTTCCAAAAAGTAGCATTTGAAAATATACTAATGTAATTTAAAATATTTTTCTATAACTTTCTCTTCACTGATATTTTTCACATCAGTTCAGACTGAAACCTTACAGAGTTCTCCATAAAAAAAACTCAAATGTTCCTACTAATATACTAAGACAGACCAGCCTTTTTGCTAAACATGTTGCAAAGTGTTTCTGCTGTTTTGGTGCCTTTTAGAATATCGTTACCTTCTACTATATTAAGCCTATACAAAAGGCATATAAAAGCACCTATCTGAAACATCAAAAATCTCTGTTAAAATTAAAAACATCAAACGAAGACTAAAGTAATAGTAAAGCCTGCTGACTGTCTAGGAGTTTGATAGGCCTATCTCGGCATGATTATCCAAAGAAGAAAACCATCATACTGGGTCATCTGATTTTTCCCAAACTAATTCGTCATACAGAAAGGCACAAAACTTAGAACGGAGCAAAACAGAAACTTGCAATTTGTGTGACTCACTTCAGAAATTATCTAAGAAGGAGAGAAAGCAAAATCCCTCAACATTCATAAAATGAAGGTGATCTTAGCCATAGCTACATGCTTGTACCTTCATATCTAAGTTATTTGAGGTCAAGAGCCCCATACTTGTAGGCCTGAAGCTTAGCATTTTTCTAGCTGTAGCAAGTAGCCTACTAAAAGTTACCTCTCCCTACAGAAGTGTTTTAGGCATCTTAGTCCATCTTGCTGTGGCAGTAAGTATATAGCTTCCATATTATGCGTAATCCAATTAATTGCAGGCTGCTGCTAGAGCAAGTGGTGGTCTTCTGCCCGCCCTGGTTCTTTGTTCCTACAACTCCTCTTGTACTGACTACAGCAATCATTTAACAGGTAAGCCAAACCACCTTACTGATCCAGTACAGAAATTCACCTTTTTTCCTGGTATTTTTACAACAGATCACCGGCTGTTCTAAGTCACAATGCAGCTGCATGACAATGAGATTCGAGACAAAGAAAGTGGTAAGAAAACACGGAGAAGGACTGGAGCCCATACAAAGTATAACCTATGCTTTGAGCTACGAGCAGTTAATCTCATAGCCAGATAGCCTTACAGGGAGTGCAAAAAACCACAACTCAATTAGGAGGCATGCTATTTGCAAGTTTCGCAGCACAACATACAGCCCACTCCAACCTGATGCTACTTTGGGTTGGTTGCCCACTATCCCAACAGTTCTTCCATTCATCCTGGCAAATCCAACAACGATGTTTCTGGCGTAGGAGGGCATGATCTCAAAGAATTCCCTTTCATCAACAATCTGCAAGAATAAGAGTTAGGCGGAGCCCTTATGAGGACATGTATACATAATACCGACAAACACAAACCAGCTATGCTAGTATCAGATTTTTTTTTTTTTTAAGTTTCAGAATTTGCAGAATTCAAAAAAATATAAAAGGAGAAAAGAAACCTTTTACTCTTCTTTGCAGTCTTTATTCCAGGAAATAACTAGTGCTGCATTTACTATCAAAACTGCCGCTTAAGCATTCCATCAGAGAAAGTCTTTATGATGTTTTCTCTGTAGTAAGCCTTTTTTCCTAGCTTGTAACAAATTAAAACTTCAAATCAGGGGTTTATAACTTCTTTCTTGTAACTTAAATATTGGCAGACTTCACTTTAAAAGAAAAGTGTACCGCGATAAGAAAAACAAATAATACTTCTTGGAACTTGGAATCTTTCCATTATTCAGTTGATGTATATTGCAATTCTTTGTAAATGCAGAGCACTTTATTAAGAGAGACCAACATATCACGCTCTGCTGTGGCAGATGATCTGCGTACATCTCCTAAGTTGCATATGAGAGAGGAGAATGGAGAAATCCCTTTATCCACTGTAGAGGGAATACATGCTGTCATGTGTATCTAACTGGAACCAAGACTCCTTTGTAGCGGCCCTTCCCTGGGGTTGACGTTCCCATGTGCGCTCTGCAAAGTGACATCTACTAGTGTATAAAGCAGTACCAAAATTCACATGTTCAAAAGAGACCATAATTATACATGGAGCAGTAGCGACACCTATACATGGATGCCTGGTGTTTTCCACTATAACTCCTTGTTGTCAACTGTTTGTGACAACTTTGCCTATGCAGGCTGCAGTTTGCCAGTCATTTCTGAGAATGAGGCAAATAAAAAGCAGCAAAAAATGCAAGTACTGTTTAAAATAACTTTATTTATTTCCTTATTACTTCTCAAAGTCTGTGGAAGGTTTTTTTTTTCCCCCTCCTCCAATTAGCTTAAAATTTGTTAAAGTCCACCTTTTGACTTGCAACAGATAATACCAAACTTCAGAACAGAAGATCCTCAGATCAAAAAACACATCCTGAGCTTTTCTTTTTTCTCTAAGATGAATCTAAATGCAGCCAGTTGCAAACTGAAAAGTATTAGCTGAATGAGTGTGTGAGGAGAGCCAATCAAATAAAATAGTAAAAGGCAGAAATTTCAAAAGATCCTTCAAAGAGAGCTGAGCTCCACCACCACTACCACCACTTGTAACGCTGTCTGTGAAACGGAGTCATTCCTCGCTTCACCCATGCACCTCTCTGAGTCCTAGGTCATCTCCCATTCAACATCCAAGTGGCAAAGGAAGCAGCTGGAAATTTGAATGTTCAGAATTCAGACTCTTGAGGTGCTCTACAGGGGGCTCTAACAGTTTCACATAATAAAACTTGTTTTACAACCATTTTCTTCTCGCAAACTTTTAAAATGTAATAAGTTGTTACAATTGAAAAAATGAAGTATTCAAAGTTAGGCAAGGGAATTATCAGCATTGCCTAAGCTGCTTCAGTAAAACCCTTATTATTTATACATTACAATACAGGGTTTTTTAGATTAAAAAATATCTCTCTCTCTCTCACACACAAACACACACACACGCGCGCGCGCGCTTCCTTCCCCTCCATTCCCTCAGGATATCTGCCTCACTCAGGGGAACAAATTTGTACAAAATCGTAAATAGAAAAGGGGTAGATCCATTAATGTATTCTTTGTAGTTTATTGCCTTCTATTAAAAAGATAATAATAATAAAATTCAAGACAGTAGTAACAAGAGGATTTTTCTGACCCCTAAGAGAGAACTGAATTAGAGCATCCTCCATCTGATCAATTATGCATTAAGCATGAGAAAATGAAGCAGGAGAACAAATCATAAGATTCCTTTCACCTGTCTCTTGCTTCATGGCCACAACACAGGGGAAAAAAACTTGTGAAGACAAGCTCACTTAAAAAAAAGTAGTCTTCAGGGGCATTATATTGATTTGTTTTCGTTATTTAATAATCAGATTTTTCTCAGCAGTGCTCAAACTAGCAGACTTACAGAGTGTATGATATCCAGCATATCATAGGCTTTAGTAGATTCGATCGGGACGACTGTCTCCAGCTCAGGAACCAAACGGTTACTGCAGAAAATAAAAGTGTATGTGACAATATTTGCAGATCAGATGAACGTCAAGACAAGAAACATGGACATACAATTCCACCTATCTGAGATTTCGAGGAAACTACTTCTCAAATGTGGAGAACAGAAACAGTCACTCTTCTTCACCTTAGCCCGTTGCACCTCAGGCCACTGAGGGCACAATTCAACCTCACCCACTTTGAGCGTCTGCTGTTCTGAGCTCCTCCTGGGGTCAAAGGAGAGGAGTCAGACTGATGTCTGCCTGAAGGAGACATCTCTTTTACAGGCATCTCTGCTTATGAAATCATCTCCCAGAAATACCATTTCCCTTCTTTGACTAGAAGGGCCTAAAATTACATGTGCTGCTAACATCACAGCAGGTGAATGCTACAAATGGCAGTCTGCAGGGGGCACTGGAGGCATGTCGGATAAAGCACGTAGGCACAGTAGAGCAGGGGGAAGAGGATTTGGTAGAACAGAGTGTGAGGTGGCACAAACAGAACAGTCTGCTTATCCAGCAGCCACAGTCTTTATAGCTAGATGGGTAAAACGGTCCTTCCCAATGGCAGAGCAAGGTTGCCGGTCACCTACCTGAGTCCCCTGCGCGCACAGAATTCAGGAGCTGCACATTTACAACTCTGATGCTTTCCCTGCCTATATGTGGCCCTCAGGCCGTAAGCTGAACACTTGTGATTTAAGGAAACTTAACTGTAAGAAACCCTTCCATCTGTGTTTCTCCTGACAAACAAGCTGAGATTCGTGGGTGGGAAAGACATGACCACTCTTAGCTTCTTCAGTTGAATGGTTGTGTTTAAAGACTTTTTACCACTATTCCGTTTTACTCAACAGTGATGCACTTCGTGCGGAGCTTGAACTTTCAACAAAAACGCTGCCTCTGTGTTTACAACTCAAGCCATCAGTTCTCTCTGTCATCAGATCATAGCGGCTTCATCAAGGACATACGAGTGTTAGACAGCACTCGCTGGGTCTGTGGACTCATTCATACTTCCACGGCAGGGGCCAGAGACGTCAATTTTTATGAGTCATCACTGAAAAGATTTTGGATGGTATTACGTTTGTACTACTCCATAAAAATACCGATTCATATACGCTATAAATGGCCTTTTTGTGGAGTTCTTATTGAGCTACTATTTTAACAATGCCATGATTTAGTACAGTTAAAACTCTGTCAATACAAGGCTCTAGATATCCACTTTAAAACTGAAGTAAATGATCTGCAGTTTTTCAAAATCAGGCAAAAAGTAATAATGCAAAGCCCACAGCTGTCTCTGTGCTCACATTCAGGGGAATAGACAGCCATATCTCTTTGCCCAGAGAATAATAGATATATTTATTTATAGAATAAAACTCACAGCAACACTTCAAGTATTTTTTTTCCACATGCCTGATAATTTTATATTTTTATAAAACAATATCATGAAATCTTAATCGATGAAAGCAACTAATTTTAACATACTAAGCCCCAACCTACAACAGATTCTAAAAACTTTTACTTATCTGTAAAGTAACGATGAATGTGCATTAAGTTCTGCTGATTACTTATGGATTTTGTTCTCAGGTAACCCAAAGGATAAGGATTAGGTAAGGAAAACAAAGTATCAAATTATTGCTCTGTAAATTTACAGTGCTATGTTAAGGGAAATTATAAGGCATCGAAGTGAAAAACCACCACCAAAACAAACACGTTATCCAGGATATCGTAAGTTTAAAAATCTCCTTCAAATCATCACATAAAATGAAGGACATCTGGAGCTTGCTATTGGAGTCACTGGGTTTAAAAGGCAGTTGAAAGTGGTGTTTCTTACAGATCTCATTTGTCAGGAGAGATCTGTTGTTCATCACCAAAGCAGTCATCTGAAGACTGCAACAGCCTGAGGAACCATCATCCAAATCGATACTGGTTTTCATTTAGTACAAAAATGAAAACGTACCTAGGGTACCAGTAATTACCCCCTCCAGAAATTTTGAGCTTTGGAGGAAACTTTTTTTTTTTTTTTTTTAAATAGTCAGAGACACAGAAAGTTAAATCACAACACAATAAACTAGATGCAATGAACTAGACACTCTTCAAAGGTAGAGGACATATTTACAAGTAGTCAACTTTGTACTATAAGGAGCATTCTAGTGTTTTAGAATCCAAGCCATTGAAATCAAAACCTCCGACCAACAGGAGTATCACCAATCAAACCTGGTATTTTTCAACACCATAAAAAACCTACTCAGAGAGGAAAAAGAACAGCTTCTGGACTTGATGAAAAAAATACACATACATAAAGCATTTAATTTGCATTACTGGTGACTATTCTTCCTGGCATAAAAATGATGCAATAAGAAAGAAATCACTCCAGAAGGATGGGCTTTGACTGGAGCAGTGATAAGGATCAACCACATCAATTCAAAGCAGAAGGAGTCCATTCAGATGTCAGGATATCCCAATGAAACGTCACAATGTAAGTATTAACACCACAAATGGGAAAACGGTTGGAGATGCTGCCATAAAAGCTAAATTTAACAAATAATCTTCACATGCATAAAGACAGTAAATTACAGTTTTTAATGCAAATTATTGAGTATTAAACTGTGATCCTCTAATAACATGGATGGTGCTACCAGCAGATTGCCTCCCTTAAGAAAATAAAAAATTAATCTCTTATCCATTAGCAGCTACATGGTAACTGACAGCTTCTCACAGGAAAACAAAACCTCCATTACAAGATACACTGAAAGGCTGTTGTTTCTGTAACGAAATTAAAATATCACATCCAAATGCCACAGATGGTAGATATCCCAGGAACATTTGATGGTTGCTCAGAAAGAACACGCTAACCTTAATGTTTACCAAATACTGTAAGAGATTTGCTTTAGTTTGTCACCATCAAGACAGAACAGTCTTCTAGTGAAACAAACCTCTAAGAAGAAACATCTTAGAAAAAGTTAGGAGCAGTAAGTAATTAACCTGTCTGAATAGTCTCCAAACAACAATTAGCAAATTCTTTTCTGTACTAATGAACAGTATTTCAGGTAGCAGAGTAGTGGTGATTTGTAAAATTAATCCAAATAAGTTGTTTTAAAGACTCTGCAAAACAAACAGTTAAACATGAAGCCAGGCTCACCTTTCTGATTCACATGTTAAAATCTTCATGTATATAAGAACCACAAGACATATATCACACATCTTTGAACTGAAAGGAAGAGCAAATTCAGGAGGGGTTCAGGAGAAGGCACTGACCTCTTATGGTTTCCCTACAGAAAGGGCTGAACTAGGGTGCAGCCAGATGTCAGGCCAAAATGCTTTTACTCCATTGACATTCTCAGTCTTTAATACCGCTAGCAAGCCTGTCTACTCAGTCCTGTGCTGCTCTCTGGCTGTCCCTCTATCTCTCGGAAAAAATTCTGATAAAGATCCAGACAGTCACCATTCTTCCCTTCTTGATATGACTCAAGTTTACACTGTCAGTCACATAACGAGCCCTGATGGATGGCTACCTAATGCATAAAACTTCTTGCCTCCTTTCCCTCCTTGTCATTTCCCCACCTCTAACCTTAATGAACAAAACTTACCCAGCAGGCCAGAATTGACAAAGCAGGGCAAGTTCTCCCCACTTTTGTTCAGTGCGCTATCTTCCGCTTCACTTGCTTGTTTCAAGGGACTGTGACAGCCCATCAAGACAGAAATTACTTTTCCCCATATTCTGCACACAGCCAGCATAACATTGATTTCAGACAATAAAAAAAAAAAAAAATTAAACAGAACTAACATGTCTGTACACATGCATATTGAAACACTTCCCGTAGTCTCATGCTGTAACACAGAATTCATCAGCCAAGAGCCTAGACACAAAAAAACACTCATTTCTTTACACTCATTGAGCCAGAGAAGCCATGAAATTCAATGATCAGATATCATAGATCTCAGCCTGTCTCCTCTTACCTGGGATCATGGCATTCACAAACTGGGGCTGGATCACGGTTGCTAAGAGGTAAATAATTAAAGAACTCCCGGAGATTAAGTAAAGCATCTATATCATTCTCAAAGGCTCTGTGTGCAACTCCTGGAAGGAAACAGTTAAACAATTACTGAAATTATTTTGCAACGTTTCATTTTCAAGTATGTCACAGAATCCCAGAACGGTTGAGGTTGGAAGGGACCTCTGGAGGTCATCTAGTCCAACCCCCCTGCTCAAGCAGGGTCCTCTAGAGCATGTTGCCCAGGATCGCATCCAGGCGGGTTTTGAACATCTCCAGCAAAGGAGACTCCACAGCCTCTCTGGGCAACCCGTTCCAGCGCTCAGTCACCCTCACAGTATGTATCAGCACAGGCACAAAGAAGTTTTAACAGAATTTTTTTAAACCCAAGTATTAACAATGAGGAATTTTCAACCACTAAACTTGACCTCTGAAAACATTTAGAAAATGCCTGGCTGTGTCAGCCTTCCTTCTTAGCAAATCTGGATTGTTGATTTTATATTTCAAAATAATAAAATAGGTTTATCAGCTGTCATAAACCTAGCTGGATCCTGACCTTCTGGAATCCAACCCAGGTTACTGTCTTGTACTTAAAGGCAGGATCTGAGCAGTGCTTGTATGTGTCTTTTTCATTCATCATCAGTCCAGCTCACATAGAATTTGAGGTCCCACAGCCATTTTTAGCCCCCAGACAAGTAATGTGTCACCAAGTCGCCCTGGAGTGCTGCAGGAATAGAGCTTTATCTCAAATTGCCACCGTGCTTATAGTTAAGAAGTTTAATCACTGAGGTAAGTAGGCAAACAATAGACCGTTAAGAATCTTTCAACCTATGTAAATTTCCTCAAAAAAAAAAAAAACAAGAAAACAAAACCCAAACCTGCCTTGCTAAACCCCGCACTCCTACAACCTTTCCACTTCCAGAATCGTATGTGGATTTCCTACTTTCTCTTCAAAATCCCAGAACTCTCCCACACTCCCACCTCTCCTGTTTTGTCTCCCAATACTGAAAAGGGCTGGTAAGAGAGCTCTAGGCACAGTAAGATCCTCCCCTTAAGTAGAGTTTTATTCCTTAGCATCAAGCGACACCCAGAAGCATAAACATCTGTACTAGGTAATCAGCTGCTTAGTTAGAACAACTATGTCATTTACTTTAGAGAATAAGTAGTACATTAAAGTAACATAGCCAGCTCTCACCAGATACAGCAGTGTGCGTCTTTGCACCCCCAAGCTGCTCTTGTGTGACATCTTCATTGGTAACAGACTTAACTACATCCGGGCCAGTAATGAATAGGTAGGATGTATCCTGGAGAGGAGGAAGAGACAGTAAATGCTAGATCCAAGCTGCAGGAGCACTTAAGGAACAGTCAAACTCTCTAGAGACGTTCACTAGAATAAGAAAGCAGTACAACACAGGGAAGAATTTCATAAACATTATTTTGATTCCTAAATCAAAAGGATGTATTATACTAAAAATCTACAGAAAATTTAATTATCCACAGGTTATTTTAAAACATTATTCTTAGCTTTCCATAAAGAATAAACTGACACCAGTTTAATTTAATATAACCTCAATATGGAGGCATGTTTTGGCATTCTTATGCATCTTTTATTTTAAATTTCTGTTTTAGTGCCTATCTACAGTATCAGTTAAGGCAGAAAAATAATTTAAGACAAAGATGAATTGTAACGCAAAGACAACAGTATGAACAGTGCAGCTATTTCCTATGCCAAACTAAACAAAAGGCAGGCCTTGTTCGCACTAGGAGACACTTGCAGGAAGAAAAGTTGAAGAAGGTGGGTGACCACAGAACTTGAAACTGCGAAAGAGGAAAAAAAAAAGCCAAAAAGAGGGGAGAAAAAAGGGGGGGGGGGGGGGGGAGGAGGGGAAACAGGAAATAAAAAAAGAAAAGAAGAAAGCAATTCTAGCTCTTGCATGCAGTCAAAGCACTACCACAAAATGCCAAAAAGTAAATCTAGGTGCAATGTTTTTCTCACCCCACCATTAACCACTGATTTAAGATGTTACAAAACTCAGTAACAAAATTCCTTATGAAGCTCTTTACAGGCATGATTCTTTTTCTAAAAATCATGTAAGATTTTTTTTTTCCAACATTTTCCTAGCTGTGCCTCAAGCAGTAGCTGCCATGTCCTAGTTGCAACCAATACCTGCCAGCAGCATAACACCCCACAGCAACTAGTTTCCATAATGAAGAAGTGGCTCTAGTTTTCAAAATACTTTTTCAAAACCAGGTCATACGTTCACCATGCTACTTGATCGTACCGAACTTGCTACCTTTGCATTCCATCCAACTTTGTAATGCATAGTGAAATTTTAAAGCCTTTTAGAGTTGGCTCCCTGTCTTACATTAAACACTTAAGACTTGTTTTCTTCAAGACTGAAGCTTAAAACTGAACTACACAGCTTTGCCTCTTTTTTAAATAAGCACTTGATCGAAAGTGCTTTTTAAGAAAAATTCATGACCCCTTCAACAATCCTACGTGCCAAATACTGGCACGGGACCATTTTAGTCTTGCTATCAATGATATTACTGATAATTAATGACTCGAAAAACCAGTAACATTACAATGACGTTAATGACATTCCTGCAGTAAATTCCAGGCCTTCACTGTTCCATAGCAGGAGATCATCTCCAAATAAAACTTGATCCAGGGTCCGGTTGTCACTGATCAACGTTACCAGCAGCAGGTCAGCATCTACTTCATCCTTACCTTCACCATGAACGTGAAATCAGTTAGAGCAGGCGAATATACAGCTCCACCAGCACAAGGACCCATAATGAGGGAGATCTGTGGAACTACCCCAGAACACAGAACATTCCTCTGCAACAGAAAAAACAAAGATGTCTGGTTTTATCAGAAAATCTCTGTATTTTTAAATCTGTGCAGCGTTCCCACAAGAATTCCCCATCACAAACAGGGGAGAACAGCTTGCCTTATATACAGGGAAAGAAATATCTGGACAAAACTTCCTGATGCAAACAGAAGCGAAATAATTTTGTTGCTACTCGATCTCTTCTTTCTGTTCCCAGTACAAAGGTATAACCCATCAACAGGCAAAAGGAGGTCACCACACCATACGGACCCTACTGTTTCAAGTCATTACCTGAACCACTCTCGTCCTTACGCTAACCCTCTTACACTAACTCTTATGACAAGAGAATTAAATTGTGTTCACTTCCCAAAACAGCTGCAGCATTGTACATCTTCATTAATTAGACAGGAGGGGGCCACTGCACCCCATCCTAACAACAAACCCATTACACAATATTGCAAAGAAACATCCTAAGCATGGAATCACCTTGCCTGTTTTTCCAAGTTGCAACGAATTTAACCTTTGTGTGCATCACTGCCAACTCTACGCTGGAGGAGTAAAGGTCCAGAGGGACCAGAAACATGCTAACGCCTTCTGGACACTAAAACCCCTGGAACGCTGAATCTGTGTAAAATGAACGAGAGTAACGTGGAGCATTAACCAGAACTGATACGCTTAAAGCATCAGCTAACATTTGGTTTTCTGCATCTCACAGTTTTTTGAGGAAGCACCAAACCTTAAAAGTAGAAATGGAGGCCCGTATAATGCCCTTCAAAGCAAGACTGCCTGACTACTCATGGCTGTACCTACAGTATTGCATCCTGTTTTGGGCCCCTCAGTATGAGAGAGATTGACACACTCTACCACATCCAGGGGAGGCCTCCAAGATTGTCAGAGGACTGGAGCAAATTAGAGGCTGAGGGAATGGGGTTTGTTCAGCCTAGAGAAGAAAAGGCACAGAGGCAGCTTATTGCTGCCTTCAGTTGTCTAATGCATGCTTATAGAGAAGAGCGAGCCACTTCTTGGAAAGGCACAGTAAATGGATGAGAAGCAGCTGGCACAAGTCACAGCAAGGGAAATTCCAACGAGATACAAGAAAAAAAGCATCTCACAAGCAGGATGGTTAAGCACCGGAACAGTGCCCAGGCTGTGAAATCTTGATCCTTGGAGATACTCAAAACTTGATTGAGCAAGGCCCTAAGCAACCTGGTTTAGCTTAGAAATTGGCCACGATTTGAACAGGGGCTGTACTATGGACCTCCAGAGGTCCCTTCTGACCTCAATTGTTCTATAATTCCACTCCAAAGCAGTAATGCTGACAGTTGATGGGGATCATGGACAGAAATTAATCCAGACAAAAAGAGAAAATAAGTTCTTAAAAAGTCTACCACCCCAAACATACCACATGATTGTGGGTGGGAAAAAAAAAAAAAAAAGAACAAACAACTAGAAATAGTCTGAACTTTGTTCTCTGGGTGAGCGCTACAAATGTCATACGGCATTGACTCATGCAGTTGCCACTAGGTTAAAAAAAAGGAGAGAAGAAAAAGAATTTAAAAAGCACCAAAACCACACACAGGCAAAACTAAAGTAAAAATGAAACTGTCAGTAAGATGACTGATGATTCTCAGGAGCTTTCCATCACTTGCTTTTCAAAACAGTTATAAGTCTATGTCACCACCACAGTGCTTATGATTAACACATTTCCTATCATCTGTAGTTAATGATGTTTCTGTCAGTAAAACTTTGAGTATCTTCACTACAAAAGACATCACCCAACTTCGTGTTTTTTCTGTTCCTTGTGCAGACGCAGTTCTGATCTATGACTTTACTCCAGACAAGTCACTATTGCTTTGGCAATAGCATCAACTATACATTAGCCTGCTATATGTATAGCATAACTATACTTTATGCTTCCTCAGCTCAGAAAAGAGAGAAGGAAATATGACTTAGGTCTAAAACTGTAAGCAGTATGAAGCAGGTTAATGGGAAATGAGCATTGTTTCATACAATGAAAAAACTAGGAAGCATCAAAATGAAAGAAAAGGATGCATTTTTTTTTCCCCTCAGCACATGGGACTCTGCCATGAAGTGCAGCGCATACCGAAAGTCTACACAGGTTCAAAGAACGGGTTCAAAGAAAACAGTTAGATACCAAGAAGAAAGATTTGTCAAAGTATACTAAATTCAAACACGCATTTAACGCAATATCTGGTTCATAAAGCCACTCCCTACACTTTTCCCCTAAACACCTGTCACTAATCCGTTGCCAGAGACAAGAGACTAAGGAAGATGGATTTTTGGTGTGACCGCACCACTTATTTTTCTGATCTTATCTGCTGCCAGCATCATTTGGAAAGGAGCAGGCTTGGATGCTGAGGTCAAGGTCAAGAACTCATACAATTGCGTACCGTGGTGGATGGAATAGCAGCTAAAACTATAACCTCAGGTCTCCTGATAGCATGCGAGAAGCCAGTACCGGTATGGGAAATAAACTCAGTGCCACAGATTTGGACTTAACCCACTGTCTGCAGCAACACCAGCGCAGAGGCATCTTAGTGACGTGGCTTCAGAAATTTAGGAGAAAGCCCTTTGAGCTACATGGTAAACCTAAGGGGCCAGAATGTCTTGGTATAGTGGGCTGGAACTGAAAAGCTGAGCAGCACAGACAAAACTGTTTCAGGGGCTTGTTCGGAGAACACATTCATACCAGATACCTTTATCAATACATGTCCTGAGCGGAATGAAGACTATGTATATTGGAAACTGTACCTGACAGATTACATCTTAATTCACTGTCCCTATGGGCCTGTGGCACAAAAGCCATACAGCGTGAATATTTCTCTGATATGCGATTTTGCTAAGATAAGAGAAGCAACCAATATATCCTAGATATCACAAACAGCACATGGCCAAAACCTAACCCAAGAAGAGGTTATCAATGTGCAACCTATCACATGAGAAATGAGCTGAGGATCAGTGGGTTTGAAAATACTACTAAATAGCAAAAGTTGTAAAGAATTAGCAGTTTCATAACAACTACCAGCAAAGCGCCCAAAAGTTTCTAACAGCCATTCAGGCAAAAATGAAACACAAAGGGCTACATTTACATTTGATTTTATATACCATGCAATGACTGCAAAGGAAGGTGGAACACGTGACCCTCAATAGATGTTAAAAGGAAAAAAATTCACTGAACCTTGAGCGATGAGAAGTGTATGCGTCTGAAGTTGGAACACGTAGGTAGGCTATGCCTCAGAGGGCAGAAGCGAGCATAGCTGGATTACAACCGACTTCCGAAACTTCATGTTCAACTATACCACCCCAGATTATGCTAATCCAAATGACGTTAGCATCTGACTAACGTGTCATCCCATCTGCTCCCATTCCTACAGAGGGCATAATCACGTTTGTGCTCTGTGCACTTACTTTAAAGCGGTATGTTTTGATAGCCAAATGAAAAAAGGCTATTTCAGTGGACACAAAGAGTATTGTGTCTAGAGAAAATTCTTGCATTAGTCACAAAAATACTGTAGAAACAAAACTTCCACCAGTCCAACCAGTATCGGATGCCCCCAAATGGTCAGATTAACAAGTTCCATTGTAAAACATACCGTTCTTTGTACAGAAGTTTGTGACTTGCATCCATTTCCTATTTTTTAAACTTATTTTCACTGACCTACCATCTTGAGAAAACAGGCACCTGGTGCTTCTGATCTGAGTTTCTCAAGTTACCTTCAAGCGCAGAGTGCTTGATTTACTTTAAGTCCCTCTTTCTGCAGTGGGATATCAGCTGGGTATCAGCACTCTTGGGAGCAATTCTGCTGTACGAAACTCTTAACATGCCTGTATTTCACAGCAGACACAAGGACCGCTTGTGGTGGATCATCCCCATCAATCACCTAACAGAACACCCTCTAAACTAGGGTACGCTCACCTATCTCTGACAAACAGATAAACACTCTTTAGAGAAATTACACCCCAGCACGGAGAATCTATACTTTAGCGTGAATCAGAAAGTTAAATAGTTGTTTGGGTTTTTCTTATGATTAAGTAAATTGCTTATTCTTCCATCCTTCTGACAAAGCTAACAATACAGTAAATCTCCTAAAAAGCTTTTCATTGGATCACAGCATTTTACAAGGCTCAGTATTATCCTTGTTTAACAGATGGGTAAATGGAACTAAGAGGTAAAGTAATTTGCCCAAAGCTAGTAAGGGAGCCAAGAGAGAGAAAGCGCAGTTCTCACAAGCCTTACATCAGCTTTATCCGCCAGGTAACGCTGGCTCAAATAGGACGATGACATCCTCAAAGTTTACTTACAGGCACTAACTTAGGTAAAGGAGAAGTCTTCCACCTTTGTGGATGGCAATCTTCCTGGTCATCCAGCAGCCTACTTACCAAAAATATATCTGCATAGCCAGCCAAAGACTCCACTCCCTCCTGGATACGGGCTCCTCCAGAGTCATTCAGCCCAATCACTGGTGCGCCAACCAAGGCAGCTTGATCCATGATCTGGTGATGAATACAAACTCCTCATTATTATCCTAGCTAAGCTAAAATTCAAAAGCAAAAAGACAAACAAACACCCTTCACCCGCTCAGAAAATGTCTGCCCCTAGGAAAAAAAAAAAAAAAAAATCACACAGGCTAGAATTGTTTGAACTGCCCTGTAGCACTCACCTTCACCTCTACTTGTACCACAGTCACTAACTGCTTACTGATGTATCATGTCTCGACTCTTTTAGACCGGAGATTAAGAGATACACATTTAATCCCTGTCTTGCCCTTTAATATTTACCTGCCACACTAGCTGTGCATCTCCATACTCATACTGTATTCTCCAAACCCTGTGCTAACACGCACATCAGAGAAGCTCGGGCCAGAAAGGACCACTCTGTCTCTGTTCATAAGGAAATCTAAATTGCACCTGAAACATTTTCACATATATGTCCAATCTGATCTTAAAAGTTTATTGCAGTGGTGATAGTGTAATCTTCCTAAGCAGTATACTCCAATATTTGATTACCCTTCTTGTTAGAAGTTCTTTGAGAAGACTAAACTCAATCTTTCCTTCTGAAATTCAGAACCTTTACTTCTTTCTCAATATACAGTAGACATGGAGAACAACTTATTACTTTCTTTGCTGCAGTCTTCACAAACATTCAAGGACCTCAAATCTCTCTTCAGTCTTCATACTACCCTTCATATTTCTAGACTAAGCACCATCAATTTGCTCACACTGTTCTTTCTCAATCCTATTCTCTAGCCCTCTGATTATTTTGACTATCTGTCTCAAGACTCTTCACAATGGTTCCTTATCTTTCTTCAAGAGTTATGCCCAAAACCAAACATAATCCTTCAGCAGAGGCTTAAGTGGGAGGATTGAACTCCTTACATGTTATTTAAAATATTCCCGCTTATTAGATCCCACTACACCGTCAGCCATTTTTGTAACATTACAACACTGGCATATTACGTTAAGATCCGATTTAACTCCTAGATCATTTTCTGTAAAAACTACACATTGTCAGTCAATCCCCATTTTGAATTTTGCAGTTGCTTTCTCCTCCCTGAAATTAGCCCTTGCAATCATTGCTACTGAATTATAGCTTATTTCAGACAATCTTTAACTTATCAGGATTTTTAAAACTTCAGTCCTATCTTTCAGAGAGCTTGCAGGATCAACCTTGAAGTTTATATTGCCTAGAAACACAGTACGTATACTCTATCCCGTTCAAATCAACAGTATCTTAACTGTACCAAAATTCCAGCCTGAACATGAATCAGTGACAACTATCTCCATACAGTTCTCAAGTGGCCTTATCCCTACTTCTCCCTATCATTTAATGTAAAATAGTGGTTCTTCATGCTTTGTGCATGGATGTCCATTTGAAAGTTGGAACACCACTGTGACAGACACACAGAATGAATTTGCAATTTAAATACAATCCCAGATTTAAAAATCGTCTATGTGGTTTGCAAACAGAGGCTCCATGAGCCACGAAAGGCCTTCTTTGCTTACGTGAATGTTATGCAAGACATTATCAAATGCCTTTGAAGAAATCAGTGAGTTGCCATTTATCGCCTCTTCCTAGAAGGCCTGTTATCCTACTACAAAAAAGACAGGTTAACGAAATAAGTTCACTGACACATTGTTCTCTTCCAGGGCCTTACATATGGATTAATTATTTGTTTCAAGGTTTTTCCAGATACTCAGGCACTCATCCATATGTACATTCAGAATACTGAAAACAGTTGGCGTAAGTGTCAACGTCAGTGGTAGGCTCCAGAGTGGTTCTGCTACCAGGGCTCTCCCTGCTTCTTCAGAAATAAGAGATCAAAAAAAAAAAAAAAAAACAACCCAGCAGAAAGCATCTCATCTTTCCAGTCCCATTACATCCATATCCAATATAAAGAGACACTGCAAAGCTCCGCTGTGTAAGGGTGATACAAATGCCTTTTTCCAAATATCAAAACTTGGAAAAGCCAAGAAAGTTACTATCCAGTCCAAAGTCTTTGTATGGTCTAGTTTTTTATCTCCCTACTGCTCAGGAATCTATGCCAGAAAGTAACATTCCCATTAGGAGAAAAGGCCCTGAGCTCCATATGCCTTGCTTCTAATTTCATAGTGACAAAAATCAGGCAGTTTTCACCAGACCATGCCACTGATCACCCACGCATGAAAAAAATCCTGTCCTCCACGCCCGTGGGGTTCAAACATCAGCTTTTCCAATGATACAAAAGTGACCGATAACAGAAGCTCGGAGGATCAAAGTGACCTCCAAGTTGTAAAGTTGTTTATCTTCAGATTGTTTACTTATTCCATTTGCTTTTTTTTATAAATATTAAACTTTCAGGTAACACTGTTTATAGCAAAATTTCTCCCAAATCATTTCACTTTTCTGCAGTGGACAATGGCTAGTTAATCCTCATCCCATACTTTGCAAGTCTCTCTTGTCTCTTGTTAGTACAGTGCAACAGGTAACTTGATTCAAATAAAACATGTATTAACCAGAAAAGTCTTGTTGTGCTTGAAAAGCTTACGAAGGGCACCTCTCTGCCAACCTGTGCTTTTACACCTTCACCAACAGGAGAAGATACACTTTTCCAGCTTGCCAGTGACATGCATCAAAGTCCACTTAAAGTCAGTCACAAATCACGTGCATTAGTACAAGAGACTGGGGAGGGGGAAGCTGATATTTTTTTTTGT
The DNA here is from genome assembly GCF_040807025.1 of Struthio camelus. Taxonomy (NCBI): domain Eukaryota; kingdom Metazoa; phylum Chordata; class Aves; order Struthioniformes; family Struthionidae; genus Struthio; species Struthio camelus. Next base: position 5,592,258 of record NC_090950.1, on the reverse strand, counting down.
TTGTTTTCTCCTGTGAGATATTACCTTGCAGATCTTCTGGGCATGAGCTCCCGATAAACTACCTCCAAATACAGTAAAATCCTGAAAGAAAAACAATATTGAGACTAAGGAAAGAAGCATTTCAATAACAAACAGTCAAATGAATCCCAATAACTGATCCTGATAATAAAATGTTGCAAGTAAACAGTATAATCCTGCAATGCTCTATACTGGGAGTGCTGCTCCAGTTCATCCTGCCTCCCTAGGAGAGCCTGCAGATCAATCCTGTTCAACCCATGCCTTCTCTACAAGTAAAAAGATCTTTTACAGATACTTGCCAGTGGATTCTACATTAAGATCACAAATTTACTGTATCTCCTTTGCTTTTTATTCTTCACACTAACATATTTTCCTCTTTTATAGACACTATCCATACTGCAGTAGTCTGGAGAAACTTCAACTGTGAGGAAGGTCCCACTGCAGCGGGCAGCAGTGGGATGGATATGCATGTAACATATAGTCTGACACACAAACATGTAGAAATTAAGAATCGAAAATATCCAATTGTTCTATATTCATGAGTTTCACTCTAAACATCAATTATTATTTTATGGGTGTTGCAAGGGTGACATCAGCCAAGACTGACTTGCTGGTGCTACCTCTAGTTCTGAGCAGCAAGATCTTGAAATAGCAACATGATGTCCCAGGAGGGACAAGGGAACAGGGAACATCTGATCCAAAAGAGAAAATGGACATTGGCACCAGTGGAGCCCAGAGCCAACTTCTGATGAGCTTCACCAGTGCGTTCCCACCGAGTCTTTCACGCAGAGGAGACCTAACAAACATGTTGACAGAGAACAGCAGGGCTAGCCCTTACACCAAAAAGGAGGTAACACCTCAGGTGGCAGCTGCACTGGGAGGGAGATAAGATGCTAAAAGAAGCTGTACCATGAGGGGGTACATTTAATTTATTTTAATATAAAAACTGCCCTTGACTTGTGTTCTAAAATCAAGGCCTCCGCTCAGCTCAACTATCTATGTTCAGGCCCACATGGAAATAACACAGTGTCCTTCCTTGGAAGGACTACATACCCAAGACAAAAAAAGCTGGGTGTAAGACTTGCTCCAAGGTCACACAGCAACCATCATTCTGGCTGTGGTAGCAATTTGAACAAAGGCTACTTTGTGGCCCAGAAGAGATGGGCAGTTAGCAACGATCTGAAAGAAAGCTCTTCTTTCACTGTGTTGAGACTCAGTCAGGACAAATTTCTACCTATAGTGTTCCCTCTAAAATATTTTTATTTTAATATAAAACATCCATTTTATCTATCTACTTATATCCTATCTGTCACAATCTCTTCAACTAATCTGAGAGTTCTAACTTCAAAAGCAATTCAAGGTTGCTCAGGTACTCTCTAGTGTGAGTTCAAGTCATTGTAGTTCCAGTTAAGATCTCTAGGAAACAGCCCCAATTCTGCAGCTTGAATCCCTGAAGACGGTCCACCAAATTTGCGAAGCACACCACTGACACTCACAGGACTCCACACAGCTGCAGGAGTCCATCCACACACATCCAACTGCAGGGACAGAGTCAAAGTTTGCAAGGGCTTCCAGCAGACAATGCTCAGTGATTTCTCCGTTAACTCACTCCTTGGTTCTCGAAACTGCATTTTGGGGGGGGGGGGGGGACTCCTCCAGCCTCTCAGCATAGCAACACCTCAGTGGTATTACACTGAAGTAATAACAGCTCCCTATTTCAAAACATTCCCACTGGCTCTACGTTCACAAACATCACTTGCTTCACCTTCATGAACAAATTCTCACCATTCCACAACTGCATCTCTCACCCAACAAAGCTTTAGAAATGTTTTTTGGCCTCTTGTTGTCTGAAAGTACCCTGCTTTCTCCCACTGGATGTTATGCCTACTTCATGCTTGCAGGTAGAAGACAAACAGGTAAATTCCTACATGGCCACACTGAAACAGTGTGAATTTCAAAGGATGAGTTTATGATACTTAAAAAACAACAAGCAAAAACATACCTGACTGAAAACATAAGCCAGTCTCCCATTAATTCGGCCCCGGCCAGTCACCACACTGTCTCCAGGATACTGCGTTACAAAAAGGAAAAAAAAAAAAAGTTAAAAATAATAAGAAAAAAACAAAGTCACAATGACATTCACTAAAAGAAACCCTATAATGAGTACCAGGCCACAGCGAAAACTGGTACTTGGAGAGGACTGGTCTTTCACGTTTGCAGTGGAGGCTCCAGAAAGACTTCCCCTACCCCTGAGAAGTACAACTGAAGGTAATACCACATATTATTTATGTATTAGTGTGAAGTATTAGCAGATTCTGCAGTTTCTCCTCAAAAAAAAATTCAGACGATCTGGGGTTAAGGCAAATCACATATTTAGAGGCAGGACATATATTTTATTAGGACCAACTGATGTTTTTGAAAGAAACAGTTACAGCATACAAACTTTTCTTGAGGTTTTGATAAAGAAAAATCAACAACCCTGGAAAGATCACAATCACCCTTCAACTCCACCTGTCCCATTTTTCACTCTGTAAATAAGTGAAGAGGAGAGAGTTGGAAGAGGAAAGAGAGCCTGAGAATCTTAAAATCCACTCACCTACATTGTCTCACTTCTGAGTACAGGAAATAACACAGCTGTCTTTCAAGACAGCAACAGAAAAACAACTTTACTGTATCGGCATAAAGGAATTCCAGGCATTCAAATGCTTTTCACTGTTGCTGTTTCGCATAGGGGAAACAACAAATAAATAAATAAATAGTGCAGGGTCCACTGTTACAAGGCCCATTTACGCTCAACGTGATCTGTTCTCAGGAATGTCATTCCACATTGGGGACTTTTCCCTGGCTGTGCAGACAGCACTGCTAACAACTCTTGGATCTCAAAGTCAGCCTCAGCACACAGAGCAGTAGGAATCGCACCTCTGGTTCCAGCCATCCTACTACAAAGACACCTCCTGATAGCGCACACAGCCCGTACGCTGCCCTGGATGCAAGCACAAGTCTCACCCTACCTTCAGAAACTTCCAGGAATCTAGAAAAATTCAGTGCTAACATACTATTCCAGCTCACTGGCCACAATTAGGTCATCTGTTGTGAAACTGTTCTGTAAACACGATCTGCAGCTCACCAAAAGGTGAATCCTAAAGGGTGAGAAAAAAAAGTTAACCCTGTGGTCACTCACAGGACTTGACTGCTCGTCTTATCTTCAGAAACAACAATTTGTTATTAGTGCTGTGGGATGCAGTGTTGAGTGCTATGATGAGAGGCTACACAGCACTTATTTCCATTTGCTAGGGAAAGGAGTAAGAAATAACTTAAAGAAGAAAAGGCATCTGCTCCTACTTTCACTAAGAAGGAAGGACAGATCTAATACAACATCCTTCCCAGCACTCGGTCCCATCAGCCTCCTGGCTGCTGAAAACAAAAATAAATCCTTCATCTTTGCTGGTTTCCAATGTCCCAGCTTCCCACGGTGGAAGCCTGATGATCCCTGTTTCGTTCACAGAACGCAGCCCAGCAACTTAAGAGGACTGGAGATTGATGAACTGGGTTAATAACCACACAAACAGAAGTTGCAGTCCTTGTACTCAGCAAGGGGCAGTGGCACAAAAGGAGCAGCTCCTCACCACACCCCAAGCCAGAGTATTCCATAGGAAATAGGGTCTTTCCGCTATAGGAAGATTTGCATTGAACAGGCACGTTCACACTAGGCACCTGCACATCCTAGCATGTTTGTTGGTCACGTCTGTATCAAGTTGCAACACAATTTTTCCCCCCGATGTAGTTAATTTATCAGGCACACCAATGTTACAGTGGGAGACTTTGGGGAATCATAGATTTTTTTTTTTTAATCACATCATATACATCACGTGCCATGTTGGTTTATAATATACGGCTACATATCTGAAAATTGCTCAAGTGAAATAGATTGCAACTCGCTAACTGACCAGAATGGTAACTGCTTCAATTCCCAAATATATCAGATTCTAAGGCCCTAAAGGCTTAACAACCTAGTGGCTTTTATGACTCTCTAGTTTGACAGGCATAAAAATAGTTCCAAGTCATTTCGACCAATAACACCAATATTGCCTGTAGAGGGGCAGAAGTATCTACCTGTATTTGTGTTTCACATGTGACTCAACTGTCAAAAGTAGTAACGATAGAGCTCTGTAGCACTTTTGCATTATTTAAAAGAAAAATCTAAGACAATATACAGGGATGTATTTGAAACAAAAAGGTGACCTTATTTAAAAAAAAAAATATATATATATATATATATATCAAGCTTAGACAATGGAAAAGAAGCAAACCATGTAAATGGTTAAATTGAAATTAACAGTATCAAAAGAAAATCTGCAAACCAGAAAACCCCAAATAAACGATGTGTAAACACAAGATTCTATTTTCAAATTACTTGGTTGGCTGAACAGTGAAGGAAAATGAAACAAGAGTCACGCGAAATAAAAATACCTTATTCTTATCAGAGTCCATCCCAAAATCAGAACATCTATGTTCCACAAACATGTCATATTCATCAAAGCTGTCAGGGTCCAACAACAGAAGAATTCGCTCTCTTGCTGTCAGCTTTCCCTGAAATGGAGCAAGCAACAATAATAGAGTTATCAGGTGGTTCTGGCTCTGTTTACTAACCACTTGCGGATACTGTTTAGTCAAGTGTTTCGTTACTTGTTCTGCTATATTTGCCCCTACTAAGGAACTGTATGACCTAAAGCTGAAAACAGCCTATGTGGCGATTATCCTCCTTAAAAACAAACACAATGCAAGGCAGACTTTGAAAAGAAGGCTGACTACTGGAGCACCTCCACAAGATAGAGGGATCATAATCTCAAAAAGAAGTCCTTTCAACCCGATATAATAGCATCACAGCTATTTTTGCTTATACATTTGAACACTGCTATTAAGGCCTTTTGTTTGATTCTTAAACATGGAATCCTTTCATAACTAAACCAGTCCTCACCAGGTCAAGGCATTTACCACATTGGGTGATATTTGAAACTGCAGAAAAACGAGAAGAAAAAGGAAATCTGTGGCCTCTCTGGATTTTCTCACAGATTCCTTTTGTTCTCTTTTCTTCACACACTGATATAGGCAAAAGTATAATAAGGATCAAGAACCTAATTAGTTGACCAGATATGTATGTTCCTTCTTTAAGTACTAATGATGCCATGTAATAATGAACGACTGCAGAGTTCTTTTTGTCTTAGCCTTCCAAGCAAATGTGTTATTTCCAGCCCAGCTGAGCATCCACCTACACAGGTCAGGGCTCTTACTGTGAAATAAGGCCTGTGCACCTGGCCTGCCCTCTTTTGGGGACAGCACGCCCCTACCTCAATGCGATGTTAAAACACAGCCAGGGTACTCTGCACGGCTTCTGACTAGTAGGTTAAAAAGTTTACAGAAGTCAACAAACGCAGGAAAGACTAACGTAAGCCACAGGTAGGTTTAATTTACATAAAACACGACATATGACGTCTGAGGCCCCTAAACAAGCAGAAATGCTTCTATGTTGATGTGTCAGTATCCTAAACGTAACTCAGTGAGGACGTGCATCTTCTCAGATGTTGTATGACTGGGGGAGGGAGACTGCTGAGAAGCGAGTTGAATGTCTTCACGTGAATGGCTTATTGCTACCTCGACTCCTGCAACCCATCACGGTACCACTAGGCCCTCACTCAAAGCAGAAAAGATATCCCAACAAGAAATAGGAAATACAAACAGGAAATTTATATCGCCACCCCCCTCAGCATTGCCTAAATCCTGAACAACAGAGACAGAAGACTAAAAATCCAACAGCTGCCATCCTCCCATCTGTCTTTTCCTCTGCCTTATTTCCACTCCTTTCTAGCTCTCTGCTCTCATCTCTCAGATCAGCTTATATTAGAGCAGCAATGTAGAACAGTATGGAAGACGAAGCTGTCCTGGATAGCGCGCCTCCAAGTCTAAGGAAGCGTTGACCTAGAAGTTAAACAACAGCACAAGAGAGACAGAAGTCACAACCGTTGCCCATGCCGCCCCTCATACGTGTGCCTTAAAACCAGCCTCGTTGACCCAGCTGACGCGTTTGAATTATTGCTTTTTTCCCCCGCGGGGCGCCAGCTAGTGCAGTCTTTACCGCCACTTCAGTAAAGCTGCCCTGAAGAAGAGCCTCTGCAACTGGAGCGCAGCACGGCTGCGGGTTGCGCAGAGGTGCCCAGGCTTGCAGCGACTTCGCCGCGGGCGGCTGCCTAAGCCAAGCTCCCGCCTGCCGTGGCCGAAGCCGAAGCCGGCCCCGGGGCCGGTGCGAGAGGCCGCGGCGGCGCCCCAGGAAAGAGCTCTTCCCCCCCGCCGCGGCTCACCCGCTTGTGCTGCGCGTCGATGCGGCTCTGGCCGCCGCCGAGCAGCGCGGAGCGGCGCTTCTCCTCGATGCGCTCGGGCACGGAGCGCGGGCGGCCCCCCGAGGCGGCCCGGCACAGCCGCCCCGCCACCGCCGCCCGCCGCAGCACGCGCAGCGCCGCCGCCATGTCGGAGGCCAGCCCGCGGCCACGGCGCCTGCGCGCCGCCCGCCCCGGCCCCGGCCCGCCCCGCTCCGCTCCGCTCGGCGCGGCGAGGCGCCAGGACGCGGGGGGTGCCTCCGCGCGGGGTAGCGTTTCGACAAGCCTGACGTGAAAATTCATTAACGCTTCCCTTTTCTTCCTCTCCTGTTCTGTGACGTAACGCTTTGGCTGCGCTAGGGCTGGGGGAAGCTTGCACTGCACAAGCGGAGGGGGGCTATAAGCAAAGGTGTTCAAGATGAGCTGCACTCCCCCTCGTCAGCTGAGTACTAGGAAGTATCTGCTCTGAAAACACTGTCCTTGTGATGACCGGTTCTCTGCCTCCTTCCTGGAGCAGGGAATCTGGCTCTTGTCAGCATGTGCTGTCGTAAAGGAGAAGAAAATAAGGGCCGCTAGGAAGGAAGTGGGTTAGGGTGTTTGGGGAACGCGACGGGCACAGACCGAGCGTCCTGGCTGCAGCGTGGCCACAATCCAGAGACTTGATGTCATCTGCTCCCAAGAGGTTATCTGGATTTCAAACTCTGCTGTTCGCCAGATAATTTAATTGTTGCCACGGTAGCGTACCTCGGATGCTGACCACCAAGAACTCAACCGGTCAGTTGAAAAGAACTGAAATAGCGCTAAGTGAATATTGTCTTTCATGTCCACACAAGCATGAGGAAGGACATGAGGATGGCCCTATAAATATCACAAGAGTAAGTGTATGAAGAACAGTCTCCAAGAGTGCAAATTCCTGAATTACATAGCATATGCAAACTGTCATATAGTAATTCTAGTTGGGAGAGCCCTCAGACTCCTGTCCAACCTCCTACTCAAAACAGACAACACTGAACTCAGACCAGGTTTCTCAGGGCTTTTCCAGTTGAATCTTGAAAGTCCGCTTCCCCTGATCTCCATGAGCTTTCAAAGAGGTTTGAGGGGCCTCGTTATGACACCAGCCAGCTCTCTCAGCACCCTCAGATACATTTGTCTGGTCCCACAGACTTGTGTGTGTTGAGCTTTCTCAGTAATTGCTGACTCAGTTCTCCTCCTTGAACCCTGTCTCTGGGTACAAAGGCCTGGAGACCTTGCCCGTGAAGAATGAGACAAGGAAAGCACCGGGTACGTCAGTCCACACTAGCTAGTAAGATTTCTAGGCCCCCCCCCTCCCCCCAACACACACACCCCTGCCACAATAACTGCAAGGTCTCTTAGCTGCACTCCTATCTAGTAGTAAAATAGTGGCTTCTCAACAGCAGCTGAAGAGGTACATGACACTCCTTGATTAGGAATCTGTCAAAAACTGAGAAGCATAGGTTCTCCCTAATTAGGAAATTGCCCAGCCAGGGAATAGCCAGATGTATGAAGCAGAAACCTCCAGAGCTGCCAGGAGCCACCACTATCAGTCAGTGATAAATACTTGCTAGGCTGCAGGTTGGTTAAGTACCATTCAGGCTGGCTGCAATAGCTTCTCCTTGAAGGAAAACTGTAAAGAGCAGTTCTGCAGCTTTAGAAGTTAAGATAACCACTGTCTAGAACATGGGTCAGATGCAAGGAAGATTAGGAATTTGTATTCTGGGAACGGAGAGATTTCAAAAAGACACGGTCTTGGAAGAGAAAGTTGGCATGCCTCAACAGCATGGCAAAGGGGGGTTAACTAGAAGCAAAAAGATATCCTTCAAACAGTTGAGTTCTGCCCAGTAGAAGAATTAAACTGTTGCAGGATACATGTAAAAAACACAGTGAAAAGGCCAAAAGAGACTTTTAGGAACAACTTTCAGAAAACATGAAAACAAGTAAATCCTTTTTCAAACACATAAAAAGTAGGAAGTGAGCCAGAGATTAAAGGGAACATTAAGAGAACGTAAAACAATTACAGGGGAAAAAAAAAAGAAAAAGAAAAAGGAGTGTTGTCTTTTTTTTTTTTAATTTGAATTCAGTGCAAAGGAACTTGAGGAGGTTTGTGCCACAAAACTTTCTTTTTATTTATTGGAGGGATACACTGGAAGTTCCATCTCACATTGAACAGTCAGGAGATTAAGCTATAGAACAAATCGTTATCACAAATACTAACAAATCTCCAGGACCAGATTGTTTGCACTTAAATGTTATAAGATAATTCAAAGATTAACTAGCTTAAATATCAAGTCTCTTGGTAAAAAATCCTTTGGTACAGAGATCTGGCAGATAGCTATTGCAATGCCAGTTCTTGAGGCAGGCTTTTTTTAGATAGGATTTAAGACAACTATAAACCTGCAAATCCAGTGTGGATTATGATGCAAATTAGCAACAACAAAAATACAAACAAAAAAACCCCACACATAATGAACATGTAGATAAATAGGACATACTGGGGAGGAGCTGGCACAAGTTTCATACAGGAAACTCATGTGCTACAGATCTGGCAGAGTTATTTTAAAAAGCCAAAAGATGTGGACCAGGGAGATCCTGTTGATATAATTACCAGGATTTCCAAAAGGCTTTTGAAAACGTCCCTCATTAGAAGCTCTTGAAACTTAGCTATCATGGCATAAAAAGGAAGGTCCTCTCATGAAGGAACAGTTGTTTAGGAAACAAAGATTAAGAGTAAACAGTTTTCGCAGTAAAAGGAGTTCACCAGTAGAGTCCCACAGGACTCCGAGCTGAGGACCCATTCTGTTCATCACAACTATAAAAGACCAGAAAAGGGACTTAGTAAGATGCAGTTTCCTGAAGAGACAAAGTCACTCAGTTAATGACGCTTTAGACATTTGATTGAAGAATCACAGAAGGACCTCACAGCACAGAGAGGTAAAATCCAAAGTAGATGTCAAGTGATGCACTGGGGAAAAAACAATCCTAAATGCGCATATACGGCAGAACCTTGAACAACAGTTGACTGTTACCAAAAGGAACAAATTCCTAATACCTCTACAAAAACGTCAGTTCAGTTTCCAATCGTAGTCAAAAAACCAATTGAGTGTTAGTAACGATTTTAAACAGAGATCGAAAGAGAAGACATAATTATACCTTCATTGTAAGTCTGAATCTCTAACACTGTGTGCAGTTCTGGTCTTTCATCCCCCTTTGCACCCCACCCACAAAAATGATATAGGAAAACTAGAGAGTATAGAGAAAAGAACAATACAATTATCTAGTGTGTAAAGTGACTTCTGTAAGAGGAGCAAATGAATACTCCTCAACCTGGAAAAGGGATAGCTGAGGGAGAATGACAGACACCTACAAAATCAGGATCGGCATGAAAGGGGTGGCTGGGGAATCGATCATTCACCATCTCTTCCAACACCAGCATTAGGAGAGTCAGCTGAAACAGGCAGGTGGAAGGGCCATTAAAAACTAAGAGGTACTTCTTCACTCCACACACAGCTGAACTAATGAGCAACTTACACTGGGCTACCGCATATGCCAAAAGGGTTTGGAAGGCACCTGAACAAATCAGTGGAAGAAAAAACAACCACCACCACCACGAAAGACTATAAAACACCACTCCTGGCTTAGGAGGTCTCCGAGGCACAAATTGCTTGAAGTTGGGAGGCTATGCTAGGACAGAAACACCATATGCTTGCACTATAAATAACTGTCCCTATGTATCAGTCATTGGCTGCTTTTAGAAACAGGTTACTGGACTGAGTTCTGACACAATCATTCTTACAGGCCTATATTGTTAGGATTGTGTGGGTTAGATATTGTCTCAGAGATGTGACAAAGGTCAGTTACGCATACAGACAGAAGCAAGAATGCTCCCGGCAGTTTCTCAAGAAGCCCATGCAGTGCAATCCAGTGACAGAAGAGAAAGAATTCTCGGGTCGAACCTAGTTATGAGAGCACTTTAAACCATGAGAAAACTGTCTCCTGCTATTCAATTTCTCCATATTCAGGCAAAGAGTAATTTGTGCATATTTTGGTAAATGAAAGCGGTCAAACAAAATACCAGTTTCGCAATCAACTTGTCTATAAGAAACAACCAAAAGTAATCAATGTTGACTGATTTGTCAAGTCAGAGGGGAAACCTGGGTGTGTAGCAAGCAGATTCTTGATCCTAGAAAACTACATAGGGCAGTATTCTCAGTAAACCTAAATGAAACGGTGGAATATATGCAGAGCTGAACTAGTGTTTCTACACTAGCAGTTTGGCTCAGAATAAGCTTAAATATTTAGTGTTAATCCCCAGAGCATCTCCGCTTGCTTTGTGCTGTCCCAGATCTTAAAGTGGTTTCGGTACAGTAGAACTGACTTCATTTCACACTGAACTGAAGTGAAAGTCCTGTTCTGACAAAGCCCTTGCTCTCCTGGAAGCCCCGGTGCTGAACCTACTGATGAGCTGCAGAACTGCAAAAGCAAGCAGACCTCAGAGACGATACAAAGCCAAAACTGGTCTTACACATATTAAAGCCAGAAGTGACTGCTATGATCATGTCAGACATGTTGTGTGACATGAGATTGCTTCAATAAGTTATTTTCTGAACTGTATAATATTTTTTCAACTATCAAATATTGGTTTTACAATCGTCCCTGGAGGAGAATCCACCACAGCTCTTGACGCAGCGTTCCTTAGTCAATTAACACCCTTGTGTTTAAAGATTAGAACTTTATATTCTGTCTTTGTCTGCCACAGTGAAATAATCAGTCTCTACTGGTTTCTCAAAAGACACTCTCAGAAGACTTTTGGTTAAAGATAAAATGTTTGTCAGGGCAGTAACTACAAAGTATCTATTGAAAAAGGCAGCTGTATTCTTCCAGCTTCAAAATAAGAAAAAGCAGCAAGGGCATTAGCAGTCTAACTGTCATCAGACAGAGGATTTTTCATTAAATACAGAAGGTCAAAGCTTTCATGAAAGATAAGCTGCACATAGGACATATGGATCTGAAAAGTCACCTTTAGGATGTCTCAAAAATATTTATTTGCCTGGACAAGGAGTTAGTCAAGGAAACTAGTAAGACTAGTGTCTTCTAGCAGTTTTTCTATCCCATTTGCAACTAAGACCCAAAGAGAGAGGTCAGAATGACCCCCGCTTAAATAATAATGATAAAAACCAAAAAACCACACACGCACAAGCCAAAAATCACAACGTATTTTTGAAAGAGGGGCTCTCTGCAAGCTTCCTCAGTACTTTCCAGCCTCACAGTTCAGTGAGCAGTAGAGAAGATGACCAGAGGGAAAGGGAACGACGCTCCTGGAAGCGAGTATCAATGGCCCGCTCTTATGTAGAATTTGCTTACAGAAGACATAACAAGTTAGTAAGGTGTCCCAACTGATTTCAAGTTCTTGCTATGTGATTTGGAAAAAGTCATCATCTTCAGCTGGCTAACATACACCTAAGAGCTAGAGCAAGACCGTTAGTAAAGTGGTATTTCATCTTAACTGATAGAGGACTTGAAATTTTCCTGGCATTTTACAGAAAACAAGGAGAACCCCCAGTCTGAACTAGCAACAGTTGATTTTGGATCGGTGGGACTATATCCTCAAAAAGGGCCAAAAGAACTTGAATTTCTTTGTTTGGCAACACAATAAAAAAGGAAACAGCTTCAGTGATGAGATGGTCTGCTGTGAACACTATCAATACCCTTCCACATTTAACATGCATGTTGGAAATCTGTTTTGTGATATTTTTGAAAGATTAGGTAGACAGATTTGGTTTGTACATTAGTCACAATATAAAGTCTGCAAGCATAGTTCATGTAAATACCAGTACTGTGAAAAAATTAAACAAAAAGGGTGCTTTCAAAGTATAAGGTAGTTCAACACAGAACATGTTTAGCATCTAGTGAAAGCGCCAGGGCCCAGTTCTGGGGTGGGGGTGGGGAGTCAGTCTCTTCTGACAAAACTTATTTACATGCCTCAACTCCATGACTTCTGGTTATACCTACACAATTTAATAACAACAGGATAAACTTGATTACCAAAGATTTAATATGATATGCAAAATGCATGACCATACTTGATGTCAATTCAAATAGAACAATTATTAGGCCAGGCATGCTCACACAGCTGGAGAAAAGAGATTGCAGTTACACCCACTAGTCTGTTTCAAATCAGTAAAGCGCAGGGAGAACATACAGTTATCCACTAGAGAAGAAAACTGGGTTGAATAATAAATGCTAGGGAACGTGTTCTACAAATTCCAGCCATGAAAGTTTCCTTTAAAGAGATCACTCAAATGAAGTGAATGAGTTGTGGATTACTGGCTTGTAGAGGACAATAAGCAAAAATAACAACTATAACGACTTAGTGGATGGTGGTTTTTTTTTTCCTTTTAACTCTGAGATCCCATGGACCTTAATATATATTGGAGAATATTTATTCCACAAGTCCTTGTGAATCTGAAACAGACTCCTGTTTATTTGCTGGATATTTCTGAAAAGCTGCAGATAGTAAAAGAAAGTAACCATAGCTGCAAGAACTATTGGACCTGATAAATATTGTCATCAAACTGTTTGTATAGCGTTGTATATTTCAGCGTTCAATAGCAGTCTGAGAAACTTTCTGCTTAGAACTGGGAATTTTTGTGCCCCAGTAAAGGTACAAGTTGTACTGCACTGTTCCAGATCTCAAGCTCCATAATGCAGATATCCTTCCTGGGAGGCTACTCAACAGCACAGCTTCCCCCCCCGCCCCCGAAAAAAAACAAAAAACCACAGCAAGTGGGTTCTTCCTATGTGAATGTGTACTTGAAAGAAAAAACCACCACATCTCCTCCTATACTTTATAAAAATTGGATGTCCCTTCTCCACCAGGGGATCAGATGTGCTACCGTAGGAACGAACCTCTCAAAGTGAAGCTAACAATTCTCAGAGAGAGATCCTGATATCAGAAGAGCATACAACTGGAATAGCGTTTGGAAAATGTGGCCACACATGTGGAACAGCATGTTAGAATACTTCTGAACAGCGTGTGGGGGGGGGAGGGGGAGGGATTGGTGCACTGGGAGAATCTACAGTTTATTCCTGTGTAAAAGATAGGGCAAAACCAACAGACTGGGGGTGCCAGTATAGTGTGTTTTACCAAGATTCTGAAGTGATGTCATGGTTTCTAAACTCCCTTTAATATTCAAAGGTTTCAAAAACCAAACTAAAAGGGCATTTATATGAGACAAAATGCAAAGAGAATAATTAAAATAATAATAATAAAAGGCCAGAGACAGTAAACCATGCTACTTGCGGAGAGGTCCCTGCAGCTGCATCTCATTGGGATAGTAGCAAGGTTGCACAGGTGGCCACGGATCATTTAACAGAAAGGAGCACAGGCTTTGCAGGGTAATGTGAACCATCTTCAGTTCCTTCCCATTACCTTTGGGCAAAATTCAAAGTCTTGGTCTTTTTTAGAGACTATAGGGAGGTTTGCTGTCACTCCTTTCTTCTGTAGTTACTATAATTTAGTGTTCATGAGTGTTTGAGCTGACGTTATCAGCAAATTACCAAAACAAATCAAAAAAGACGAGGACCCCGACTATGTTAGAACTGTTACAATCACTCCAGCCTTGGCCTATCTCTCTTCTCATAATGCTCCAGAGTGTAACGATACAGAGAAAAACAAGCAAGTAATTAGAAGCAAGTTTGTCATTGAGATTGGTCTCCTATTTGGCCAGGAAAAAAAAAAAAAATTTTCAGGTCCAAGCTTTCAGAGGTAGCATTTGTGGTGACTAGTACTTTTTTCTTCTCAGCTGGCATACTAAGTTGATGACTTTCCCTTACAGACACAGTGCTGTAAGAATTATCTGCTTTGGGATACCCCACTTCTGCAACAGAATGATCTCTTGATAAAGAGAGCTCCTTCATCACCACCTGTTCTATTTAATATATTTAAAAACAATCATCCACTGAGATCAAATGATTACTCTGTTCAAGAGCCATAGTAAAGAATCACAACTTTAAAACCATCACCCAAGAGCTTAGGACAATAGTGCAGATATTTGTGTTCGACGGAGTTCACAGTCCATATTCTAACCTAATCTAAATGAACTGACCAGTTCTTCCCAAAAGCAGCCATAGGTAGAACTTTGCAAGGAACTCGGAAAGGAAATAACACCCTATTCTAATCTCATTCAGCTTCTTTCCCCACTGAAAAAATGCAAGGATGTAAATCAGAACATTAGCAGACAAACTCAGACTGTAAACAACTGAACAATACATTGATCCATGACCACAATCATCTGAGGTGAATAGGGTTGAAAAGTACAGGAAGATACATACTCCAGTCAGCCAGACAGCTCTACTGAAGGGCACAGATAGGTCTGTAATTGCAAAGTTAATTTATAGGTAGTCCATAACCTCCCCTGTGAGGAGAGGGCACTTGTTTGCTGTCCAAGACCAAGGAATTTGGTCTGTTGAGACAGAACTAGGTTTGAAACATTCAGCTGATTGTCAGATACAACAAGGAAATCATGTAAAGCTTTCTGCCTATTTTCTTTAAGTATTATCCACAGTAATAGCCCAAAACAATAAGTTTTCTAGATAAGACTAAATATCCAACCTGTCCTCTTTTGGACTCATCCCCCCTTCCAGAAATACTGTTTTTTTTCCAACTATTTGAAGTACAGTCTTTGCCTGTTGCACATGTCTCTTAGTAAAAATGGTCTCCAAAGGCATATGGGTTTAGGGAGGTGAAAGACACAGCAAGAAACTAAAAATAAAACCACACTGTTTGGAAGTATAAGAGCAATCACACATTAAGCCACTCTTTCTGCTACACTCCCAGCAAAGGAAAGGTGATAGCTACCAAAGGCTACTTCCACTTATATGTGAAACAGCTCACTGAATGTTTCAGCGGCTTGTTCAATATTGAGCTTCTTGTTCAATACATACCACTGTCTGGAGAGGAAGATGAGTTGTGCCTCAAGACTTTTAGTATGAGGGAGCAGCAAGTATAGCTGCTCCGCAGGGAAAGGTGAGCCAGAAGCTGAGGATGACAACAAGGCAGGCAGGGGCAGTATTCTCACTGACAAAGAAGCAACACTTCCACTGTACCTGAACAAGAACACTAGAACAGGTCCAGTGACAGTAACAAGGATCAGCCAACAGCCCAGTGATTGCCAGACCTCCATAGTGATGAGACAGGTCCAAGGTCAGATCACAAAGTCAAGTCAGCAGGTCAGCAAGGTACCAGACCAAACACAGCATAGTTCAGGAAAGGGTAAGGGCCTGAGCTCAGAGGCAACCCCTAAGGCGAGCCAGAGGGGACCCAGCTGAAGCTTCTCACAGCTTAGTTATTTTCACAGCAGTCTGATCCCAGGTCACACAGCTGCACCACATCAGAGCTGGCCTTCAGCACAGACAGACAGACCCCTGAGGGCAGGAGGAAAAGGTTGCAGAGCCTGTTGGTACACACCTGATATTTAGAGTCTTACTATACTATTTATACTAGTGATCACAAACAGCTGAGGACCTAGCCCAGGCTGTTTGGATAGTGGGACTAATTCCCAAGAAGAGAACAGTAATGCTGATAGACTGGAAGAAACACAGAACAGAGGCAGCCAAAATTATACCTGCTTCTTGGACTATGAGAAACCTGAACCCTCAACTCAAGAGTGACCGGAACAAAAGGTGAATTCAGCAGATCAGCCAGCAATAGCGAAAAAAGGCATTATGAGCTTTCTCTGGTCACAAGAGTATGATCTAGTCAGTCTTGCCACTCTCACAATTTCGTATTAGATATTTACCATATTTTTTCAAGTGTGAGATCTACCTGGAGTTCTACAGAGAGTTTATATATCTGTCCTTCTAGGACTGCAGTTGTAAACACTTCTTAGATGGAATCCAAAACTGCTTACTTAGCTCTATCAGGGAATGTGAGAACACTGCAGTGTATACTCTAAGGTTAATGTTGGGGATGGGGCACTGTCTGTTGAGGTTTGGTCCTGGAACACTATGGATGGTGACTGCTGAATCTTGCTCGTATATGATGTCCGGAAGGAGTATATCCCAAAATTTAGACAAGACCGGTAAGCTCTCTGGATGTCACGTGTCGAGTTAGTTCCTGGGAAAACAGGTAGGGCACTGCGATGTAGTTGGGGCGGCGGGCCGAGATGAGCATCCAGGACAGTGTAGGTTTGTATTAGGGATTGTGGCCACAGCAGAGGAACGGTGTCCCAGGTGGGATTGGGAAGAATGTGCTTTGAACGTATACTAACGATTGGGATAATGACTAAAGTGTTTGGACTTAAGTTGGAGGTTTGACCCTCACCTGGGACACTGTACATATGCGTGTGTGTGTGTTGGAGGGTAAGGCAGAAGAGATATATCTTGGAGGGCGGACTAAAGACTGGCAACAGTACACGTGTTGGTATAAAGGTCTGGTGCCAGGGCCCTCTTGCATGCACGTGCTTTAGCACTCTGGCAGAGGAAGGGATATAGAGGTGTATACGATAATGTGTTATTTGGTAGACAGTTGCTCACATGCTATTTCAGTTTGTTTAGGAATGTGTTCAGGCGCTAGGACCCTAGATACAGGTGTGTGAGGCATGGTCCATGCTTATGGAAGTAAACTGGAGGAGGAATTGGGCACTTCACAGGCAATATACAGGTCTGCTGAGAGTTGGTGAGGATGAGGATGTTGTCTGATGAAATGAATTCAGGTTAAGGATCAAACATGTGCAAGGAGCTGTGGTCCAGATAACACACATCAAGTGCTTGCTGATAGGTCAAAAGGGAGAGTGGGGTGTTTGGGGTATATGCATGATACTCTTGGTATGGGAGATGCACTGAGTGAGCAGATGAGGGCTGTAAGGGGGGTGAAGTGTTGTGTGTAAAATCAGGATTAGGACAGGGAAAGAAACCGTACAAATTGATGGTGAAGATGAGGACCAGATGTGCTACATGTATATCTACAGTCAAGATGGAAGTCAACACATTTTGTGCGCACGCTGGTTTTGAGTCAGATGGAAAGTTGGGGGGATTCACGAAGAGAGCGGGGGACAGAAAGATACCAGCATTTTGTGGAACTCCCTGATTAGCTTAGCACGGGGCAGCTATAGATGAACACGCAGCAGGGGAAGTGGGGAAAAAGGAGAGGTTCCATCAGGCAGTTTCTCTAAGAGCCAGCAGAGAAGCAAGGGGAGGGCTGCACCATGGAAGAGCAGGAGGCAGAGTCCTGGCAGTAGTGGGGCGCTGGGTGGTGATGTTAGAAAAAGTACTGCTGAGAGCCTTGACGGCACTGGCAGTGGCGCAACACAGGATCTGGAGGTGGGTGGAACGGTTAATTCCTTCGGTAGTGCTCACAATGGAAATATCAAAAACTCTCTGTATGTCCCCAGTGGTCTGAAACATGGAGGAGGTCAAAAATCCCTCCTGTGCCTATGCCTTGGTCATACCTGCCCCAAGCCTGCGGATCCACTGTCGCCGTCTCCACAGTGGCAGCCACGTGCAGCAAGACGACACTCACGCGGCTAATCTCCCTCTACGCAGCCCTGTGCGGGCAGCTGCTGCCCCATGGGGCATCCAGGCTGCATCTGAGAGGGGTGCGTTCTCCCGCAGCTCCCGTGCCACATCTTCTAGGGACCTCGGGCGCCCTGCAGCCTTCTCCCCCCGAAGGCAGACAGGTTTGGCCCGCTCCATGCCAGGCAGCGGGGCGGCACGGCCTGTGGTGCCCCAGAGCCTCAAACGCAGACAGAGGCCTCGTGGCTCTTTCAGTCCTGGCAGCCACTTTCAGGGCAGGTTACGGAGAGGCACGGCCGCCTTTCCTCCGCCTCAGAGCCGAGCGAAGCGGCTGGCCGCGACGCCAGGGCCGAGCAACGCCCGTGCCCACCTGCTCCGTGCCGCTGCCCGCGAGGCGACCAGGCCGCGGCCGTTGGGGCGGCCGTTACGAGGCGCGCGCGCGGCCGTTGAGGCGGCCGTTGGGGCGGCCGTTACGAGGCGCGCGCGCGGCCGTTGAGGCGGCCGTTGGGGCGGCCGTTACGAGGCGCGCGCGCCCGCGCGCGGCTCAGCTCGGCGCCGCGCCCAGGCCACGGGCGGCAGAGCAGCAGCCGGCTCCCCGCGGCGCGGCCGGGCGCCGCTAGAGGGCGCCGGGCTCCTCCCTCCCTCCCTTCCCCTCCCCTTTCCTTCCCTCCCCCCCCCGCCCCGCCGCGGGACGGGCCCCCGCTGCGGGGAGGGAAGCGGCCTGGGCGCGCATGCGCAGTGCCGGGCGGCAGACGGCAGCGGCGATGGCTCCGCAGTGACGGTTGGATCTAACGGTTGCTATTGACATTGCGGCGCGGATCGGGCGGCGGACCCTGCCCGGCGAGCGGCGCCGGCCCAGCGGCCGCGCAGCCGGCAGCCAGCGGCCCCGCGGAGGAGGAGGCGGCGGCGGCGCGGTGATGCGGCCGCGCTGAGGCCCAGGTGCATCCGCCTCCCTCCTCCTCCTCCTCCTCCCCCGCTGCCGGATCGGGCAGCGCGGCCCGGTCCGCCGCCCTGAGCTGGCTTCGCGGTTCCTGCCTGCGGCCGCCGCCATGCCGGGCCGCCGCTGAGGCGCGGCCCGCAGCGGCCGAGGAAGCGTCGGCTCGCGGAGGAGCAGGGCCCGGGGGCGGGCGGCCCGGCATGGCCCGCCGCCTGGAGTAGCGCCGCCGCCTCCCTGCGCTGTGCGGCTGCGGGCGGGCCGAGGCCGCTGCTCGGGAGCGAGGCCCCGCTGGAGGCGGAGGAGGAGCCAGCGCGGCCCCTGTGACAGGGCCGCCGGGCCGCCGCGGCCTCCGCGCTGCCGCCGCCGCCGCCGCGCGGCTCCAGGTGGCCCCGGACCAAGGTGACACCCGGCCTGCCCCCGCCCCGGGGCCACCTGCCCCCTCGGCCGGCACGGACTCGGCGCCGCGCTTTCTTCTCACCCCGGAGCCGGCGGCGTGCGAGCGGCTGCGATGAACCCGGTGAATGCCACTGCTCTCTACGTTTCAGCGAGCCGCCTGGTGCTCAACTACGACCCGGGGGACCCCCAGTCCTTTACCGAGATTAACAAGCTCCTGCCCTACTTCAGGCAGTCCCTCTCCTGCTGTGTGTGCGGTGAGGATCTTTCTTTTGTTCCCTGCACAATGCGGCCCCGGGGCTGGCTGCGTGGCCCGGAGCCGCGCTGGCCGCCCTGGGCCCCGCGGGCTCGCCTCGCCGCCCGGGGGGGGAATCCCGTGCTGCGGGGCCCCCCCCCCTCCCCTCCCCAATTTATAGCTCAACCCGGGAAAGTTTCTCAGCTCCTTTAAAAAAAAATAATAATAGCAAATCCCCGCCCCCCAGTTGGAAATAGCGTAGAGGCGAAGCGCCCTGGGCCGCGGCGCGGCGTCGCTCGGCCCCGCGGCGGTGTGGGGCGGGCGGCGCCCACGTGGGCGGGCGCGCTTCTCCCGCGGGGGGGCGCGGGGCGGTGCGCGGGCGCAGGCGGCGGCGTGTTTGTTTTGCACGTCGGGGAGGGAGGAGTGCCAATAGTCTTGGGCTGAAAATACCCCCCGCCCCGAGGTGGGGAAGGGAAAAGGAGGGGGGAGATTTACCCCCCCCCCCGCGGTTTGCAATACTTGTCAAAAAGACAAACGGGCGTTTGGGTCGTGCGCGTGGAATAGCCTGGCGGCTTCTGAGCAAGATCCGCGCTGGTTTTGTTGAGGGAGCGCGCTCTGCCCTGAACGCCGCGCTTTCCTATGGTCACTCGGTCTCCTCAGGGGCGCGCTCGTTATTAGGGGTGATTGGAAAACCGTGCTGGGAGCGCTCGCTTTAAAGAGGAGGTGAATAAGAGCGAAGGCGATACAAGGGGAAAAACGACGTATTTGCCCCCCCCCCCACCCCGTGGTCTATAACTTTGTATTTTCCTTTCGTGAAATGCAAGGACAAAAAGACATTCAACTTGAAACCACTGGGGTTTTGTGTGTGTGTGTAGCAGATACATGTCCTGTGACAATCATTACCATAAAGAGCAAATAGGCTGAAAGTTTGCCAGGATTTGCCCATCCTTACCCACTCCTTCCCCAAAAAAAAGAGAATTCCGTGTTTTGTTGGAAAAGGTGGATGTGCAGAATTTTAATATTAACCTTTAGAGAACCTTTGGGAGAGATTGCTTTCTGCTGTGTTTATGAACTGTAGACATGTCTTTTTCTGGTAGGAAGGTCTGGAATAAGCTGTCAGCCTTTCTTGAACTTTCCTTTGAAGCACGGACTACTGTTGGGAGAGGGAGTCTGAACTGTTAGACTTCTCAGTTGATTCATTTTGTTAATTCTTCTCTCTTACTTTGGTAATTTAAGTCCTTGCCCTGCATGTGTTTGACTTTTCTTGACATAGTGGGCGTACGTCCATTATGTTTTCATGTGTTTATCTTTAGTAATGTGTGTGGTCTCATTAAAATTGAGTTGAATTACTAGGTTTATAAAGTTAAATATTTATTTGAGCGGATCAGGACTTCAACTGCTGAGGCTGCTAAACTAGGCTTGGATGCTTCCTATCCTGCAGCTGTTGGCTCCTCCCATTTAAAGTCTTAGAAAATAGAGATCAGTTCATACTGGGAAAAGAGGGAGCCTGTTCCCAGGATCCCTGCGTTGTCATTTCCTGAAATAATTAGGCTAAGTTTTTTTTTCCTCTCTCTCAACCCTGGTGTCAGTATTAATGCAACTCTGCTCTTCTTGAGTCTTGCTTATTACCTGAGGCCCTGCAAACTCTAATCCCTGACCTTATGTGTTTTCCATAAATCTTTCTTGCTTTTGCTCGATCATCAAGCTACTTTTGCCTTAACCCATACCAATGTTTTTCTGATTTTTTTTTTTAAAGATATTATTGTAAGGACCGTGTGCTTCTAACCTTTGTGCTGACTTCTCCCCTTTAAGACTAGTCTCCTGAAATGTGTTTTTCATTCTCCTTGCCTTGACTTCTTCCCTTCTTTGCCTTTTGCAATCTTATTTTTGCACTTTGTGCTGTTGAAATCATCTTTCTTTAATTTGTCCCTGCCCAAATTCCTGAGCTATTCTTCCCTCCTTCTCCAGCTTATTCTTGCTTGACTTTTCTGTATCTTTCACTGCACAGTCTGTGCAGTTTAGGTTTTTCTTCCATTAACTTGCGCCTCCCTGGGTTTTCTGACCGACTTGCAAACTGCTGCTTGATGGTTCAACTTTCTCTCTTCATCCCTTATTTTCTTGGAATTTTAAGGTTACTGCCTTGGCTCACTGCTTTCTAGCGCGGCTAATTTTTAGATAACCGTAGTCGCTGTTTGATTCAAATATTTTGTCTGCTGGTGATGCCTCAGCGTTATCTCTCTTTGTCTGGGCTTTTGCTTGTGGTCTGGTAGCATAGAGAGGCCTCGGTAAATACCGGGTTCTTTGTGATGCTAGGTGCTATGCTCCTACGTAGTGAAATACAATTTCTGTCCTGTAGAGATAGTAAAGTGTCTTCCTTGAACCTGCAAACGGTTAGGCATGGGACAGTGGTCCTGTCCAATACAAAACTCTCCGGTCTGGTGTCGACCAGCAGTTATAAATCTTCAGTTTAGACTGACAGAGGTAAATCAATGTTCTCTTTCTCCTTTGCTCTTTGTGTTCCTTCTCTCTCTCTCGCTCTCCTCTGTCACAGGTGAATATCTGTGCCTCTTTCTCTCTTTGGCTCTCTGACCTTGCTATGATTCTTTTAAAATATTTTTTCTCTTGTACAAGTTGGTGCTAAGAGCACCTGCAGCATACTTCAAAGTATTACAAGCCTAACTTTGGCATTCCTTTGTTCAACCTTCAACAACTTTGTAGCTTAGACGGTATTTTAAAATGTAAAGTTTAAGTACCGAAGTAAAGATTACTCCGTGAGATGTTAAAATCACAGGAGTCGTTGCCGTGACCACTCAAAACCCCCACAGTCCATTTTTAAAAATCTCTCAAAGCTTTTTACATGCTTGCTTCTTTCTGCCCTGTTCTTCTGGCTGTTTGTAGTCCATTTAGGCCATGAGATCCAAATAGCTAGGTGCGAGCCCACGTATGTTTGAGTGCCTGGTACTTTCCTTGCACAGATCATAGTGGAATGAGGTCTTGATGGTGAACTTCTAAAAAATCATACCCAGCTGGAGAACTGCTGTGTAGATTTTCAGTAATGCATAAAACCTGCACTTTGTAAAGTTAAAACAAGCCCCAAGTGCTGGACTTCCAGCACTTCCCTGGGAAATTATTCCCCAAATTAGTACTCCTCATATCATCTGCCTTTTCTCAGTGTTTAATCTCTCCGAATGCATTCTATTATGCTTTGTTATTCTGTAGGTATTAATTCTGCAGTCGTGATTTTCCATTTAATTTTACAGAATTGTTTTTAAAAGAAATTAGTGGCAGGCGTGTAGGTCAGCTGATGTTATTGTGCTTTGACTATTTTTCGGTGCGCTAGAAATAAGCCAACTCTTCTTCTGATCTGATGGTTTTTAAGCCTGCTTACATAGTAATAGTGGCAGAAGTTTTTGGCTGTACATAATTATGAAATTCTAATTAAAGCTCTGATTTTAGATACCAGTTGGCACATATGAAGTTACATCAGTAAAAAGCCACAGCATGCCACTGCAAATTAGTCAACTAAATCTGTTCTAGGTGAGTTTAAGGTCTCTGTCTTATCTAACGGGTTATAAAGGTTAAATTATATTGATGATACAGCAGTGTACATTTCTAGGATTTAGGTGTGATCACGTGATAGTTTCCTAGATGGTGTTGTAGGTAATGTGTAGGCCATTTACAGGCATGTGTAAGAAAACATGTCCTAGAGATTTAAGAACTTTAAAGTAACTTTGGAGTAGTTATTTTTGCCAATAGCTATGTGGCCTATGTGTTTTGAGTATATGAGATCTGAGTTTTAGTCCCTCGCCTAGAGTGATTATTATTAAATTACATATTAATATTGCGTTTCATTTAAAAATAGCTTCATAGGGATGGATGCAACAAACTTTCCTGCTAGAAAAGTGCTCCCTATTGGTATAAATAGTCTTTTCAAAAATGACCCTTTCTGTTTTGAATGCAGCATAGGTTACTGCGCGGTCGTTCAAAAATTCAGTTGACTCTTCGGAACTAGAAGTCGTCTTTGACAAAGACAAAACAAAACTGGTGTATCATTTAAAATTTTTTACTAGAAATTAAGTTAAAATGTTTGTTAGAGACAAACTGCTATTCAGATCAACTGAGCTTTTATATCCATGGAAAAACTCTGTCCTGAAACCTGTGAAAGGTGTTTTAGAAAACGCTAAAGGTGATTGAAAGACTGTTGTTGCTGTTTGGGAGGGTGAGAGGGCTTGAGAGGTTGCACGGCTTTCAACTAAGGCTTTACCTTTCGTGGGGAACCCAGCTGGAGCTTGTGCTATGGAAATGCAGGGCTGAGAACATAGTTCTTCCCTTAAACCTCCTGTAATCTAAGTAATGGGATGTGAGACAGCATGTGGCTTCAGACAGATTAAGGAACAAAGAAACAATGTGACGGTACTGACCAGTATGTTACCCAGATACTGTCAGATGGTTTGACATAGCGGTTGAGAATTTTGGCTGGAAGTCTGAAGGATAAACGGTGAAGCAGCATTGTGGAAGCAACTCCCCAGCATGAGGAATGGCATGGATTAAAAATAAAATACAAAAGTATTTTGTTGACTGTTTTTTTTCTATTTGAGGATCAGTATAGAGATGTTATTTCTGTCCTGCTCTTGGGTAAATGTATTGACTTGTTTTTGGAAATTCTTGCCCTGAGGGTAAAAGTTGAATCTCAGGAAATTCATTCTGCTAGCTACATAAATTCCTCTCTATAGTCAGTGATATATTATTGAGTTGTGTAAAAAGCTTGCATCTCTGTGCCATCTTGTCCATAGTGGTAGACCAGTGATGTCTCTTTCTCTTCTTCCTCACCCCTCGCTCAGCTCGTCTCCACTGCCCCTGCAGCCTAACTGCTCCCCGCTACCCGGTCCCTGGCGTGACCTCCTCTGGACCCTTTGCCTGTAGGTCTTAGTAGCACTGATGTCGATCGCAGGTAGAGCTTATTACTTTAGGCTATGCTTTGCCGTTGGGAAATTTGAATTGGACCTTTTTAACTGTACAGCTTCATTACATTTTCATCAATGAAAATTCATACAAATATCTAAGGGAAGAAGCACCAAACGCAAGTGGAATGCAAGTGAATTGGGGTTCTAGAGTAACCAAAGTATTTTTTCGCTGGTGGTACTGAGGCAACCTGAGACCCGCAGCTGTTATGTAACGTCCTTCAGAGATGAGCAGACAGTGATGTGATTCCTAAGATAAGTTAACTTTATAGAAAGTTAAGTTTCCAGTCCTACAGGTGGAAGAAGGGAGAAACAAACTCTCACTATTGATAAAATTTAATTATATTCATGCTGCTTGACTTTCTGCTTGCAATGTGAGCCATTGCTAAGCGAGTTAACCCTGGTTATTGGTTTTGAAGTAGAAAAACGTATTTAAACTTTTTGATGGAAGGCTTATTCATGATTTGTGCTGTCAGATCGCAGAGTTACCTTTTGTGTTTGAAAAGAATACCTAGACTAGTGTATTTTTTCAAGTATTTTCACTGATGAAAAGTGCTATCCAGCTATTAAATATAGGTAGTTTTTAAAATTATGTTATTTTCTCCTTAAAAATCACATGAATAATTGCCAAAATATTTCTTTTTCTTTTTTTTTCTTTCTTTCTTTTTTTTTTTGGAAGAATGTGCAAAATAACCAGAATCTGTGAAACAACCATCCTGAGATGTGGAATATGGGACTAAGTACCGATAAAATATCTTCTGTTGCAAGCATTCATTTTCTTCTTCTTCTGGCGATAATGTGCATGGGTGGTGGTCTATAAAAATTTCCACTCGCGCGTCTTTGAAAACACCAGTTATTAGCCAAGAGTGTGTTGGTTGGTTTCTGTTCCTCTTAAAATCTCCTTGTGTAAATTTGTTCTTTCCCTTTCCTGCTTTAAATCTTTTGTGTGATTCTTGGGAAAGCTGCATTTCCCGAGGTTGTCTACATCGTGCTGTCTGAGTTCGGACTACACAAAGTTGTACCAGTTGAATTTAAATCAGTTTTCTAAATAGAAAAATTTCCTCTGGCTTAATAGCAAAATTGCGAAGAAGGACAGGAAGAGAAGTAACTGTGGTTTCCACCTAACAGCGGGTTGATGCTGGAATTGAAAAGCAGGTTGCAAAATGAAGATTACGATATTGTCCTCTTTGATTTGAGATGAGCGTGTGTTTCTTATTGAGGCAATGGGAGATGATGGACTGGTTTTGATGGTCGCCTGAGGATGTTGATTAAACTGATTACATTTAAGGGTGCTTAAAGAAAAGTTAATATGTTGCCAACAGGCATCTTTATTGGGACAACTTAATTGCCCATGTCTATGGACATACTGACTCCAAACACAGCCTTCTTTGGCTTTGTTTTCTTACTGTGTTATGGTTTACAGATGAGTTTGACTAAATGTGGAATAAGCAGTTTAATATGATGTTGGAGTTCTGTGTGAGGCCAAAAAAGATTCTTTGCCTCTATTACATAACTTGAGAAATAACGCACGGCACAACTTTTCTCGAGTGCTCTGCTTCTTCGATAGCAAAAGATTTTCCTGCCCTTAGAAAGGAATTCACTTTGAAGCCTTTCAGTGCTGTGATTCATCATTCGCTGTCTCCTGAGCCGTGTGCTCCCAGCACAGTGCTGCTCCTTCTCCAGGGGGCTTGAGAAGCAGAGCTTGCTCTAAGAAGATTGTGTGATTAATGTTGATGACATGAGAATTTGTGTGTGAAAATAAGTGAGTTTTCATTACTTCTTGTTTGCTCAGAGAACACGATTAATATAACTAACTTGATCTAAAACTTTCAAAGCAAGTTTTAACTCTTCAAAGTCTTTAGGTTGTATAGTAACATGTTAAATTCCTCTGTACACCAGTAGTAGAAGTGTTAACTTTATTATTTAAAGCCTCTTAAAATACAGCAACCTTGACTTTTGGAAGACATTGTTACACAAACATTTTGCGCTAGATAGTGCAAAAGATGAATTTATCAGTTTTTTTTTAACCCTGCTCATTTAAAAATTTTGAGCATTGCCATCTTGTTTGCTACAAGTACATTTAGAAATTTTCTAGTCCATAATTTTGTAAACACAAAGACTTTCGACAGAAATATAACTTTGTAGCACTCAATAAATGAAGTTCTGTTGTTTATTATGAAAGGAGTCAAGTCAGAGAACAAAGCAATCCTTTTGGCATTAAAATGCAATTTGTTGTTAGGTTTGCTTTTTTGTTTGTTTTTGAACTTTAGCTAGAGAGGTTTGCTGTATTTCTCTGTATTCATACTGTGGTTCGTTTGGGTTCCCATAGTGTTCAGAGAAAAATAGTGCAGTCGTTATTTTTCCAAAAAGTTATATCATCATTAGTTCTTTAGTCAGGAACGTTCCTATGTGAGGATAATAACTTCTGTAGTTGACTTTTCGTAGGTGTTTATTGACAGATGGTCTGAAATAGTAGCCAGCAGAAAGTTTCCTCTGATGAAGTTCTGAAATATGGTTTTATATGGAGAAGTTTTTGTTTGTTTGTCAGCAGTACCTTGTCTTACCAAAACGTGAAAGGATAAATCAATTTCTAGTATTGTGAATAAGAGGAATTCACAATGACAATCTGTGTCTTGTGGACACAAAGCTTTCAGTGCTTTGTGTTGGCAGTATTGCAAACGTGCCTTACATCTTCATGCCTCTCAAGCACGAGTGTGGTAGCTACAAACGCACGTGTGTTTTTCTGAACTCTGGCAAGGCTCTGTTGGATATCTGAGCGATGTCCCAAGTATCTCTCCAAGTGCTCCAGTAGGATTCTGCATGATAAGAAAAGTTGCCAAACGTTTTTCTGACTGAGACCACTTTGTTAGGGCAGTGGTAGGATGAAGCTCCATCTGGTGAATCTGCCTCTCCGCTTTGGTGCTGTATTTGTGAACTGGACCAACCAAGCCGTGGTTCGCGTTCACCATCTGGAGTCTGCGGTTTGGGCAGGTTTTATGTCAGGACTTCGGGTCTGTGGAAGGAGTCCTTTGCTATCGCCTTGTCCCTGGCAAGTGGTCTTTGCACTCGTCTCTGACGTTTCTGTAGTTTTCAATGTATTTAATTTTCTTCTAGTAAGTGTCCAGCTCTTGCGCCTTTATATATTTTACATATATATAACATCTTACATATTCTTATATAGTCTTGCATATTTTTTCCCCCTCTGCAAATGGTTAACAGACACTTTCACTATGGGTGCCTGTCCATTTATCTTCAGATAGTGTTTTCTCTGTTTTCATGAAGTCTAATGCTCTGTGTCTATTTGTAGGTTTGGTAGTAGACCTACCTAGCTAAGGAGTTTAAGTTCTAAGGTGGAAGCTTGGAACAGGAGGAGCCTCATCCCCAAAAGTTTGTTGGATACTGCTTTTATTGTCATGTTTTTTGTGTGCATGTTTTATTTTGACGCATCATTGAGCTACCCGTTCTTCAGGCTGATCTAGATGATAATTTGATAAATGAAAAGGTTGGTCATTGGTTCATTTATACTTAACATGTGAAAGAGTGTTTTTGAGTTGGTGTCAGGTTTTGCTTTTATCCCTTGCTCAGATTGAGGAAAAAACAAGGCGTTGCCTCTTTATTTTATGAAACAGTAAAAATTTAATCATGAAGCGGGATTGATCATTCCTCTTGTAACTGAAAGAGGGCACAGCTACTTGGACCATCTGTATGCCTATAAAACCATCTATGTGTCTTTAGTCAAAGTACTTGACTGTTGTCTTTTTTTGCACAGATGATCCTCTTATCTGAGGAGCTCCATAACATTCTGATTTAGCTTCAAATTTGGCTTGATTAATTTTTGTTCAGCTTTCTAGAATTTGGCTAAAGCATCAGTATTTGTTTTTTCTAGTTACTGCAGGTTGAATGTGTCCTGTATATTTTTGCATTGATGGTTGAACCTTGGGGCTGCGCCAGCTGTGCCAGGGCAGTGGAAGGTGATGCGAAGGGGAAACACAGAGCCAGGGAGGAGTTGGGAAAGGGGCTGCTCTAGCAGCACTGCTGCCAGCTGGGAAACTAAAGTCTAAGGGAATGGGCCCGTGAGGTGCAGTGAACCCACTGAACAGCTTATCACTCTCAAAAGGGGGAATTCCTGTTTCCTCCTTCCTGTCTGCATGTTCGCACTTCTCTTGTGCTGGTCTTGGCACATGACAGGCCTCTTTGTAAGCTGAATTAACTTGCTAACCTTGGGAAAACAAATGCAGCCAAATAGCCCCAGCCCCTAATCCCTGCGTTTTCTTTCCTAGAGAATTTGTCTCTCCTAGATGAATGAGTTAAATCAGCCCGTGGAAGGCTCTGACAGGTGCCCGAGCTGCCACGTGGGGTATCGCAGCGTGGGGTGAAGAAGGGAGCAGCGCAGGGAAGGTGGGAAGGGGAACAAGCCTTTCCCTTTCGGTGGCTGTTGCTTCAGCTGCCGATCGAAGGGTGTCCGAACTTCACAAAGTCTCTTGAGCAGGATCGGTGGTCAGTGAGAACTAGCTTCTCTACTTCAGTAGGCGGTTAACTCTGAAACTTGAATGTAGCGATTTGTTAGCATTAACTGCCTATTGCTAGTTATATCAGTAGAACCAACCAAATCACGCTTATTCCAGAAGTAAAAACATTGAAAATGTAGCAGTCCAACAGCTGAATCTCCAGCTTCTGGTTATTACTTTGAGGCACTTGTCATATATTGATTTTAAGCACAACATAAAAGTAAATGTGTGGTCCATCGAACAGATTACCTGTGGGGTTCCTGTTCTTTAATTTGCTAGATTCTCGGAGCTGCGGAATTTCTACCCGATTTATCCATAGTTCACAGAGGCTTTCAGTAACGTCTGGTTTAAAAATGCCATCGTGGTCATTGTAATGTTCAGTGTTTCCAGCCTAACTGATGTGGGCATGCTTTCTTCTTACGTTTATGGATGTTAATCAATCCTACTTCTCATGAAGGAGCAGATATGCTACTTCAATCAAGTAGAGCACCAGTGAAAGCAGTAGGGGTCTATGGCTGTTGAGCTTTCCACTTGCTTGCTGCACACTATAAAATGAGAGTTATTTCTGGTGATAAGAATGCAACTGAGGAGTAAAGATTGTGCTTTGGCAGACAAATATTTGAGATTAACCCCACTGAAACAGCTATTTATGCTTTTTTTATTTGTAACCAATTTTGACTTCATAATTTTTTCCAGTTCGCTTCATCAAATTCAGATGTATTTCA
This sequence comes from Struthio camelus, assembly GCF_040807025.1. Taxonomy (NCBI): domain Eukaryota; kingdom Metazoa; phylum Chordata; class Aves; order Struthioniformes; family Struthionidae; genus Struthio; species Struthio camelus. Next base: position 5,562,581 of record NC_090950.1, on the reverse strand, counting down.
ATAGTTACATCATTCTTAAAACTTTTGAGTTGTCAAAAACAACAAGAAATAATGTTTCAATAGGCTTTTCCAGGAGCTTTAAAGTATTCGTACACTGAGGACTTAACCCTTACACTCCCCCACTCCCTTTCTAGGGCATTGTCTTTCTGCCTTTGTTCTAGATAGATGAGGATGAAAGGAGATGACCTGTTTTGATTCAAGGCTTTCTTCTTAAGCTTCATCAATTCAGAGCATATTTTCTAGATATAAACCTAATTTTGTTAGATTCCCAGTTCTTCTCTTCCTTTGGTCTGTGAGATCCAATTTGCAGATGCTTCCCCTCTTCCTGCAGCTGTGAAGTAATGCTCATTAAGGAACACAATAGGAAGTATTCCTTGTGGTTTAAATGACCTCCCTCCTGGTAGCATCGTTTCCAGGACAGCCATGATGTTTTGTAAATTATATATTAAAAGGATTTCTTCTGTGCATGTATCTTAGTAAATATAAGTGCTCATATTAAAGTAGATATTTGGAAAACCTCTCTGCAAGTAGGAGAGTTAAGAGCTGATATTGTTTAGGGAAAATTTGGAGCCCTTACTGGAGGCTTTGTAAAAACGTGAGTTTGCTTTTGGCATATTAAAAAAATACCCCTTTGAAAGAGGATGAGTAAAGGTGAGGTAAAGTTTAGTAATACCAAGCTATTTAGGGTAGTACAAATGAAGATCTGCATTGAACAATTGTAGAAGGATCTTATAAGGATGAATGACTGTGCAATAAAATGGCTAATTAAATTCAGTTTAGATAAACCTTAAGTGATACCTTTAATATGGAGAAAAATATATGTAACTTCTCAAAGCCCATCATCTTTATCTGCATGGGTGATTACCACCCAAAAGTGAGATCTTAGCCTTGCGATAAAAAACTCCATGAAAACCTCAGCTCAGTGCTGGGTGTCAGTCAAAAAAAGCAAAAAGCTATAATTTACCCATATATTAAATGCTATTGGAGTTGTGATCCCCCTGTCTCAAAAAAAGATTATAGCAGAACTGTTCAACAATGTTCAAAACAAGCAATTAGTTACGTTCTCAGTGCAACAGATCACTGACCAGGGAACTTCTTGTCAAAGGCTGTGACTGATTAAATTTTAAATAGTTTGACGGGTTAGGCAAGCGTATGGAGACTTGTCTGTTGAGGATTGCGAAGTACATGGAAACCACATCTACCTTGAGAAGTGTTTCATCTAATAATGGTTAAAGGCTGGGCAAATATTAAGGGGAAGTGTCATATTTGTTTGCCTTGTTCTTATTCTGTGCCCTAGGCATCTGCTTTTGGCCACTATGTGAGATGGGTTACTGGGCTAGACGGCTCTTTACCCTAATTCAGTATGGCCAGTCTTACGGGTTTGAGGATGGGCTCAGTAACATATCAGAATCCTCCCCAGCTTTGTGTTCTTGGTGGAGTTTATAATCTTCATCTAGGAAGATTGGTACTTTACACCATCAAACGAACATTGTGCCTTTGGGAGCCTCTACAGCCCAACAGGTTAGAACATCCCAAAGCTCAGACCCTCCAGAGCTCAGGTGTCATCTTTTTGGGATGATATTTCTGACTAACACCATTCCCTGAGTATTAAAACAAATTAAACCTCATTTTCAGTGGATTTCTGTATCATGCTTGACTTTATTTTAGCTTAATGATACTAAAGCTGAGGAAGGTGATAGGCACTGCAGTATCTACACAAGAAAGAAACTTTGACCAAAGAATGAATATTCAATGAGATGTGAGCTCAAGCTGAAAATATTCCCACGGCTAAGGCATTTATAATGTCTTTTCCGTGCAAGTTGCCTGGCATTTACTGAGGGTAGAACTTGCTGTGATCCTTCTTTCAGTGAGAGCATAACTAGTGTTTTGTCTTGTCTGTCCATCTCTCTTTTTCCACAAAACTTCTGGATTTTTTTTCCATTTTTTTTTTTTATCCTCTGCTAGCTCTTGTTAAAAGTTAAATTGCAATTGTATATTGCTTGTTTGATCCCATCATTGAAGTATCGTAGTGCTTCAGAATCTGTAAAGCATTGATTGTTGTTACTCTTGAGTAGCAAAATAGTATTATCTTTATTGAACAGCCTAAGATATAATGGAAGGACCAAGGAGCACGCTGTGGCTTATTGACAGCATCTTAGAATGAGACCTGGGTGACACCAATTTCCAACAGCCTGTGGGCGAGGAAGGAGCTAGCATACTTGGCTCAGTAACTTGATTTTGGACAATCCAGGAACATGTTATGCAGCTCACCTGCTCCACAGTGTAGATGCAGACAGGGAATGACTTAATTGGTGAAGGAGTCTTCCAAGAAAATTAATTCACGTTTGGTACATGCTGAGTTAGTATTCATGCGAGCAGACCGTTAACTGCGTGTGTGGTTTCATCATTGGTTTATGTTGTCCTGTGCAATTTCCTTTCTGCTGTCTTTGCTGTTTCTCTTGTGCCCTCTCCAGTGACTGTGTAGCTGTGGGATGAATCAAGATGGGTGTAATAGAAGCATATGGCAATACTGGTTTCTCCTTCCTACCGTGGATGAAGAAAGAGTAGAAATGTTGTTGTTCTGTAATGTTCAATCCTTCCTAAGGAGAATAACGTGAGGAAGGTAGAAACTTTCCTCTTCCCAAGAGGAGAGGAGCGTTGCATTTCTCCTGACTTTTTCAAGAATCTTAAATATAGGAATTACTAATTTTTGTGAGGATGTGTACTAGAAAAAAATGTTTTACGTGTAACCTGGATATTGCTATTACAGTTTTCCTCAGTTTTGGGTTGGAGGCTTGTCTCACCAGAAGACGCGTTTAGTCTGTGTATTTCCCTTTTTAGGCCTGTCTGAACGAAAACAAAACTTCTGAAGGCTTCAGCTCGGGTTGAGTTTGTGCTTTCTGAACTGCAAAGGTATACTTTTAAGTCATATATTTTGTTTGCAGCTGATTCTGGATTTGAAGGAGACCAGACTGGTAAATGCCTGGTTCTGGGGTTAGACTGTGAACAGTTAAAAGTGGAAGGAAAACCTTAGGGATTCCGAAGAGGCTGGCTTGCTTCCTATTTTATTTTAATAGCTTGAGTAGCAGACCACAGAGAGAGAGAGGGAGGGAGGGAGAGAGAGAGGGAGGGAGGGAGGGAGAGAGAGAGACTATCTTAATGTTTCTAGCAAAGCTGAAGGCAGCTTAGATTTGCCATTCATGAAGGACAGAAGCTTTTGTAACTTCTTTGAGCAGCTGTTTTGGGCCTTGTGCACATGTTTGATATTCCTGGAACCCACGCGATTGAGCCTTACATCCTATTGGGTCTTAATCCTGGGGGGCTTTTGCTCCTGGAGGTGCTGTGGATGTGTGTGGTTTAGGGCGGCCTAATGACTTCTGAAGTCTCAGAGCATTAAATGAACAAGTGATATTAGAGGTGTTCACTTAAGGATATGACTTTTGAGACTTGTTGATGGGGTTTCAAGCTCTCTTCTGTTTCTCCCCGTGGGAGTTAGGAGCTTTTCTCACAAAACCAAATCCTGCCTTGGAACCCTGATGGACGTTTCTGCCTGCATCGCTGTTTAAGCGGAGTCAGTTAAAAAGAACTTAAATTTAAAAGTATATATATTTCTACTGCAGGTTGGATTGTCTGACTTCAGGTTCCGTTTGTTAGCTTGACGTCTTCACTGTTTAAATTGAAGAGCGTTTGCTACTGGTGTTTCTTGGTAGGGATTTTGGAAGCCACAGTCAGCTCTTTTTCTCATTAGATTAGCACAGAAAAGTTAAGTTGCTAGTCGCAGGAAGCAAGGCATGTGCCTGAAACCTCCTGTGCTCTCAGGTGTGTTGATTCCGTGGTAGCAGCTGCTTTTTTATTGGCTGTTTTTTCTCTCTTTAAGTAGGATTTTGGAGGAAATCCTTTCTTCTGATTTCCTCACCCCTACCCAGGACATGTGAATTGCTGTTGGCATCTTGTAAATATTTAAGTATCGTGGCTACGGCACTGCTACTATTTTAAGTAGTATTTCACTGATATGTGTCTGAGAGTTGGAAAACAGGGAGCTGTCACTCCTCAGGATATGCTATAGTCTCCCTGTTGCACGTTCTGTTTTGGCACAGCTCTAATCTGTTAGCAAATAATACCATTTCCCCTCATTTTTATTTAAATATATTTTTATTATGTATTTCATTCAGTGCTTAGAAGAATTCACGGGTCCCGTTTAACTGTTTGGGTTGCTCTCAAAGTTAAAAACTTTGTGCTTTATTCATAGCATTGACTGTCACAAAGCTGCGCGCTATTTTTAGTTCCAACTGGATGAAGTGTAAAACAAAGTCTCCACTGTGTGTGCTTTCCTTTTGGGCTTGATAGTTCATCATTTTTTCATTCCTTTTAGGGTCTCCCTCTGTTCTGTTTCCATTTGTTTTCCCAGTTTCATTAAAATTTCTGCAGTAGACCCCCTCCCCCCGTCTTTTTTTCCCCCCGCTTTTGGTAAAATCATATAAACTTGGTATGTTTTGTCACTTTCAATTGAAGAAACTGTTGAGCAGGGTGGAGCGGGCTGGAATTGTTTTAGCTAAAACTGTTTCTAAAGGCTACAGCAGCACATCAAATTTTGGCGTGATATTTTTTCTTTATTATTTTATTTTTTTTGAATTCAACCTTGTTATAAAACCAGTCATGGCAGCTGTAAGAAGCTCCTAGACTACTGTTTGGATGGTTTGTTTGGTTTTTCTGCGGCTTAACTATTGAACTTTTTCAGGCAATTTTTAGGATTTGTATTACAAGAAATTCATCGTTTGTTATCCTGGACGCTTGACTTGAGTCCGTGGTAATCTTTTTCTTTCTTTTTTTCTTAGGAAATTTGCTACAAGACCCTATTGCTCCTACCAACTCCACATGCCAGCATTATGTCTGCAAAACTTGTAAAGGCAAGAAGATGATGATGAAACCGTCATGTAGCTGGTGCAAAGACTATGAACAATTTGAGGAGAACAAGCAGCTAAGCATTCTAGTGAACTGCTATAAGAAACTCTGCGAATACATAACACAAACTCCACTGGCACGAGATATTATCCAAGCGGTTGATTGTTCTGCAGATCTTTTGGCTTTGCTCAAAGATGGGTCACCACTCCACGAAGAGACGGAAAAGCCTTCCGATACGACCTTGGCTTTGTGTTTGACACATTCCCCAGTACCTTCGACCTCAGAACTTACAAATGATCCTCCAGCGACTTTTTCGTCAGTACCCGAAAGCACACACAATATCGATATAAGAGGTTCCGTTATCAACGGGTTGCCCAATTGTAATGGGCTTTCAGTAGATAAACTTGGAGTGAATATTCCTTCTCCTGAACACGCCAATACAATTGACGTATGTAGTACTGGAGAGTATATAAAAACTGAAGATATCTCTAGCAGTCTGCAGCCTGTGTGTGATACAGTGTCTACTAGTGACTTGTGTACGACGGGCATTGACATCTGCAGTTTCAGTGAAGATATAAAACCAGGTGGATCGCTCCTCCTTAGCGTTGAGGAAGTTCTCCGGAGCTTAGAAACAGTTTCAAATACTGAAGTCTGTGGTTCTAATTTGCAGCCCAGCTTGGAAGCAAACATGACTAATGGCCCTTTTCTGCAGCTTTCTCCCCCACCTCTTAGCCATAACATTTTCATGTCCACAGATGCTTCTCCTCACGGGATCTCGTGTACAGCGGCAACGCCTAAGGTAGTTAAGTTAAACAGAAAGCGATCTCGATCAGAAAGCGACAGCGAAAAGGTTCAACCTCTCCCCATTTCCAGCATCATCTGTGGCCCAACACTGGGAGCATCCGCTCCTGTAACAGTGAAGCAGGAAAATAAAATGTCTTTGCAGCCTATTGCAACTGTACCTAATGGAGGCACTACTCCCAAAATCAGTAAAACTGTGCTCCTGTCTAACAAAAGCATGAAAAAGAACTTAGAACATGCCCCTAAGAAATCTCATCCAAAAGCCAAACCAGGAGTGCTGAAAACAAAAGACAAAGCAAAGGAGAAAGTTCCTAGCAGTAACGTTATGCCGGGAAGCCCGACAAAAACTGTGTATAAAAAGCCACAAGAAAAGAAAGGGTGTAAATGTGGTCGTGCCACCCAAAATCCAAGTGTTCTTACATGCCGTGGCCAACGCTGCCCTTGTTATTCTAACCGCAAAGCCTGCCTTGACTGCATATGCCGTGGCTGCCAAAACTCATATATGGCTAACGGGGAGAAGAAGCTGGAGGCATTTGCGGTGCCAGAAAAGGCCTTGGAGCAGACTAGGCTTACTTTGGGCATTAATGTGACAAGCATTGCTGTGCGCAATGCCAGCACAAGCACCAGTGTAATCAATGTGACAGGGTCACCAGTAACTACGTTTTTAGCTGCCAGTACACACGATGATAAAAGTTTGGATGAAGCTATAGACATGAGATATGACTGTTGAATCTTCTTTTTCCCTGCCATTAGTAGGGGAACTGCTACAGTTTTAAGGCAGCTATGGTTCTGTTTAACTTGCTGGAGCTCCTGCGTTTAGATCACTTGTATCAAGTGTTTTTCATTGCTATGTTATGTGTATTAGTGTCTGGGAAATAGTTGCAGATAATGGAGGAGTTACCCTAAAACTGTTTTTAGTTCTTACAGCACCTCATAGTTTGAGATCGATTGCTGATGTAAATGATTTTTATCACAAGATCTTTGGCAAGGAATATGTTAACCTCATTGTACTCGTTCATGCTTTGTGCTCAGTCAAAGCTTCTGCTTAAACATAGAGAAGCGGTATCTAGTTAGTCCATCTAAATTGCTCTAGACGATGATGCAGAAGAGTAATTCTCAGTTAGTTACAGTCACTATTGTTAGAAAATCACCTAATATTCCTGTAGAAAATGCAGCATTAAGCTGGGGAATGCAGTGGCAGAGTGGCAGATAGATAACTTCTTATCGTGGGAATTGGTTATCCACTATATTGAATTCAAAAAAATGAGTAATATATTGAGAAAGCTAATAGCCCCAAAAGCAGCTCAGTTTCCAAGAAAGGGTCAGGAAATTCACTCAGCTAGATAGCAGCGGTAAGCTGTTGACTGTCGACGCGCCATGGCTGTTAATACCATCGTTCACTTCAGTTTTCTTGCCAATTGTGCAGGTCACGTTCCTGACCCGTTATGCTCTGGGTGCCACCTCTGCTTGTTTGACGTTACTGACTATTTTGGTAGGGGAGGAAAAACTACTTGGACGGCTCGAATTTTGTTAACACCCTTCTCCTCGTTTTTTTGGGGAGTTCTGTTGTGTCTGGAGAAGAGAGCTTTTCTGAGGGCTACGGAGGAGACTCTGCGGCTGGTTGGCTCCTTGTTTCTTTGCTGTTAATCAGTGCCTGCAATTCAGAGAGGCTTGCACGGCGATTATCACCGCTGGCTTCTCCCCACCCTCGTTTTTGTTACGTTTGTACCAAAATATACCTGGGACCTGTCCCCACGAGGGCATTGCTCCGTTAACAGGCATTTTTCAGTTTCATCTTTCAGAAAATTGATGGCTATCTACTAAGGTCAAATATTTTGGATGCTTATTAGAGAAAATATGCTATATAGTTCACTCCACCCAGAATCCTTCTAATTTTTGTGTAATGTGTCGAAAGTTGTTTTAGAAGGCAGATGCTTTTCAACCTGGGCTGAAAGGCCCTAGATTGGCAAAACCGCACAAGTTTGGTCAAAGAGCTTGTCTCGAGAAGTGTTAAAAATGAACGCGCCTTTGTAGGAATTCAGCTTTATGCAAAAAAGGTTTATTTCTGGTTAGTCCCTAAATGAGGGTACAAGCAGAAGACTTGAGTCTTGCGTTTGAAGACTTCATTGGCATCCTGGCAAAGTCAGGCTACTTTGTGAAAGCAGAAATTTCTCCCCTTTGCAACAGCAGAAATTAAGCGTGGGCTGACTAGAATACAGAACGTTACCTTCTCATTTAAAAGGCAGCATGTTAAATAGTATTTGAATTTTTCACGTTATTTTACCGCTTCCATCTTTCCTTTCATTGAACGAAATCCTCAGTGCTTTCTCACTTTAGTGTTGGATATTATTTTGATTTGGCACAAAGCATGTACAATGATGGTTACTCACCTAAGAAATAAGCAAAAAACCTTTGGACACAAATGGCACCTCCTTTTGTTTTGTAGTGTACCATGGTGTCATTTTCTGTGAACGTGGTCAGATCTTTTTGTTGGTTTTGGTTTGTTTCTCCCCCCGTCTTCTTTGTGGGGTGGGTAGGGTGGGGGGGTTAAAGCCATAGGAAGAAAAATGTGATGTATGTGTCCAGTCTGTACTTTTTTGTTTTTGTTTTGCAAGAAGAGTTGAAAAATATTTTTGATAATGAGTAAATGGTGGAAAATGCTTCTTAGTATTCTTGTCTTTCTTTGCCAACCCAAGCACCTGAGATCTGTGGTTTTTAGCCCTCATGAGAGTTAATGCTGTCCTATTAAAGTGTATTTAGTTAAACTTGTATGTGATTTTTGTGTTGACCCAAGAGGATCCTACCGTTCTCTAATTTGGTGGTTTGATTGTGACCTACTAATGTAAATCTGCTTATTAGTCCACTACACGTAGAGAAAAGTAGCCAAGCCACAGTCCGATCTTTAGGGGAGTAAAATGGGTTGGCAGCATGGGTTGTTTCCGAACGCTTTTGCAGAGCTGTTAAGTTTTGCTGGGATTGTTGATGGCACGTTTATTGAGATTTTTATTAAATTATTTTCATAGTACCTTTGCTCCATAAATGTGGGAGTACTTGGAATCTTTAATATCTTGCTGCTGCACTAAATACGGTACCAAAAGTTGGCGATTTAGGTAGAGCGTGTTTTGGAGCCGTTGGCAGGAGAGCCCTGATGATTAACGTGAAATTAGATTCAGGGGGTTTTTTGGTAATTTTTGGGGTTTTTTTTTTTTTAAAGCTTCCTTTTATGATGCCACGTTCTTGAAATGTGTATTAAAATTCAAATTGACTTAATGAATGTTAGTTTTTTAATCCTGTTTTGCAACTGCTAAGGGCATCAGTGTGGTGTATGATGCATTTATTGTCTAAATGCTACCTAGTCCATAGATGACTAATTTTGTAATTGTTTAAATTAGAGTTTGTTTTGTTTGATTGTGTTTGAGTTTGGGGTGGTTTTTTTTCCTTGTTATTGTTTTTTTTTTCTTTTCCCTTTTTTAACCTCCTGGCTAGTTGTTCTTGAATAAATTGAGCAACGGAAGGGATCATAAGGCTGCCGAAAAATAATTGCAGTGGTTCTAGTTTCAAGAGCCTCGGTTTCCGCTGTAGAGCAGTATGGGCAGCATGCTGCTGTGGGACCTTTCAGCGCTGGTTGTGGTCAAAGGGAGTTAAATTAAAACTCGGCCACCCCGGCGTAGCCCACAGCATGGCACGTGCTCCCTGTTGGCCGTCCGCGAAGAAACGCTGGAGAAGGACTGAGTGAGAGCAGGCACAGTGGTAGTTTTAGCTTTAACTTAGCCCTGGCTGGTTGGGGCCGGGGGCCCTGCGCCGCGCCTGGGGCGCCGTGCCGTAGCGCAACTTTCTTTAGCGTCAGCGTAGAGGAGGCTGCTGGGGGGTTTCCTTTCCTACAGGCAGTGCGCGATCCGTCAGCTTTCTACCCAGTCCTCTTACGGAAAGTGATAGACTTCCGAACTGTCATCAGGTGCGGTAACTCCTTCGTAGAGCTGCATCAGAAAGACAAAGCCGCAAGTCATGAAGTGGTTTTGCTGTAGGAGTCTTCCTGCCCGAAGACATGCCGCAGAGGTTGCAAGAACAGAAATCCTGGTGGAAAGGGCGGACTCGCGATTGTCTTGGCCTGTGTCGCTGGACAAAATCAGCCTAGTGCTCACGACCTGAACAGGCGGAGGACGTTCTTACAAGAAAGAGAAGACATTTAAACTTTTACTTTTAAATGGAAAGGCTCTTTCCATAAATCAGTGAAATCCCTGCTTGCGATTAAATATCGGAGGGAGGAGGGGCAGGGGGGAAACAAAACTGGAGCTGAAGACTAGATCTGTGTTGACTTCACTGCTTTTCTAGCAGTTTGTTCGTGCCGGTGACGGGCTTGCTCTCTGGCTTGTCTAACGATAACTTACACTGCGCACGAGCGACGGGGGCGCAGCAGACGCTTTTGCTTCTGGTGGACCTCCCGCAGATGTTCGTGCAGGTATAGAGGGGTTTTAAAACCTTCCTGCAAACTGGGCAGGCGGTTAACACGTGTCGTCTTGTGCAGCGGGCTCAATTTGTGTGATGGTGGAGTTCCTTACTACGCAGGGCAGAAAGGAAAGAAGCTTCTTCCCCCCCCTGCGAGCACCAGAAAATTCTGTATCGCCAGGAAAAAACCCTGTAGAGTTGCCACGTACCAGCAAGCTGAAATGAAACCTGAAAGCCCTGCTTTCAAAGGCAAGCACTTCGAGCACAGCGGGCAGCTTGTTGATAACCTGTTACAGACTTGCAAGAAAAGGACCATACAGATGTGGCACGTGAATCTTGCAAAGATTGTGTGATCCAGACGAAAACCATTTTTTTACCGTACCTAAGAAGCACCCCCTGCACACTTTTAAATTTATGTATTTTTTTAAATACAAGTTACATTTCTAAAAAGCTTTTTTGATTGCCGAGAGTAACTTCCTGAGAAGTAAGGCAACAAAAAAGAGCAGTTTGTAAGCGCTAGAAGCATTTCAGGTATGCGGCCCAGCTAACGAACTTCACTCGCAAAGGTAGAGTATCGTTTGAAGTAGCACTGATAACGTTAGAGATGCCTCTCGGTTGTCTGGACTCACCCATTTAATTTTTATAATTGAAGCGTCTTTGCTATTTTAAAGAAAGCCCTAGGTCCCCACCAGAAAGTGGCTGTGCTAGGTACAGACTTAGACAAGCACAGGAACGGCGGCCCATCGGTGTGGCAGGCGCAGGAGTGAGATGATGGACGCAGTGATTCTGCGTGAGTGTTTGTGCGTTTTGCAGTCAGAGAAAGCGTGACTTTCCTTTCCTTCCCCTTGCAGAGCACCCAGGAGACATCTGTTTTAAGGAGAGATTAAAATGAGGGACCTCGCTGTTTCGGTAAGCCAGCGCAGGGACAGCTGTGCTCCACGTTGAGGAAAACGGGATGGAGAGAGGGGCTAGGAGCATTGCTTTCCTCAGCACTTCTGAGAAGAAAGCCTGATGTTTTGGCATCGCCAGGCTGGCTGGCCGGTACCTGGACGGCGCGGTCTCAGTAACGACAAGGACGGTGATCCTGGGACAGCAGCAGGAGATAAGGCGAACAGTAACTTTCTACCCCATCACTCAGTACAAAGCAGCTTACTACTTCAATTCAGAAGTCCTTTATTTGCCAAAAAAAAAAGAAAATACAAAGTAAAAATACAAAGATAAAACCATGCCAGCACAAAGTGTCTCCAAACTACTTTTATAAAGCATCAGAACCTTTATTAAATATTCAATTTCTAAAACCATCGCCCAATGATACAGAGAAAAAGTTACAATAAAAGGGTAAGCGTTGTTTACCTGTTTTTCTTACAGTAGCTCATGCTTTTTACTGAGGTTCGTTTTTGATTGCGCAAACTTAAGATACCGTGATTTAGAAACACCGCACTCCAAAAATAGATGCCATTAAAATGATACTTCAGTGACTTTTTTTTTTTTTGGCCTTTTGGACGTATTTCACTTCAGACGCTAAGAACAGTACCTTGGCTAGAGTATCTCAAGCCAGCTCTCTTAAACCGTTTGCTTAGGAAAACAGGAAGATTTTCTGCAATGTTTTCTGTAAACCTGAGACTGGAAATGTTTGTGCTGTCCATGTCTGCTTTGCAATACCGCCGCTTGGTGGCAGGCCAGCAGAAGCGGAATGATGTTCCCGCCTGGGTTTTGCAGAAGACTGCTGTAATGTAGCAATTGCTACTGAGATTTTAGAAAAAGAAGAAAAAAATCAAGCTGGTACCATTACAGTAGTAATTGCATGTGGTTGTATCTAGCCATATCTCTCATCTTAATACTGTTGAGAGAGAATATTTTTGTATATGAAAACAAAAAGCAAGGTTTTTGTAAGGAAGGGCACAGGACTTAATTCTGCTGGGAAAAAGCAGACTGTAGAGAATAAATAAGCACCATTTTTTTTATCATGCAAAATTGTATGTTACTCACTTTTCTGACTATTTGTAGGGGGAAAGGAATCCAGCTCGTAATGGACTTCAGTCTCAGCTGGATTTACAATGAAAAATGTTCTTTATGCAATATCTAAAGTGGCATTGATAGTTGGAGACAGGAGGCAGAGTTGGAGAGAAGTGGGTTCCTACAAGTTTTCGGTGCTGTAACTGTTGGCTTGCTTCATTCTAGAGAACTTGGGGACCTCTCAAACTGGTACGTGTTACTGCTTAGCAGACTTTGGTGTCTGTATTCATAAACATCTTTATCTATTTATGTTTTGACTATCCCAAAAGGAAAAACTACAAAAGTAGAATAGGAATTCCAAAATCTGCCTTGTTTCTGTGCTGCAGCTTTAGAAACCTTCCACCCAGGTAAGCTGTGACAGGACGAAGTCCTAGATTTAGTGTAAAATACCACATTTACGAAATCATCTGAAATTGCTGAATTACGGTTATTTTCAAGTGTATTAGTAAATACACTTGAATTAGTAGATAACTGGCTTTCTGCTCCTGGAGTAAATAATATAAATTACTGCACGTCTTGCACCGAGATCATGCTAACAATGGCTTCTGTAGCTTGTCATTGCATGTGAGGCAAAATATTTGCCGTATTTTTCTTTGGATTAGCTCGTTGCATTGACCTACTAGAAGGCATGAACTGGGTTTGGGATCACTGTGTCATAAAAGCAATGAACCTCTCCGTCTGTGCGAAGGCTCAGAGGAGCAGCTAGGAGCTTCTGTCTGCATTTATCGACGCCAACCCTTAAGAAGGAGGTGGCGGTTCTACCAGGCTCAGGGGAATAACGCCTTTAAAAAAGCTGCTGCTTCAGGCAGACTGGTGTGAGATGGAAGTCTGAACTGATCTGGTGGGCTGAGGTTGAAGCCCCTCTGCAATGGCGTGTAAATGAGAGAGATGAAAGATCTTGTGGTGGATCAGAAGCAGGAACTGAAGGAGTGACGCACCAAGGGTTGCTCGGGTCCCAGCTTCTCATGATCCGTGGTGGGCTGTGCCTTCATCCCAACGTACATCTGGTGCCTCAGAACAGGGTGACGCATGCTCAACTGGAGAGCCTTCTGCGTTCTTCGTTTAACTGCCTCCTTGGGTGAAATAGCAATTGTATGTTCCTGGGAATATACATCCTTCCTGGAGAAGGATGTTGCTATTCTGAACTCCCGAGGAGGAGGAAATACGGTGCTCAGAAAGGCTGTGGAATCACCATCCATGGAGATGTTTAAAACTTGGCTGGACGAGATCCTGAGCAACCTGCTCTAACTTTGAAGCCGCCCTGCCTTTGAGCAGGGAGTCGGACTAGAGACCTAAAGAGGCCCTTTCCGACCTGAACTCCTATACTAGTCTGGACTGTACTGAAAGAGCTCAGTTTTCTCGGAGGTGCAAGGCTATCTCAGGTTAAAGTCTCACAGAGACAATCTCCAAGTTATTCTGAAATGAGGTTTTAAATCACTGGCAAACTGGGCATGCCAGTTGCTGCTGCTGCTTATGGATTTAAAAGTAACACGAAGGACAAGACAGTGGTGAAACTACTTCAGCCTAGAATGGGTTCAGGTTCTTCTTGCTCCTTTGAGGAGGTTTTGGCTTTGGAGAGATTTAAAACTGTATCAAGCTAAGAGTGAAAGGCCATTATAGACTGGGTATTCAAGAAGAGGTGAGCCACTTTGCCTAGGATTTTTCGGGGCAAGAAGTGCACAGCGCTAGTGACAATTGGTGGTTGTGTGACTTCCGTCCTGTGTTCGTTTCTGCAATCATTTCCTGGTTTCTTCTGCACTGGAATATTTGCGGAATCATCCCCAATAAAGCTAGCTTTTCCCCTGGGGACTGTAGTGATGCTGGAGATGTAATTCTGACATCGGTGTCTGAGGACTCATGCCTGAGAGGAACGTAGTTACTGCGCTCATAAAAATGCAAGGCACCGTGGTGAACCTGGGACGGGCTCCAGCAGGGCCCCACGCGTGCCTCGCTCTGTTTTTCAGGCATGTCCTGGTGTTGAGCCGAACTTTTGCCCTTGTTCCATTCAAAGGAGCATTAAAGGGGGCTTATCTCAGTTTCAGTCGTGCGTTCCCTGTTGATATCTTTTATTATGGAAAGAAATTTAACTGGAAGTGCCTTTGCTGAGAACTTGGAGCATCCAGAAGTTTCCGAGATACCTGAAAAGCCAGGATCCTGGCATGTGCGTAGGCATCTGAAGAAAACAGAGGCTTTGTTCAAGGAAAACAGAATAGCTCTCCAAGCCCAACGTAACTGAAAGCTCCTCCCCGCCCTTTCAGCTTTTGATCCTGATGAGAAAGTTTCTAACTCAATAAGGCAGCAATATATCCTAGCCGGGCACGGGGAGGCAGGCCTGACACTTCAAAGACTCCTAGAAAAGCTGGAGTGCTGAACAGCCAGTTACTTGGTTATTTGTGTAATAGTACCGTTCAGAAGTATCATCTAGGGATAAATGTTCCGTTGTGCTAGCATCTGCACGCGCAACATGTGCCAAGCTAATAGTGCGCCTACATAAAAATGGGCTATTAAATGGGTGGGCTCTGCCTGTAGAGGAGGCAAGGAGGCGGCTGCTTGGAGAGCGGCTTCTCGCGCTGGCAGTGCAGGGCGCTCTCGAGTGTTTCGGCAAGGTTTCACCCAAGCGTGTTCTGAGGAGTCACGGTTTGATAGTCCTCCAGTGAGGTAAACAGGAAAAGCAGTGTATAAAAACCACATCGTATAGATTTGGACAGTTACAAAAGTTGGAAAAGTATGCTTTGGCAACTGAAACCTGTCCCAAACTGGAGAAGGTAAGTACCACATCTATTTGTATAGCTATGATGAGTAAAACTGAGGACTGGTCAAAACATGTTATACTCACCTCTGAATTGAATCACAAACTGAAGCTCCTAGCTGTATAGGAGGAACAGCACCAGCAATAGACAATGTGCCGTTGTTACTGGAGACACTGGTTGTGAGTCCATGGGGAAAGTCAGGTTCGTTTTGTACTTAACTCCCTAACAAATTCTTGCTTTATAGTGTTTCCTCTCTGAGATTAGGGCTCATTTCATGGATGGAAAATAAATTTTCAGTCCTGTACCTGATTAATTCCTTTACAAGTTATGAAGGATCCCTCTGTTAAAAACTTAGCATACTGAGTCAGGGTTTGTTTTTTCCCTCTTCCTCATGATCTCAGCTCAGTCTCGGCTTGCAGAAGGCTAGAGATCAGCGACAGAGGAGCTGGGAAGAGCACAGGGCACGGACAGAAGTGGCGTGCGCGAAACACAGCAGTCTGAGCGCACCTCCTGAGCATGCGTGTGTCTGCTTCCTCGTAAAGGTGCAAGAGAAGACTTAAAGACCTGCCTGCTTGGTATTTATAAAGGAGATCTTCTCATGCAAGGAGGATATACAGAAGCACTACCTTCATCTTAAATCCTCAGAGAAACACTGCAGCATGTACTGTGCTGTAAAATACGCGTAGTAGCGATTGAAGATCTTGCGGCATAACGCACAAAAAGGGACCTCACTTTCCCCATGCTCAGGGATGTTGCCTTGCTTTCCAGGGGGAAAAAAAGGTGAAACTAATAAAAATGAGAACTTAACTGTGCCTTGTGTTTTAAGACTTCTAGTTTTTCATTTAAATCAAGTTAATCTGGCAACTCTGATTTCACTGCTAGTATAAAGCCAAAGGGTCACAGTGGCACTGAACTGAACCAGAAATTGCCACTGCAGACGTTGCATGCGGTTGTTATGGTTAATAAGGAGATGCTGGCATTTATTGCACATAGAGGGACAGAACAGAATTTGTATGGAAAGATATAAAGGAAACAAGGTACAATCACCATTTTTAATGAGCGTGCACAATAACACATTGTAAAAAGCCTTTTATAGAAATTACCTACTGCAGTTACACAGGAAGAGAAAAAGGGTTCTCAACTTACAGTGTACAAAATAAAGCACATTGCTCCAATGAGGGATTTAAGAAAAATCCCTTAAGTGTCTTAGGACTGATTGCTATCCAGTTTGACAGATACTGATTACATGTCTTCCGTTTCCCTATGCTGAGAGATCTGAGATAACTAGTTTGTCTGACTTGTCTCCAGTTTCAGGGGGAGATAAGACTTCATCTGCGTCATAGTCTTCTTCAAATGATCTGCAAAGATAGAAACTACATCTTTAAAAGCCGTATTTACTTTGGTGAGAGCACTTTCAGGTAAGTTATTTCAGTGGCTACTAAAGCATTAGGGTAAAATTCAGTAACATGCAAAATGTTAAACTGAAAGAGGATTTTATAAGGACTGGCAGTAATCAGTTTTCTGACAGCTGACATGACTTTGCAGTCCTGCCCATCGTCACTAGTAAGTTCTGAAACAACTTTCAAGTGATGTTCAGCATTATAAAATTTGAACACAGTTTCAGTAAGACTACTGGAAGATACAGACAATTGTTAATATTTCAGCATAGGAATACAGTTGCCCAGCCACTAGCTCAGGTCCTACTGGAGTTTTGGCTTGCTCCGACTTGTTTAGAAACACCTTGACTCTAAAACTTCTCCTGGCTTAGGAT
This sequence comes from Struthio camelus, assembly GCF_040807025.1. Classification (NCBI taxonomy): domain Eukaryota; kingdom Metazoa; phylum Chordata; class Aves; order Struthioniformes; family Struthionidae; genus Struthio; species Struthio camelus. The sequence goes on along the minus strand of NC_090950.1, from coordinate 5,545,895 downwards.
ATGCTTTGACCTCTACAGAAGGACAACTGTGATCATGCTATCCTGTTCCTCCTTCATTTGGTTTGAAGTTTAATATCGAGGTCTTACTGTTTACAGCTCAGGGAGGTTTGACTGCGAGTTCCTGTCTCTGACCACTTGCAGTAGTCAGGCTGGTTGGGTTCTGGGCTCTGCCGCAGCAGATATCGCGTCAGGGCTCTCATCCTGTTCATAGGCCTGAGAAATGATGCTTTTAGATCTTGACTTGTCACCACCCCTGTCTCTGCACCCTACAGGTCAGTCTCTCAGGGCTTCCAAGAAACTCAAGTTCTTCCTTTTGTAGCAGGTCTTCAAATAGCAAGCACAGAAATAGCAGCAACTTGTTCAATGATACGCTGTGCTGCAGAAGGCGAACTCCTCTGATGCCCCAGAGGGCATGGTGCCAAGGAAGAATTGTATCTATCGCTTCTCTTGCTGTTCCTCGTCTGCTG